>NC_090445.1:566253820-566553820 GCF_031143425.1 Pleurodeles waltl | reverse complement strand
CTTTGGCCTTATCCTGTTCTATAAGCATGTTAACCAACAGTTCTCTGGGGGGATTCTTCCCTACACTCGAACCTCTCTCTATGCAGAGACTGCTTGCTCCTTTCCAGCTAAGGTGATCATATGCAAGTTTGGACAGATCAACAGTTTGGCCTGTGCCATTCATTTTTAGAAAGAGTTAAGTGACAGAAAAAGAGAGAAAAAGTTTTTCAGAACTTTTGAAAAGACAGAAACAACTTTTTAAAAACTTTTTAAGAACTTTTAGAAAGTTTAGAGGTACTTTTCAGCACTTAGAAAAGAGTGAAAAGAGGAAATGCAAAACTTTTTGGTTAGGTGTACATACACTGAACTTGTTTTGTATATTTTTCTCTTATGAAAAGTACTGTGACAAAAGTGGTAAGAAGTTGCAAAGTACTTATCCCACCGCTGCACAACCAATGTAGGAGGCTGGACTGGCTTGTAGTGAGTACCAAGGGGTACTTACACCTTGCACCAGGCCCAGGTATCCCTTATTAGTGTATAGGGTGTCTAGCAGCTTAGGCTGATAGATAATGGTAGCTTAGCAGAGCAGCTTAGGCTGAACTAGGAGACGAGTGAAGCTCCTACAGTACCACTAGAGTCACTTGCACAATATCATAAGAAAACACAATACACAGATATACTAAAAATAAAGGTACTTTATTTTTATGACAATATGCCAAAGTATCTCAGAGTATACCCTCAGTATGAGGATAGCAAATATACACAAGATATATGTACACAATACCAAAAATATGCAGTATAGTCTTAGAAAACAGTGCAAACAATGTATAGTTACAATAGGATGCAATGGGGACACATAGGGATAGGGGCAACACAAACCATATACTCCAAAAGTGGAATGCGAACCACGAATGGACCCCAAACCTATGTGACCTTGTAGAGGGTCGCTGGGACTATTAGAAAATAGTAAGGGTTAGAAAAATAGCCCACCCCAAGACCCTGAAAAGTGAGTGCAAAGTGCACTAAAGTTCCCCAAAGGACATAGAAGTCGTGATAGGGGAATTCTGCAGGAAAGACACAAACCAGCAATGCAACAATGATGGATTTCCAGTCGAGGGTACCTGTGGAACAAGGGGACCAAGTCCAAAAGTCACAAGCAAGTCGGAGATGGGCAGATGCCCAGGAAATTCCAGCTGTGGGTGCAAAGAAGCTGCTACTGGACAGTAGAAGCTGAGGTTTCTGCAGGAACAACAAGGGCTAGAGACTTCCCCTTTGGAAGATGGAGCCTACACGCCGTGGAGAGTCGTGCAGAAGTATTTTCCCGCCGAAAGACCGCCAACAAGCCTTGCTAGCTGCAAATCGTGCGGTTCGGGTTTTTGGATGCTGCTGTGGCCCAGGAGGGACCAGGATGTCGCCAATTGCGTCTGGGGACAGAGGGGGCGTCGAGCAAGACAAGGAGCCCTCTCAGAAGCAGGCAGCACCCGCAGAAGTGCCAGAACAGGCACTACGAAGAGGAGTGAAACTGTGCTCACCCAAAGTTGCACAAAGGAGTCCCACGTCGCCGGAGGGCCACTTAGAAAGTCGTGCAATGCAGGTTAGAGTGCCGTGGACCCAGGCTTGGATGTGCACAAAGGATTTCCACCGGAAGTGCACAGAGGCCGGAGTAGCTGCAAAAGTCGCGGTTCCCAGCAATGCAGTCTGGCGTGGGGAGGCAAGGACTTATCTCCACCAAACTTGGACTGAAGAGTCACTGGACTGTGCGAGTCACTTGGACACAGTTGCTGGATTCAAGGGACCGCGCTCGTCGTGGTGAGAGGAGACCCAGGGGACCGGTGATGCAGTTCTTTGGTGCCTGCGGTAGCAGGGGGAAGATTCCGTCGACCCACGGGAGATTTCTTCGGAGCTTCTAGTGCAGAGAGGAGGCAGACTACCCCCACAGCATGCACCACCAGGAAAACAGTCGAGAAGGCGGCAGGATCAGCGTTACAGTGTCGCAGTAGTCGTCTTTGCTACTTTGTTGCAGTTTTGAAGGCTTCCAGCGCGGTCAGCAGTCGATTCCGTGGCAGAAGGTGAAGAGAGAGATGCAGAGGAACTCTGATGAGCCCTTGCATTCGTTGTCTAAGGAAATCCCCAAAGCAGAGACCCTAGATAGCCAGAAATGTGGGTTTGGCTACTTAGGAGAGAGGATAGGCTAGCAACACCTGAAGGAGCCTATCAGAAGGAGTCTCTGACGTCACCTGCTGGCCCTGGCCACTCAGAGCAGTCCAGTGTGACAGCAGCACCTCTGTTTCCAAGATGGCAGGGGTCTGGAGCACACTGGAGGAGCTCTGGACACCTCCCAGGGGAGGTGCAGGTCAGGGGAGTGGTCACTCCCCTTTCCTTTGTCCAGTTTCGCGCCAGAGCAGGGCTGAGGGGTCCCTGAACCGGTGTAGAGTGGCTTATGGAGAAATGGGCACCATCTGTGCCCATGAAAGAATTTCCAGAGGCTGGGGGAGGCTACTCCTCCCCTGCCTTAACACCTTTTTCCAAAGGGAGAGGGTGTAACACCCTCTCTATGAGGAAGTCCTTTGTTCTGCCATCCTGGGCCAAGCCTGGCTGGACCCCAGGAGGGCAGAAACCTGTCTGAGGGGTTGGCAGCAGCAGCTGCAGTGAAACCCCTGAAAAGGCAGTTTGGCAGTACCCGGGTCTGAGCTACAGACCCGTGGGATCATGGGATTGTACCAACAATGCCAGTATGGCATAGAGGGGGCAATTCCATGATCTTAGACATGTTACATGGCCATATTCGGAGTTACCATTGTGAAGCTACACATAGGTATTGACCTATGTGTAGTGCACGCGTGTAATGGTGTCCCCGCACTCACAAAGTCCGGGGAATTTGCCCTGAACTATGTGGGAGCACCTTGGCTAGTGCCAGGGTGCCCACACACTAAGGCCCTCATTCTGACCCTGGCGGTCGGTGATAAAGCGGCGGCCAAGCCGCCAACAGGCCGGCGGTCTAAAATATGCAATTCTGACCCTGGCGGGAACCGCCAACACAGCCCGCCGTATTAACACTCCGCCCGCCACGGCGGTACAAACAAACAGCGCGGCGGTCCCCGCCAACAGCCAGGCGGCAGACAATGTACCGCCCACCCTATCACGACCCACCAATCCGCCACCTTTTCCGGGGCGGGAGCACCGCCGATAAGAACACGGCGGAAACAGACTACGAACGGGAAAACGCTCACCTCTACGCACTCCACGCGAGATTCCGGCAGTATGGAACCAGAGTTGCAGGTCATCCCCGCACTCCTATACCTGCTCATATACCAGGAGCACGCCCGGCGGCGCGGAAGACATCGGTGAGTACTGCACCTACGACACAGGGGAGGGAAAAGATTACCGGCACACACCCACCCACCCACACCCACTACAACACACACATCAATGCATTCCCACAGATCACTGTCACAACCCACAAACCCCCCCCCTCCGAAATAATGCAAAGACCAAAAGAAGAGATCATAAACGGGCAGATATATTGAAATATGTACACCAGTAATCCCAATAAATAAATAAACTATGTACAAAATATACACAGCTACTAAATGTAGTCCAACCACTGTAAGTGGATCACAGGGGTCCTGTGCAAAGGGGCAAGGCCCAGTCCCACGACAAGAACTCCACGGAGAGAACACTGCAGGGGCATCAGAAAGAAAATAGGACAGGCACCTCAGGGGGAAGGGAAGGGGGGGCACCTCAGCCACTTGAGTACACGACGCCAGATCCACGAGGGGACTCCATGACCACTGGGCCATCCTGGGGAGTGCTAAGCCACAGTCCAAACAGTCCATACAGTGGGTGGCCTGCCCACTGGGCCATCCTGGGGAGTGCAAAGCCACAGTCCATACAGTCCATACAGTGGGTGGCCTGCCCACTGGGCCATTCTGGGGAGTGCAAAGCCACAGTCCATACAGTCCATACAGTGGGTGGCCTGCCCACTGGGCCATCCTGGGGAGTGCAAAGCCACTGTCCATACAGTCCATACAGTGGGTGGCCTGCCCACTGGGCCATCCTGGGGAGTGCAAAGCCACTGTCCATACAGTCCATACAGTGGGTGGCCTGCCCACTGGGCCATCCTGGGGAGTGCAAAGCCACAGTCCAAACAGTCCATACAGTGGGTGGCCTGCCCACTGGGCCATCCTGGGGAGTGCAAAGCCACTGTCCATACAGTCCATACAGTGGGTGGCCTGCTGTGAGAAGGTAGCCTCTTTCTAGCCTTGTTACCCCCACTTTTGGCCTGTTTGTGAGTGTATGTCAGGGTGTTTGTCACTGTTTTCACTGTCTCACTGGGATCCTGATAGCCAGGCCTCAGTGCTCATAGTGAAAACACTATGTTTTCAGTATGGTTGTTATGTGTCACTGGGATCCTGCTGGTCAGGACCCCAGTGCTCATAGGTTTGTGGCCTATATGTATGTGTCACTGGGACCCTGTCACACAGGGCCCCAGTGCTCATAGGTGTGCATGTGTATGTTCCCTGTGTGGTGCCTAACTGTCTCACTGAGGCTCTGCTAACCAGAACCTCAGTGGTTATGCTCTCTCATTTCTTTCCAAATTGTCACTGACAGGCTAGTGACCATTTTTACCAATTTACATTGGCTTACTGGAACACCCTTATAATTCCCTAGTATATGGTACTGAGGTACCCAGGGTATTGGGGTTCCAGGAGATCCCTATGGGCTGCAGCATTTCTTTTGCCACCCATAGGGAGCTCTGACAATTCTTACACAGGCCTGCCACTGCAGCCTGAGTGAAATAACGTCCACGTTATTTCACAGCCATTTTACACTGCACTTAAGTAACTTATAAGTCACCTATATGTCTAACCTTTACCTGGTAAAGGTTAGGTGCAAAGTTACTTAGTGTGAGGGCACCCTGGCACTAGCCAAGGTGCCCCCACATTGTTCAGAGCCAATTCACTGAACTTTGTGAGTGCGGGGACACCATTACACGCGTGCACTACATATAGGTCACTACCTATATGTAGCTTCACCATGGTAACTCCGAATATGGCCATGTAACATGTCTATGATCATGGAATTGCCCCCTCTATGCCATCCTGGCATTGTTGGTACAATTCCATGATCCCAGTGGTCTGTAGCACAGACCCTGGTACTGCCAGACTGCCCTTCCTGGGGTTTCTCTGCAGCTGCTGCTGCTGCCAACCCCTCAGACAGGCAGCTGCCCTCCTGGGGTCCAGCCAGGCCTGGCCCAGGATGGCAGAACAAAGAACTTCCTCTGAGAGAGGGTGTGACACCCTCTCCCTTTGGAAAATGGTGTGAAGGCAGGGGAGGAGTAGCCTCCCCCAGCCTCTGGAAATGCTTTGTTGGGCACAGGTGTGCCCAATTCTGCATAAGCCAGTCTACACCGGTTCAGGGACCCCTTAGCCCCTGCTCTGGCGCGAAACTGGACAAAGGAAAGGGGAGTGACCACTCCCCTGACCTGCACCTCCCCTGGGAGGTGTCCAGAGCTCCTCCAGTGTGCTCCAGACCTCTGCCATCTTGGAAACAGAGGTGCTGCTGGCACACTGGACTGCTCTGAGTGGCCAGTGCCACCAGGTGACGTCAGAGACTCCTTGTGATAGGCTCCTTCAGGTGTTAGTAGCCTTTCCTCTCTCCTAGGTAGCCAAACCCTCTTTTCTAGCTATTTAGGGTCTCTGTCTCTGGGGAAACTTTAGATAACGAATGCATGAGCTCAGCCGAGTTCCTCTGCATCTCCCTCTTCACCTTCTGATAAGGAATCGACCGCTGACCGCGCTGGAAGCCTGCAAACCTGCAACATAGTAGCAAAGACGACTACTGCAACTCTGTAACGCTGATCCTGCCGCCTTCTCGACTGTTTTCCTGCTTGTGCATGCTGTGGGGGTAGTCTGCCTCCTCTCTGCACCAGAAGATCCGAAGAAATCTCCCGTGGGTCGACGGAATCTTCCCCCTGCAACCGCAGGCACCAAAAAGCTGCATCTCCGGTCCCTTGGGTCTCCTCTCAGCACGACGAGCGAGGTCCCTCGAATCCAGCGACACCGTCCAAGTGACCCCCACAGTCCAGTGACTCTTCAGCCCAAGTTTGGTGGAGGTAAGTCCTTGCCTCACCTCGCTGGGCTGCATTGCTGGGAACCGCGACTTTGCAAGCTTCTCCGGCCCCTGTGCACTTCCGGCGGAAATCCTTCGTGCACAGCCAAGCCGGGGTCCACGGCACTCTAACCTGCATTGCACGACTTTCTAAGTTGGTCTCCGGCGACGTGGGACTCCTTTGTGCAACTTCGGCGAGCACCGTTTCACGCATCCTCGTAGTGCCTGTTTCTGGCACTTCTCCGGGTGCTACCTGCTTCAGTGAGGGCTCCTTGTCTTGCTCGACGTCCCCTCTCTCTGCAGGTCCAATTTGCGACCTCCTGGTCCCTCCTGGGCCCCAGCAGCGTCCAAAAACGCCAAACGCACGATTTGCGTGTAGCAAGGCTTGTTGGCGTCCATCCGGCGGGAAAACACTTCTGCACGACTCTCCAAGGCGTGGGGGATCCGTCCTCCAAAGGGGAAGTCTCTAGCCCTTGTCGTTCCTGCAGTATTTACAGTTCTTCAGCCTAGTAAGAGCTTCTTTGCACCAACCGCTGGCATTTCTTGGGCATCTGCCCACCTCCGAGCTGCTTGTGACTTTTGGACTTGGTCCCCTTGTTCCACAGGTACCCTCAGACAGGAATCCATCGTTGTTGCATTGCTGATTTGTGTTTTCCTTGCATTCTCCCTCTAACACGACTATTTTGTCCTTAGGGGAACTTTAGTGCACTTTGCACTCACTTTTCAGGGTCTTGGGGAGGGTTATTTTTCTAACTCTCACTATTTTCTAATAGTCCCAGCGACCCTCTACCAGGTCACATAGGTTTGGGGTCCATTCGTGGTTCACATTCCACTTCTGGAGTATATGGTTTGTGTTGCCCCTATCCCTATGTTTCCCCATTGCATCCTATTGTAACTATACATTGTTTGCACTGTTTTCTAAGACTATACTGCATATTTTTGCTATTGTGTATATATATCTTGTGTATATTTCCTATCCTCTCACTGAGGGTACACTCTAAGATACTTTGGCATATTGTCATAAAAATAAAGTACCTTTATTTTTAGTATAACTGTGTATTGTGTTTTCTTATGATATTGTGCATATGACACTAAGTGGTACTGTAGTAGCTTCACACGTCTCCTAGTTCAGCCTAAGCTGCTCTGCTAAGCTACCATTATCTATCAGCCTAAGCTGCTAGACACCCTATACACTAATAAGGGATAACTGGGCCTGGTGCAAGGTGCAAGTACCCCTTGGTACTCACTACAAGCCAGTCCAGCCTCCTACATTGGTTGTGCAGTGGTGGGATAAGTGCTTGAGACTACTTACCACTCTTGTCATTGTACTTTTCATAAGAGAAAAATATACAAAACAAGGTCAGTGTATATACACATAGCCAAAAAGTTTTGCATTTCCTCTTTTCACTCTTTTCTAAGTGCTGAAAAGTACTTCTAAACTTTCAAAAAGTTCTTAAAAGTTTAAAAAGTTTTTTCTGTCTTTCCAAAAAGTTCTGAAAACTTTTTTCTCTTTGTCTATCACTTTAACTCTCTCGAAAAATGTCTGGCACAGGCCAAAATGTTGAACTGTCCAAACTTGCATATGATCACCTTAGCTGGAAAGGAGCAAGGAGTCTCTGCATAGAGAGAGGTTTGAGTGTAGGGAAGAATCCTTCCTTAGAACTGTTAATTAACATGCTTAGAGTACAGGATAAGGCCTTAAGTGCCCAATCTGGTGAAAAAGCAGGTAATGGTTCTCAATCTGATCCAGGGACTCCCCCAGGAAAAGGTTCAGGAAAGAAACTTCTCAGCCTGCCCATTACTAGACAGTCTAGCATAGTTGGTACAGAGGTTGAATCACACCATACTGATGGTGTGCTCTCACATTATACTGTTAGCCAAGCTGTTAGGGTGCCCTCTGTAAGGGACAGGTCTCCTTCTGTTCATTCCCATCATACCTCTGTATCTAGAAATGTCCCTCCCACCCACCCTGATGACAGATTGTTAGAAAGGGAGCTCAATAGATTGAGAGTGGAACAAACCAGACTGAAGCTCAAGAAGCAACAGCTGGATTTGGATAGACAGTCTTTAGAATTAGAGAAGGAAAGACAGAAGTTGGGTTTAGAAACCCATGGTGGCAGCAGCAGTATTCCCCATAGTCATCCTGCAAAAGAGCATGATTCCAGGAATCTGCACAAGATAGTTCCCCCTTATAAGGAGGGGGATGACATTAACAAGTGGTTTGCTGCACTTGAGAGGGCCTGTGCTGTACAGGATGTCCCTCAAAAGCAGTGGGCTGCTATCCTATGGCTATCATTTACTGGAAAAGGTAGGGATAGGCTCCTTACTGTGAAAGAAAGTGATGCCAATAATTTTACAGTTCTTAAGAATGCACTCCTGGATGGTTATGGCTTAACCACTGAACAGTACAGGATACAGTTCAGAGAGACCAAAAAGGAGTCTTCACAAGACTGGGTTGATTTCATTGACCATTCAGTGAAGGCCTTGGAGGGGTGGTTACATGGCAGTAAAGTTACTGATTATGAAAGCCTGTATAACACAATCCTGAGAGAGCATATACTTAATAATTGTGTGTCTGATTTGTTGCACCAGTACCTGGTAGACTCTGATCTGACCTCTCCCCAAGAATTGGGAAAGAAGGCAGACAAATGGGTCAGAACAAGGGTGAACAGAAAAGTTCATACAGGGGGTGACAAAGATGGCAATAAGAAGAAAGATGGTGAAAAATCTCAAGATAAGCATGGGGATAAGGGTAAAACCAAAGATCCCACTTCAAATCTTAAACACTCTTCAGAGGGTGGGGATAAAACAAATTCTTCCTCTTCTTCTCAACCTGCACACATTAAAAAGCCTTGGTGCTTTGTGTGTAAAAACAGAGGCCATAGGCCAGGGGATAAGTCCTGTCCAGGTAAACCCCCTGAGCCTACCACCACTAATACATCAAGCTCTAGTGCCCCTAGCAGTAGTGGTACTAGTGGTGGGACTGCTGGCAACAGTCAAGCAAAGGGTGTAGTTGGGTTCACTTATGGGTCCATAGTGGAAACTGATGTAATCAGTCCCAAGACAGTTTCTGTCACACCTAGTGGCACTGGCCTTGCCACACTGGCTGCTTGTCCCCTTACAATGGATAAGTACAGGCAGACAGTTTCAATAAATGGTGTTGAGGCCTTGGCCTACAGGGACGCAGGTGCCAGTTTCACTTTGGTGACTGAAAACCTAGTGCCTCCTGAACAACACATCATTGGACAACAGTATAAGATTATTGATGTCCATAACTCCACTAAGTTTCTTCCCTTAGCTATAATTCAGTTTAGTTGGGGTGGAGTTACTGGCCCTAAGCAGGTGGTGGTATCACCTAGCTTACCTGTAGACTGTCTCTTAGGTAATGACCTAGAGGCCTCAGGTTGGGCTGATGTAGAGTTTTATGCCCATGCAGCCATGCTGGGCATCCCTGAGGAATTGTTCCCTCTCATTTCTACTGAAATGAAAAAGCAAAGGAGAGAAGGCCTGAAAACTCAGGATCCCTCTCCATCAACAGGTAAAAAGGGTATCACAGTATCCCCTAACCACCCTACCATTCAGGATACTATTCCTGTGGTGGGAGAAACCTCTCCTGGGGTGGCACCTGTTCCAAGGGAATCATCAGCTGGCAAAGCTGGACTCCCTGAGGTGGAAGTACCTCTCTGTGGGATAACTAACATTGGTGAGAAAAACAGCACCATTTTAGTTAACATGGAGCATCCCTCCAACCCTCCCAGAGAAACTTTAGTGCAGAAACCCTGCACTACCTCACAACACTTAGGACAGCATCCCTGCCCTAGTGTGGAGCTCATAGGACAGCATCCCTGCCCTGCTCCAACTCAAGAGAAACAGCATCCCTGTTCTCTCTTCCAGCCAGATGGACAAAGTTTTTGCCCAGCTATGGCTTTTCTGAGACAGCATCCCTGTCTGCCATTTCCATCACTACAAATAGGTTCAGTGGACAATTCCCACTGCTCTAAACTAAAACTTACTGATAGAAACTCTGAAAATACATACTCACATTGTTGCTTAGCTAAAAAACTTCAAACAGGGTGGTTTACATCCCCACAGGGAAGTAACCATATAGTGGATGATAAAGGGAGTAACCAGTCTATTGCAGAGCTACTCTCTACTTATCACCACTTAGACAATAAAGTCTCAACTGGCCAAGGTTAGCCTTATTGTCCTTCGTTTGGGGGGGGGTTGTGTGAGAAGGTAGCCTCTTTCTAGCCTTGTTACCCCCACTTTTGGCCTGTTTGTGAGTGTATGTCAGGGTGTTTGTCACTGTTTTCACTGTCTCACTGGGATCCTGATAGCCAGGCCTCAGTGCTCATAGTGAAAACACTATGTTTTCAGTATGGTTGTTATGTGTCACTGGGATCCTGCTGGTCAGGACCCCAGTGCTCATAGGTTTGTGGCCTATATGTATGTGTCACTGGGACCCTGTCACACAGGGCCCCAGTGCTCATAGGTGTGCATGTGTATGTTCCCTGTGTGGTGCCTAACTGTCTCACTGAGGCTCTGCTAACCAGAACCTCAGTGGTTATGCTCTCTCATTTCTTTCCAAATTGTCACTGACAGGCTAGTGACCATTTTTACCAATTTACATTGGCTTACTGGAACACCCTTATAATTCCCTAGTATATGGTACTGAGGTACCCAGGGTATTGGGGTTCCAGGAGATCCCTATGGGCTGCAGCATTTCTTTTGCCACCCATAGGGAGCTCTGACAATTCTTACACAGGCCTGCCACTGCAGCCTGAGTGAAATAACGTCCACGTTATTTCACAGCCATTTTACACTGCACTTAAGTAACTTATAAGTCACCTATATGTCTAACCTTTACCTGGTAAAGGTTAGGTGCAAAGTTACTTAGTGTGAGGGCACCCTGGCACTAGCCAAGGTGCCCCCACATTGTTCAGAGCCAATTCACTGAACTTTGTGAGTGCGGGGACACCATTACACGCGTGCACTACATATAGGTCACTACCTATATGTAGCTTCACCATGGTAACTCCGAATATGGCCATGTAACATGTCTATGATCATGGAATTGCCCCCTCTATGCCATCCTGGCATTGTTGGTACAATTCCATGATCCCAGTGGTCTGTAGCACAGACCCTGGTACTGCCAGACTGCCCTTCCTGGGGTTTCTCTGCAGCTGCTGCTGCTGCCAACCCCTCAGACAGGCAGCTGCCCTCCTGGGGTCCAGCCAGGCCTGGCCCAGGATGGCAGAACAAAGAACTTCCTCTGAGAGAGGGTGTGACACCCTCTCCCTTTGGAAAATGGTGTGAAGGCAGGGGAGGAGTAGCCTCCCCCAGCCTCTGGAAATGCTTTGTTGGGCACAGGTGTGCCCAATTCTGCATAAGCCAGTCTACACCGGTTCAGGGACCCCTTAGCCCCTGCTCTGGCGCGAAACTGGACAAAGGAAAGGGGAGTGACCACTCCCCTGACCTGCACCTCCCCTGGGAGGTGTCCAGAGCTCCTCCAGTGTGCTCCAGACCTCTGCCATCTTGGAAACAGAGGTGCTGCTGGCACACTGGACTGCTCTGAGTGGCCAGTGCCACCAGGTGACGTCAGAGACTCCTTGTGATAGGCTCCTTCAGGTGTTAGTAGCCTTTCCTCTCTCCTAGGTAGCCAAACCCTCTTTTCTGGCTATTTAGGGTCTCTGTCTCTGGGGAAACTTTAGATAACGAATGCATGAGCTCAGCCGAGTTCCTCTGCATCTCCCTCTTCACCTTCTGATAAGGAATCGACCGCTGACCGCGCTGGAAGCCTGCAAACCTGCAACATAGTAGCAAAGACGACTACTGCAACTCTGTAACGCTGATCCTGCCGCCTTCTCGACTGTTTTCCTGCTTGTGCATGCTGTGGGGGTAGTCTGCCTCCTCTCTGCACCAGAAGATCCGAAGAAATCTCCCGTGGGTCGACGGAATCTTCCCCCTGCAACCGCAGGCACCAAAAAGCTGCATCTCCGGTCCCTTGGGTCTCCTCTCAGCACGACGAGCGAGGTCCCTCGAATCCAGCGACACCGTCCAAGTGACCCCCACAGTCCAGTGACTCTTCAGCCCAAGTTTGGTGGAGGTAAGTCCTTGCCTCACCTCGCTGGGCTGCATTGCTGGGAACCGCGACTTTGCAAGCTTCTCCGGCCCCTGTGCACTTCCGGCGGAAATCCTTCGTGCACAGCCAAGCCGGGGTCCACGGCACTCTAACCTGCATTGCACGACTTTCTAAGTTGGTCTCCGGCGACGTGGGACTCCTTTGTGCAACTTCGGCGAGCACCGTTTCACGCATCCTTGTAGTGCCTGTTTCTGGCACTTCTCCGGGTGCTACCTGCTTCAGTGAGGGCTCCTTGTCTTGCTCGACGTCCCCTCTCTCTGCAGGTCCAATTTGCGACCTCCTGGTCCCTCCTGGGCCCCAGCAGCGTCCAAAAACGCCAAACGCACGATTTGCGTGTAGCAAGGCTTGTTGGCGTCCATCCGGCGGGAAAACACTTCTGCACGACTCTCCAAGGCGTGGGGGATCCGTCCTCCAAAGGGGAAGTCTCTAGCCCTTGTCGTTCCTGCAGTATTTACAGTTCTTCAGCCTAGTAAGAGCTTCTTTGCACCAACCGCTGGCATTTCTTGGGCATCTGCCCACCTCCGAGCTGCTTGTGACTTTTGGACTTGGTCCCCTTGTTCCACAGGTACCCTCAGACAGGAATCCATCGTTGTTGCATTGCTGATTTGTGTTTTCCTTGCATTCTCCCTCTAACACGACTATTTTGTCCTTAGGGGAACTTTAGTGCACTTTGCACTCACTTTTCAGGGTCTTGGGGAGGGTTATTTTTCTAACTCTCACTATTTTCTAATAGTCCCAGCGACCCTCTACCAGGTCACATAGGTTTGGGGTCCATTCGTGGTTCACATTCCACTTCTGGAGTATATGGTTTGTGTTGCCCCTATCCCTATGTTTCCCCATTGCATCCTATTGTAACTATACATTGTTTGCACTGTTTTCTAAGACTATACTGCATATTTTTGCTATTGTGTATATATATCTTGTGTATATTTCCTATCCTCTCACTGAGGGTACACTCTAAGATACTTTGGCATATTGTCATAAAAATAAAGTACCTTTATTTTTAGTATAACTGTGTATTGTGTTTTCTTATGATATTGTGCATATGACACTAAGTGGTACTGTAGTAGCTTCACACGTCTCCTAGTTCAGCCTAAGCTGCTCTGCTAAGCTACCATTATCTATCAGCCTAAGCTGCTAGACACCCTATACACTAATAAGGGATAACTGGGCCTGGTGCAAGGTGCAAGTACCCCTTGGTACTCACTACAAGCCAGTCCAGCCTCCTACACCTGCCCACTGGGCCATCCTGGGGAGTGCAAAGCCACTGTCCATACAGTCCATACAGTGGGTGGCCTGCCCACTGGGCCATCCTGGGGAGTGCAAAGCCACTGTCCATACAGTCCATACAGTGGGTAGCCTGCCCACTGGGCCATCCTGGGGAGTGCAAAGCCACAGTCCAAACAGTCCATACAGTGGGTGGCCTGCCCACTGGGCCATCCTGGGGAGTGCAAAGCCACAGTCCATACAGTCCATACAGTGGGTGGCCTGCCCACTGGGCCATCCTGGGGAGTGCAAAGCCACGGTCCATACAGTCCATAACAGACCCCACTGCCACTGGAGGAGGCAAGTTGGCCAGAGGACATCCTGCAGCCCTGCCCGAGATAGATCCTGCCCTGCCACGTCTGCCAAAGGGCCAGCGGTTCTTGCCTTGAAGGGCCCAGTTCAGCGGTTCTTGAGACGGCGGGGCCCAGCGGAGCGGTGCTTGAGACGGCGGGGCCCAGCGGAGCGGTGCTTGAGACGGCGGGGCCCAGTTCAGCGGTTCTTGAGACGGCGGGGCCCAGCGGAGCGGTGCTTGAGACGGCGGGGCCCAGTTCAGCGGTTCTTGAGACGGCGGGGCCCAGCGGAGCGGTGCTTGAGACGGCGGGGCCCAGTTCAGCGGTTCTTGAGACGGCGGGGCCCAGTTCAGCGGTTCTTGAGACGGCGGGGCCCAGTTCAGCGGTTCCTGAGACGGCGGGGCCCAGCGGAGCGGTTCTTGAGACGGCGGCCGGTCTATGGCCAACTGCTCATTGCCTGGTGGTGCCCTCCTGGGCAGCGGGGATGGTGCTCCTTCAATGCCCACCTGGGCTGTGGGTGGTGGGGCCCTCCTGGCCAGCTGGGCTGGGTCCTCCCTGGGCAGCGGCTATGGGGGTGGTGGGCTCTCCCGGGGCAGCTGTGCCGGTTCCTCCCGGGGCAGCGGCTATGGGGGTTGTGGGCTCCTCCTGGGCAGCAGGCCTGCTGCCTGACCTCTCCGACTTGCTGCCCTTGCCCTCCTTAGTCGTGGGCCTGTGGCCCTTTCCTCCCTTTGGAGCTGTGGCTGGTGACTGTCTCTGGGTGGTGTCCGGGGGGGATGTAGAAGGCGGGCTCCTGCGGCGCCCCTTCCGCCTTCTGCTCCTCTTCCCAGGGGGTGGGCTGGCTGTCCCCTTGCTGCTGGGCGAAGATCCAGACATGCGGGCTGGCGGGCTCCAATACCCCTGCACCCTTGTCAAGGGGGCTGCAGGGCTGGTGGTGGCTGAGGTGCTCTTCTTACCCCGACGAGAAGGAGGGGGGGCTCAGGGTCAGGAAAGAAGTTAGTAGTGGCGAGGAAGAGTTTCTTGGGACAATGGAGAGTGGTAGGTACAGTGGGAATGGGAGTGGAGGGAGAGGATGTGGTTGTAGGTGAGTCACGTTTGCTGTCTTTGGGTGCAGGTGCAGGAGGGATAGGCTGTCGTGAGGTGGATGGCTGTTGGGTGGGTGGGTGGCTGCGTTTGTGTGGTGTGGAAGAGGGGGTGACAGACACAGTGGGAGAGGACACAGGGGACGTGTAAATGGCAGTGGGGGTGGTGACTGCACGTGTGCGGACTGGAGTGGAGGGTGTGCTGGTGATGGAAACACTGGCTGATGGTGAGGTGAATGGAGGTGTGAGTGTAGACGTCACAGGGAGGGAGGAGGGAGACGAGGAGGTGGGGGTCACAGAGGTGGTAGTGACTGTTGGCATGTCTGCATCGGAATGTTGCGTGTGTGAATGTCTGCGTGATCTGTGGTGCTTATGTTTGGATGAGCTTCTCTTGGGTGTTGAGGTGTGTGCAGGCTGGTCTGATGGTGTGGGTGGGACAGGCAGAGGAACAGGAGACTGGGAGGAGGGAGTTAGTAGAGGGAGGCAGGAGACAGGGACAATGGCTGCCGTCAGTGCTGAGGCCAGAGCCTGGAACGATCGCTGATGGGCAGCCTGACCCGAATGAATGCCCTCCAGGTACGCATTGCTGCGATGAACCTCCCTCTCCACCCCCTGGATGGCATTCAAAAGGGTAGTCTGCCCAACAATGAGCGTTCGGAGGAGGTCAATGACCTCCTCACTGAGGGCAGCGGGGGTAACAGGGGCAGGGCCTGAGGTGCCTGGGGCGAAGGAGATGCCCGGCTTCCTGGCAGAGCGGGCACGGGGCGAACGCTGAGGGGCTGCTGGGAGGGCGGAGATGGTGCGCTGGGTGGCGGCTGTACCTGTAATGGCGGGGGGCACGGATGGTGCCACCCCCGCAAGGGAGCCCCCTTCCGAGGACGTGTCCGTGTCGCTGCAGGGTCCAGTTGTCCCCGTCGTGGAGCTCCCCTCGCCCTCCGTCTCACTGGTCCAGTCTGACTCTGTGGCATGGCCCTCCTGGGCCATGTGAGATGCAGCTCCCTCCTGCCCCGATGCCACTTCTCCTCCGCCTGATGATGCTGATGCACACAAGCACAGAAAGACAAACAAAAAGGGGGGGGGAGAGAGAAATAAAGGGATATTGAGTAGATGGATCTCCGGTACAGTTAGCGGACATGACAGACACAGATGCCCCCTGCACTAAGTTGCGCACTTGTGGTCCGCTACGCATTCCGTGGAACATGCCCTACACGCCTAGATTTGACAACTGCACCCATGGATGACACGGCCCAGGGATGGCTGTACTGACAAACTACTGAGGGTGGTGGCTGGGGACACAGGGGCTTACGGGGGTGCCCAGCCTACAGATATCGCCCTGGCCTAGGGGGACCCCCAGCCCTCCTCCCCCACCCAGACACCTCCACTGCGCGACAACAGAGTAGATAATGCTTGTACTCACCCCCTTGTGTCTGCTGTGCTGCCCTCACGCGCCCATCCAAATCAGGGTAGGCCACCGCCAGGATCCGGAACATCAGGGGGCTCAGTTGACGGCAGGCACCCCGCCTACGTTGGGAGGCCATCCCCAGCAGAGACTCGGCGGTCTTCTTGGTCCCGCGGCGGATGTCCTCCCACCTCTTGCGGCAGTGGGTGCCCCGTCGATGGTGGACCCCCAGGGTCCGGACTTCCTTGGCGATGGCACGCCAAATCCCGATCTTCTCATGGGCGCGGACCTATGTGACACGTACAGGGAGGGAGAAATACCACGTTCAAGTTTGTCAGCATTTTCCTTGCCAGTGGCCCAACGCCCCCCATCCCCACCAGGCCCCCCGCCATGCCCCCGCCAGGCCCAACATGCCCCCCATCCCCGCCATGCCCCCCGCCATGCCCCCCGCCAGGCCCAACATGCCCCCCGTCCCCGCCATGCCCCCCGCCAGGCCCAACATGCCCCCCATCCCCGCCATGCCCCCCGCCAGGCCCAACATGCCCCCCATCCCCGCCAGGCCCCCCGCCATGCCCCCCGCCAGGCCCAACATGCCCCCCATCCCCGCCATGCCCCCCGCCAGGCCCAACATGCCCCCCATCCCCGCCAGGCCCCCCGCCATGCCCCCCGCCAGCCCCAACATGCCCCCCATCCCCGCCAGGCCCCCCGCCATGCCCCCCGCCAGGCCCAACATGCCCCCCATCCCCGCCAGGCCCCCCGCCATGCCCCCCGCCAGGCCCAACATGCCCCCCATCCCTGCCATGCCCCCCGCCATGCCCCCCGCCAGGCCCAACATGCCCCCCATCCCCGCCAGGCCCCCCGCCATGCCCCCCGCCAGCCCCAACATGCCCCCCATCCCCGCCAGGCCCCCCGCCATGCCCCCCGCCATGCCCCCCGCCAGGCCCAACATGCCCCCCATCCCCGCCAGGCCCCCCGCCATGCCCCCCGCCAGGCCCAACATGCCCCCCATCCCCGCCATGCCCCCCGCCAGGCCCCCCGCCAGGCCCAACATGCCCCCCATCCCCGCCAGGCCCCCCGCCAGGCCCCCAAGCCAGCCAGTGGCCCCAAATCCAGATTGAATTAAACTCACTTGTTGGTCTGGAGGACCGTAGAGTAGCGCATACTGGGGGAGGACCCCATCCACAAGTTTCTCCAACTCCTCTCCAGTGAAGGCAGGGGCCCTTTCCCCAGGCGCAGCAGCCATTGTCCCTTCCAGACCGAGGTCACAGCAACACTTGCAGTATAGGTCCTCTCCTGTGAAAGTTTAAGTCGCAAGTGGATAAGTAGATAGAAAATGGCGGTCACGTCCGCGGCGGTGCGTACCGCGGCGGTGCGTCCCGCCACCGCCGGCGCCCTTCGCCATTGGCTCCTGAAACCCATAGGCTTCAATGTTAACCAATGCGGCTTCGCGCCGCGGTCTTCGCCCGCCGCCCGCCGCGGTGTGCCACGCCAGCGCATTGACCTCACATCCCATTGTCACACTTCACAGGTCAGGCAGCCGCCATTTCCAGGGCCCACATGGCTCAATTTCAACTGCGTCACACAGGCCTAGGCCTTGCATAGCCACTCAGACACGCCATTCACTGCATAGAGAATCGTTTACTGTGCTAGCTGTGAGTACGTACCTGTGGGTTGCTTGACTGTGTGCTCCATGTTGTCCTTCCTAGGCACCGTCCGCTGGGTTGGGCGAGGAGACGGATGAATCCTCCCGTGTACCGACCGCTGGTGGACCTGTCGACAATGGAAGAACGCCACATTATCCTGACCTACCGTCTTAACCGTGCCACTATCCATGAACTGTGTGCCCAGCTGGAGCCCGACCTGATGTCCCCCATCCGCCAACCCACAGGGATTCCCCCTCTGGTGCAGGTCATGTCAGTACTCCATTTCTTGGCAAGTGGGTCATTTCAGACAACAGTGGGAATTGCTTCTGGGATGTCTCAGCCCATGTTTTCGAAGGTGTTATCCAGAGTGTTGTCTGCCCTGATGAGATCCGTGAGGAGCTACATCATTTTCCCTGAGGTGGGCGAATTGGCTACAGTGAAGGGTGATTTCTACGCCCTTGGACATATTCCCAACGTGATTGGTGCCATTGATGGGACCCATGTGGCTTTGGTTCCCCCAAGAGACAGGGAGCAGGTGTACAGGAACAGAAAAAGTTACCATTCAAAGAACATCCAGGTGGTGTGTTTGGCTGACCAGTACATCTCGCATGTAAATGCCAAATTCCCAGGGTCAGTGCATGACGCCTACATCCTAAGGAATAGCAGCATCCCTTACGTGATGGACCAGCTACAGAGACACCGTGTATGGCTAGTGGGGGACTCTGGGTACCCCAACCTGTCGTGGCTACTGACCCCAGTAAGGAATCCCCGGACCAGGGCAGAGGAACGGTACAATGAGGCCCATGGGCGTACTAGGAGGGTGATCGAACGCACCTTTGGCCTCCTAAAGGCCAGGTTTCGGTGCCTGCATATGACAGGTGGATCCCTAATGTACTCACCTAAGAAGGTGTGTCACATCATCGTGGCCTGCTGCATGCTTCACAACCTGGCTTTGCTCCGCCAGGTGCCTTTCCTGCAGGAGGATGGTCGAGACGGTGGTGTTGTGGCAGCTGTGGAACCTGAGGAGAGTGACGAGGAGGAAGACGACGGGGCTGAAACAGACAACAGGGACAGAATCATTGAACAGTACTTCCAATAGGACACAGGTAACATTTCAAAGATAATTTAGTAAATGTGAACTACTCTCCTGCATCTCTGCTGCCTGTCTATTTGCCCCAGTGTATGATGACTGAGTTGTGGCTTTTCCCTCCCTATTTCAGATCTGGGGTCCCCACTACGAGTCCTGTGCTTCGTTTCCCCATGGACTACAGCTTTGTGGCAGCTGTTTGTTGACTTCACCATGTACAAGGACATATTTGCACTGTCATGTCAATTACAATATATTGAAATCACAGCCAGACTCCAGATAGTTTTGTGCAAAATAGGTGTTTATTTAAGTGCTCAAAATGGGATGGGTGGTTTCAAGTGGGTGGGGGCTATGGTGAAGGAATGTCCATGGCAGAGTCCAGAGTAACAGTCACACAGGTGCATTGTCCAGAGGCCTGTGGAGAGATGGAGCATGGGCAGTTCAAGGATGGACAGGGTGACAATGTGGGACAGTGGGATGACATCAGGTGGTATCCATTGCTGGCGGGGGTCTTGACATCCTACTCTGTCTTCTTGCGAGATCTCAGGGCCCTCTTGCGGGGTGGTTCTTCTCCTGCAGGAGGTGGGGGTCTGGTGGGCTGCTGCTGTGCGGGGGCCTCCTGTCCACTAGCGCCGGCGGAGGTGGTTGGCTGTTCTTGGTCCAGGCTAGTGGCAGGGGCCCTTGGGTGTTGTTGAGTGTCCGCCCTGGTGTTGACGAGGTCCTGCAGCAGCCCTACCATGGTAACCAGGGTGGTGTTGATGGCTCTGATGTCCTCCCTGTACCCCCGATAGTGTTCCTCCTGCAGTACCTGGATCTCCTGGAACCGGGCCAGTACCGTCACCATCGTCTCCTGGGAGCGGTTGTATGCTCCCATGATGGTGGTGAGGACCTCGTGGAGAGTGGGTTCCCTGGGCCCGTCCCCCTCCTGTCGCACAGCTGCCCTCCGAGTTGCCCTGTTTCCCTGGGCATCTGCCCCCTGGCCGGTGTGCCCACTACCACTGCCCCCAGGTCCCTGTTGTTGTTGGGGTGGTGGGTTATCCTGGGTGCCCTGTAGTGGTAGACACACCGCAGATTGACGCGCCCTGGAGACAGAGGCATGGGCCCGCTGGGTGGGAGCTGTGCTGGTGTTCCCAGAGGGGTTTGGGTCTGTAGTGGCCTGGGCCTGTGTGAGGGGAACCGACTGTCCAGAGGTCCCCGATGGTCCGGGCTGGTCATCGGTGTCCAGGTCGACAGAGCTGCTGTCATCGCTGACGGCCTCTTGGGTGGGGGGTGTGGAGAATTCTGGCCCCTCCGCCGCGGTGTGTTGACGGTCGGGTCCTGCAGGGGTATAGAGGTATGGTTATAGTTTCAATGTGTGGCATATGGGTGTATCTATGGGTTCTCGTGTCCCCAAGTGCTGGCATTCGTGTGTGGGGGCTTTGGTGAGGGTGGCTTGTGGGGGGGATGTGTATATGCATTGGGCATGCTTTGGTGATGGGTGTCCATGCTTAGTGGACGCATGCAGGCCTAGGTTTTGGGATGTGTGGGTTGTGATGGTGAGACATTGGCGGGGAATAGGTGTGCTGGGGGTGGGGGTGAGGATGGTGGTGGGGGTGAGGGTGGGGGTGAGGATGGGGGTGGGGGTGAGGGTGGGGTTCGAGGATGGGGGTGAGGGTTGGGGTATGATTTGGCATGCAGGCGGGGGGGAAGCAGTAGTGAAGCTTCAACTTACCAGTATCCATTCCTCCGCCGACTCCTGCGAGGCCGTCAGGATGCAGGATGTTCAAGACTTCCTCCTCCCATGATGTGAATTGTGGGGGTGGAGGTGGGGGTCCTCCGCCAGTCTTCTGCACGGCGATGTTGTGCCTGGATACCATGGAACGCACCTTCCCCCGTAGGTCGTTCCATCGCTTCCTGATGTCTTCCCGATTTCTGGGGTGCTGTCCCACAGCGTTGACCCTGTCGACAATCCTCTGCCATAGCTCCGTCCTCCGGGCAATGCTGGTGTATTGTATCTGTGTGCCGAACAGCTGGGGCTCTACCCGAACGATTTCCTCCACCATGACCCTGAGTTCTTCGTCTGTGAAGCGGGGTTGTCTTTGGGGTGCCATGGGGTGGTGTGTATGATGTGTGGGGTGGAGTATGTGTAGTTAAGTGTGTTGAGTGTGGTGGTGTGTGTTGTTTTGTGTGTGGATAGTGTGTGGGTGATGGTGTTGAGTGGCTGTGGCTGCTAGTTTGTGGATGCTGGTGTCTCGCTCTGGCCTTCTTTCAGAATTTTTTGGCGTAGGGGTTTGTGGGTGATGTGGGTGTGTGTTTTATATTGTATTGTGTGTGTGGGAGTGGTGTGTGTATGTGTATCAGGTGTGTGGGATTCAAATCGTCCAATGTGGCTGAGTTTTGTTCGTTTGTGTGTATTCTGACCGCGGCGGTGTGTCCCGCCAATGGAATACCGCGTTTGAATGACCGCCGCGTGGATTCGTGGGTTGTAATGGCATGGGCGTATTTCTGTTGGCGTGGCGGTGGAGGTTTTGTCACCTCCACCTTTCCGCCGACCGCTGGTCTGGCGGTCGGTTGTGGCTGTCGGATTTTCGGAGGTTTGCCTTCTGCGGGTCAGAATGACCGTGGCGGGTTTCCGCGGCCACGGCGGTGTTATGGCGGTCTTCTGACCGGCGGTAAGTGCATTTTACCGCCGGGGTCAGAATGACCACCTAAGTAACTTTGCACCTAACCTTTACCAGGTAAAGGTTAGACATATAGGTGACTTATAAGTTACTTAAGTGCAGTGAAAATGGCTGTGAAATAATGTATGCATTATTTCACTCAGGCTGCAGTGGCAGGCCTGTGTAGTATTTGTCAGAGCTCCCTATGGGTGGCAAAAGAAATGCTGCAGCCCATAGGGATCTCCTGGAACCCCAATACCCTGGGTACCTCAGTACCATATACTAGGGAATTATAAGGGTGTTCCAGTATGCCAATGTGAATTGGTGAAATTGGTCACTAGCCTGTTATTGACAATTTGGAAAGAAATGAGAGAGCATAACCACTGAGGTTCTGGATAGCAGAGCCTCAGTGAGACAGTTAGTCATAACACAGGTAACACATTCAGGCACACTTATGAGCACTGGGGTCCTGGCTAGCAGGGTCCCAGTGACACATACAACTAAAACAACATATATACAGTGAAAAATGGGGGTAACATGCCAGGCAAGATGGTACTTTCCTACAGTGTGCACTCCATGGAAACTGTTGCAAATGCTGGCAGGAGCTGAAGTTGCAGGTCACAGGACTCGTCCTGGATACTTTGTTGCAGTTACAGCAGTTCCTGGAGCAGTCTATGGTTGATCTGACGATCAGAACCTGAAGCAGATGATGCAGAGGATTCCTGGAGGAGTCTTGCAAGCCGAATCTGAAGAGGAACCCACAGGAGAGACCCTAAATAGCCCTAGGAGGGGGATTGGCTACCTACCCAGGTATGCACCTATCAGAAGGGGTCTCTGAAGTCACCTGCTGGCACTGGTCGCTCAGTGATCTCCAGAGTGTCTCCACACCTTGGAAAATAAGATGGCTAACGCCAGGGACACACTGGAGGAGCTCTGGGCATCACCCTCGGGTGGTGATGGACAGGAGAGTGGTCACTCCCCTTTCCTTTGACCACTTTGCACCAGAGGAGGGACTGGCGTTCCCTAACCTGTGTAGACTGGTTTATGCAAGGAGGGGACCATCTGTGCCTTTGAAAGCATTTCCAGAGGCTCTGAGAGGCTACCCCTCTCAAGCCTGTAACACCTATTTCCAAAAGGAACACCCTCTTCCCAAAGGAAATGCATTGTTCTGCCTTCCTGGGACTGAGCTGCTCAGACCCCAGGAGGGCGAACTCTCTCTGTGAGGTGGCAGCAGCAGTAGCTGCAGTGCAAGCCTCAGAGAGCTGGTTTGGCAGTACTGGGGGTCCATGGTGGAGCCCCCAGGATGCATGGGATTGGTCCCCAGTACTAGGTTTGGAATTGGGGGATAATTCCATGATCTAAGACACCTCACATGGCCATATTCGGAGTTACCATTGTGAAGCTACATATAGGTATTGACCTATACATAGTGCACATGTGTAATGGTATCCCCGCACTCACGCAGGAATAAGCCCTGGACAGCGTGGGGGCACCTTTGCTAGTGCAAGGGTGCCCTCACACTTAGTAACTTTGCACCTAACCTTCAGTAAATGACTCAGTTACTGGGGGGCAAAAGAAATGCCGCAGCACATAGGGATCGCCTGGAACCCCAATGCCCTGGGTAACTAAGTTTAGGGACTTATTAGGGGTCTCCAGTGTGCCAATTGGAATTGTAATATGAAGTCACTAAACCATAGTGACTAATTTGGAAGCAGAGAAACCATAAGCACTGGAGTTCTGGTTAGCAGAACTTCAGTGACACAGTTGAACACTATTGACAACACACACATTAGGCCACAAACTATGAACACTGGGGTCCTGGCTAGCAGGATCCCAGTGAGACAGGAAAAACATACTGACAAACAGGCAGAAACTGGGGGTAACAACCCAAGGAAGATGCTACTTTCCTTCAAGCAGAACATACACGCATCCTTACAGGATTGCAACAGGACATGCTAGAAGCAAAACTCTTGCACACCCATGACAACAGAACAAATAATTACTGATGCCATTGGGTTCACTTATGTCAAATTTAATGAAGGGGGAACTGGGCCCATAGCATATAAATCACATCTAAACTCTAATGCAGAACAACGATTTTCACCTGCAGAAAAAAGTCTTACTGCAGTACAGATGGCAGTCATCAAGGAAAGCCCACTTGCCCAGGGAAACACATTATTGTCGTTACCCCGGTGCCAGCCTTAGAGGCCATCACCAAAGCAAGCATTCCTAATGCTAAAGCATTACATCCATGTTGGATTGAGTGGGCAACCTCCCTGACTGCCACAGATGTTGATTACAACTTTGATCCAAAACTTCAAACACAAGAATTTCTCCAATACGAACAGGAGTACCCTGCACCTCTAGACATCTTGCCACTTGACAGGTACCATACTGTCATTTATGCTGATGGTTCAGCACAACCATCTGTAGATACTAAACATCAATACTCAGCCACTTGCGCAGGCATGAGCGAAGAGATGAAGGATGGTGTATTCCACTCTCACAATACCAACACACAGACCCTACTGGACTGCACAGCTCAGCTGGCTAAACTTAAACCCTTATTTTAGCACTAGAACATACAGATCTGTGACAACTCACCTTGATTGTCTGTTGTAGGAGGCTGGCCTGGCTTGTAGTGGGTACCAGAGGTACTTACACCTTGTGCCAGGTCCAGTTATCCCTTATTAGTATAGAAGAGGTGTTTCTAGCAGCTTAGGCTGATAGAAGGTAGCTATGGCAAAGCAGCTTAGACTGAACTAGGAGACATGTAAAGCTCCTACTATACCACTGGTGTCATATTACATCATAAGAAAACACAATACACAGATATACTAATAATAAAGGTACTTTATTTTTATGACAATATGCCAAAAGTATCTCAGTGAGTACCCTCAGTATGAGGATAAGTTATATGCACAAGATATATGTACACAAACCAAAATTATGCAGGTTATAGCAAGAAAAGTAATGCAAGCAGTGTAAAGTTACAATAGATTGCAATAAGAGCACATAGGTATAGGGGCAACACAAACCATATACTCCAAAAGTGGAATGCGAACCACGAATGGACCCCAAACCTATGTGAGCTTGTAGAGGGTTGCTGGGACTGTAAGAAAACAGTGAGGGTTAGAAAAATAGCCCACCCCAAGACCCTGAAAGGTAGGTGTAAAGTGCACCTACTACCCCCAGAGAGCACAGAAGTCGTGATACGGGGATTCTGCAGGAAGAACAAACACCAGCAATGCAACAACAGTGGATTTGTGGACCTGAGTATCTGTAAGACAAGGGGACCAAGTCCAATAGTCGCAACAGTGTCGAGAGTGGGCAGGAGCCCAGGAAATGCCAGCTGAGGGTGCAAGGAAGCTGCCACCTGTTGGAAGAAGCTTGGAGTTCTGCAAGAAAGAAGAGGACTAGGAACTTCCCCTTGTGAGGATGGATGTCCCGCTTCATGAAGAAGCTTGCAGAGGTGTTCCCACACAGAAAGACCGCAAGCAAGCCTTGCTAGCTGCAAGTGTCGCGGTTAGGGTTTTTGAGTGCTGCTATGGCCCAGGAGGGACCAGGATGTCGCCATTTGGATGAGGAGAGAGAGGGGGCACCCAGCAACGTAGGGAGCCCTCACAGAAGCAGGCAGCACCCGCAGAAGTACATGAACAGGCACTTAGAAGAAAAGTGAACCGGAGTCCACCCGAAGTCACAAAAGGGAGTCCCACGACGCCGGAGGACAACTCAGAGGGTTGTGCACTGCAGGTTAGAGTGTTGGGGACCCAGGCTTGGCTGTGCACGAAGGAAATCCTGGAAGAGTGCACAGGAGCCGGAGCAACTGCAAATCACGCGGTACCCAGCAATGCAGTCTAGCGTGGGGAGGCAAGGACTTACCTCCACCAAACTTGGACTGAAGAGTCACTGGACTGTGGGAGTCACTTGGACAGAGTTGCTGAGTTCCAGGGACCACGCTTGTTGTGCTGAGAGGGGACCCAGAGGACCGGTGATGCAGTCTTTTGTTGCCTGTGGTTGCAGGGGGAAGATTCCGTCGACCCACTGGAGATTTCTTCAGAGCTCCTGGTGCAGAGAGGAGGCAGGCTACCCCTAGAGCATGCACCACCTGGAAACAGTCGAGAAAGCCGGCAGGATGAAGCGATACAAGGTTGCTAGTAGTCCTCTTGCTACTTTGTTGAGGTTTTGCAGGCGTCCTGAGCAGTCAGTGGTCGATCCTTAGGCAGAAGGCGAAGAGGGAGATGCAGAGGAACTCTGGTGAGCTCTTGCATTTGGTATCTGAAGAATTCCCCAAAGCAGAGACCCTAAATAGCCAGAAAAGGAGGTTTGGCTACCTAGGAAGGAGGATTGGCTACCAAGAGAGGTAAGAACCTATCAGAAGGAGCCTCTGACGTCACCTGCTGGCATTGGCCACTCAAAGCAGTCCAGTGTGCCACAGACACCTCTGTTTCCAAGATGGCAGAGGTCTGGGACACACTGGAGGAGCTCTGGGCACCTCCCCTGGGAGGTGCAGGTCAGGGGAGTGGTCACTCCCCTTTCCTTTGTCCAGTTTCGTGCCACAGCAGGGCTGGGGGATCCCTGAACCGGTGTAGACTGGCTTATGCAAAGATGGGCACCATCTGTGCCCATCAAAGCATTTCCAGAGGCTGGGGGAGGCTACTCCTCCCCAGCCCATCACACCTATTTCCAAAGGAAGAGGGTGTAACACCCTCTCTCAGAGGAAATCCTTTGTTCTGCCTTCCTGGGTCAGGGCTGCCTGGACCCCAGGGGGGCAGAAACCTGTCTGAGGGGTTGGCAGCAGCTACAGTGCAAACCCTGAAAAGGCAGTTTGGCAGTACCCGGGTTCTGTGCTAGAGACCTGGGGGATCATGGAATTGTCCCCCCAATGCCAGAATGGCATTGGGGTGACAATTCCATGATCTTAGACATGTTACATGGCCATGTTCGGAGTTACCATTGTGACGCTGTACATAGGTAGTGACCTATGTACAGTGCACACGTGTAATGGTGTCCCCGCACTCACAAAGTCCGGGGAATTTGCCCTGCACGATGTGGGGGCACCTTGGCTAGTGCCAGGGTGCCCACACACTAAGTAACTTTGCACCCAGCCTTCACCAGGTGAAGGTTAGACATATAGGTGACTTATAAGTTAGTTAAGTGCACTGGTAAATGGCTGTGAAATAACGTGGATGTTATTTCACGCAGGCTGCAGTGGCAGGCCTGTGTAAGAATTGTCAGAGCTCCCTATGGGTGGCAAAAGAAATGCTGCAGCCCATAAGGATCTCCTGGAACCCCAATACCCTGAGTTCCTCAGTACCATATACTAGGGAATTATATGGGTGTACCAGTATGCCAATGTGAATTGGTAAATTTAGTCACTAGCCTGTTAGTGACAAATGTGGAAAGCAGAGAGATCATAACCACTGAGGTTCTGGTTAGCAGAGCCTCAGTGAGACAGTTAGGCATCACACAGGGAACACATACATATAGGCCACAAACATATGAGCACTGGGGTCCTGGCTAGCAGGGTCCCAGTGACACATAACAAACATACTGACAACATAGGGTTTTCACTATGAGCACTGGGCCCTGGCTAGCAGGATCCCAGTGAGACAGTGAAAACACCCTGATATATACTCACAAACAGGCCAAAAGTGGGGGTAACAAGGCTAGAAAGAGGCTACTTTCTCACATCCGTGACTTGCACTACTGTGTTCAGTCCTACAATGATTACCTTAATCTATGGCGACTGAACGGGTTCAGAGAGTCCAAAAGGCACTCCGTAAAACACAGAATACTGTGGGGTGGGGGGTGGCTGATCTTGAGGGTAAGCTACAGAGTGCTCATGTAGTCCATACCTTAGCCCACCAACATGTAAGAGTACACGTTATTGGCAACACTTTGGCTGATGAAGCGGCAAAGTCAGCAGTAGCTATGCCTTCTGAGCAGTGACTTGTTCTCAAACAAGACTGGATAATTAAATACTGGCTGCCGTGAAAGCTTCGGCTGAAGGCAAGCCTCTCCCAAAAGCATACCCTACAAAATACACTTACCACATTAGTGCACAGAATATTGCCTATGCAACACTTCATGGGGTTGGAGATCGAGTGACCCCCAACCAAGACCAGAGATTAGATTTAATAAAAGCAGCGCATGAAGGTGTCGCCTCTGCACATGCTGGTATTGCGGCCACAATAACACTCTTACAGAAACCAGATGGACACACATTTATTTTGCATACCCAACATTACCCACAAATACTTATCATACTCAGTCCCATGTGACAGGCTGTATTCATAAATAACAGCACACCTTAATAAAGAGGGTCTGTGTTTAACCTACCCCACTTGGGATGCAGATAAAAAAGTCCTCTAGCCCATAATTATCATGCAGTTACCAGCTTTCAAGATAAAAGGAATACTAATTTCAGTAGATCCTTAATTCCAGCAAAGCTGAGTACTCTGATGTTGAGACGTTTCACCAAAATCATATAGAGCACTTGTCATCATAGAGTAGTTAAGCACAAGAAAACAAACTTGACTTAACAAAAGAGGCGGTGGAGGGAGGAGCATACCCACATTTGAAATACATTTCCAGTCTAGAATTCTCAGCTTGTACACGTAGTTCATCGAATGCCATCATCATCCTCTAAAAAAAAAAAAGATTTCTTAGACTGAAACACGAAAAACTACTTTGAAAACCTTTGTTATAATGGGCATCACGATATTCCCAATTTGGCTGAAGTTGACTTGTTTTGAATTACTAAACTCGGTATACACTTGAAAAGAGGGAGACAAAGAAAGTGAGATTCTGCTGTGGCAAAAACATTCTGTGTAGATTGGAGCAAAGAAGAACCTAAAAACCAATATTAAGTTACTGGGACGGGATAAGGGTTGTCATATATGTGATTATGGGATTCACAAGTAACTAAAATATTGCCTTGCATCACAAGACTATTCTGCACAACATTTGAAGGAAAATAACATGTTATTTTACTTTATCAATGTCCTTATCTGTAACCCATCAGGGAATCTATCTCAACGCCTTGAAAGACCAGACCATACAGATGGACGCATTATAATTCTAACATATAAAAGGAATGCCATACTTACCAGTAATCTTCATTACTCCAGGTCAAGGTCTTCCTCATCACAGTGCTTACTGAATGAGGAAAAACATCTGTCCCCTCAGACTTGTTTGCCTAACTAGCTTAAAAATATACCCAAGATGATGTCTGGTTTTCAAGATAACACAAGAATGTCCTCCACTGATATCACTTCCTGATCTAATCAAGCATAATATAACAAATCAACATAAAAATCAAGATAATAGGATGTTTTTGGGGGGTGAAAGGTTGGGGCATCCATGACTGTGAGGAGGAAGTCCTGCACTCAAGAGTAATTAAGTTTACCAGTAAGTGACAGGGAGACTGTAGGAGGCTGGCCTGGCTTATCGTGGGTACCTGATGGTAGTTACACCTTGTGCCAGGTCCAGTTATCCCTTATTAGTAGATTAGTAGTGTTCTAGCAGCTTAGGCTGATAGAGGTAGCTATAGCAGAGCAGCTTAGGCTGAACTAGGAGACATGCAAAGCTCCTACTATACCACTTATATCATATAGGTACTGTATCATAAGAAACACAATACTCAGAGTTACTAAAAACAAAAGGTACTTTATTTTAGTGACAATGTGCCAAACATATCTCAGAGGGTATACTCCCTTAGGAGGTAAGTAAAATACACAACATATACACACAAACCAAAATCAGGTAAGTAAAACAGTCAGAAAGTAGTGCAAACACTGTAGAATAACATAGGATGCAATAGGCCTAGGGGCAACACAAACCATATACTAAAAAGTGGAATGCGAACCACAAATGTACCCCTAGGCTAGTGTAGTGTGTAGAGGGTCACTGGGAGTGTAAGAAAACACTAAGGGTGTCCAAGATACCCCACCCCAGGACCCTAAAAAGGAGGAGTAAAGTGCAACTACTTCCCCAGAAACATGCTAAAGTCATGATAGAGGATTTTGAAAATACCACAACAGACTGCAAAGCACTGAAGACGGACTCCTGGACCTGAGGACCTGCAAAGGAAGGGAGCCAGGTCCAAGAGTTGTGAAAGTGTCCGGGGGGGAAGGAGCCCATTAAACCCCGAATTAAGGTGCAAAATGGCTGCCTCCAGATAGAAGAAGCTGAAGATTCTGCAACAACGAAAGGTGCTAGGAACTTCTCCTTCATGAAGAAGATGTCCCACGGAGTGCTGGAGGATGCAGAGTTGTTTCTTTGGAGAAAGACTGCAAACAAGCCTTGCTAGCTGCAAGAGTCGTGGTAGGGGAAAAAGGGTGCTGCCCGGGCCCATGAAGGACCAGGATGTCGCCACTTGGGAGAGGAGACAGAAGAGGCCCTCAGCTAACACACAAGAAGATAGCACCCGCAGAAGTCCTTGAACATGGGTTCAAGAAGACTGAGCATGGCCGTTGACTCAACACTACAAAAGAGGGCCCAACAAAGCCGGAGATCAACTCAGGGAGTTGAGCAATGCAGGACGGAGTGCTGGGAACCTGGGCTTGGCTGTACATGAAGGATTCCTTGCAAAAGTGCACAGAAGCCCTGGCAGCTGCAGTTCACGTGGTGCACAGGATTACTGTCTGGAGAGGGGAGGCAAGGACTTACCTCCTCCAAATTTGGACAGTTGGGCCACTAGACAGTCTGGGTCACTTGGGTCCACCACCTGTGTTCCAGGGGCCATGCTCGTCAGGATGGGAGGGGTCCCAGAGTAACAATGATGCTGAAGTTTGGTGCCTGCTGGAGCAGGGGGAAGATTCCGTCAACCCACAAGAGATTTCTTCATGGCTTCCAGTGCAGGATGAAGGCAGGCAGCCCCCAAAGCATGCACCACCAGGAAACAGTCGAGAAAGCCGGCAGGATTAGGCGCTATAATGTCACTGGTAGTCTTCTTGCTACTTTATTGCAGTTTTGCTGGCATCCTGGAGCAGTAAGTGGTCGATCCCTGGCAGAAGTCGAAGAGAGAGGGGCAGAGGAATTCTGGTGAATTCTTGCAAGTCATTATCTGAGGAAAAGCCCATTGGAGAGACCCTTAATAGCCCTCAGAGGAGGATTGGCCACCTAGTCAGGTAAGCACCTATCAGGAGGGGTCTCCGACTTCACCTGCTGGCACTGGCCACTCAGAGGCCTCCAGTGTGCCCTCACACATCTGGATTTAAGATGGCAGAGGTCTGTGACACACTGGAGGAGCTCTGGGCACCACCACTGGGGTGGTGATGGACAGGGGAGTGGTCACTTCAATTTCCTTCCTCCAGTTTCACGTCAGAGCAGGGACTGGGGGTTCACTGAACCAGTGTAGACTGGCTTAGGCAAGGATGGCACCATATGTGCCCTTCAAAGCATTTCCAGAGGCTGGGGGAGGCTACTCCTCTCCAGCCCTTAACACCTATTTCCAAAGGGAGAGGGTGTAACACCTTCTCTCAGAGGAAATCCTTTGTTCTGCCTTCCTGAACCCTGTCTGTGGGGTGGCAGCAGCAGTGGCTGAGAGAAAACCCCAGAGAGCTGGTTTGGCAGTACCCAGGGTCCATAGTGGAGCCCCGGGGATGGCTGGGATTGGCAACCCAATACCAGATTTGGCATGGGGGACAATTCCATGATTTTAGACATGTAACATGGCCATATTCGGAGTTACCATTGTGAAGTTACATATAGGTATTGACCTATATGTAGTGCACGTGTGTAATGGTGTCCCCGCACTCACAAAGTCCGGGCAAATTGTCTTGAACTACTTGGCTAGTGCCAGGGTGCTCTCACACTTAGTAGCTTTGCACCTAACCTTCACTAAGTGAGGGCTAGACATATAGGTGACTTATAAGTTACTTAAGTGCAGTGTAAAATGGCTGTGAAATAAAGTGTGCATTATTTCACTCAGGCTGCAGTGGCAGTCCTGTGTAAGATTTGTCTGAGCTCCCTATGGGTGGCAAAAAAAATGCTGCAGCCCATAGGGATCTCCTGGAACCCCAATACCCTGGGTACCTAGGTACCATATACTAGGGAATTATAAGGGTGTTCCAGAGTGCCAATTAGAATTGGTGAAAATGGTCACTAGCCTATAGTGACAATTTTACAGGCAGAGAGCATAAGCACTGAGGTTCTGATTAGCAGAGCCTCAGTGGCACAGTTAGTCACTACACAGGTACACACATTCAGGCCACAGACTATGAGCACTGGGGTACTGGCTAGCAGGATACCAGTGAGACAGACAAAAACAAACTGACATACATGTAAAAATGGGGGTAACATGCCAGGCAAGATGGTACTTTCCTACACATCCCCGCCCACCAAAACAAGGGACAATAAGGCTTACATTGCCCAGATGAGTCTTCATTGTCTAAGTAGAAATATCTGGTGAGCCCATCTGCATTGGAGTGGGTACTACCAGGTCTATGTTCCACTGTATAGTCCATTCCCTGTAGGGAGATGGACCACCTCAACAATTTAGGGTTTCCACCTTTCATTTGTTTAAGCCATAATAGAGGTTTGTGTTCTGTCTGAACAATAAAGTGAGTATCAAACAGGTATGGTCTCAACCTTTTCAGTGCCCAGACCACAGCAAAGGCCTCTCTCTCTATGGCAGACCAACGCTTTTCTCTAGGGGTCAACCTCCTGGCCCTCAGTGTTAAGCTGTGATAGAACTGCCCCTACATCTAATTCAGAAGCATCACTCTGGACTATGAATTTCTTGGAGTGGGAAGGGCTTTGTAGGATAGGTGCAGAGCACATGGCCTGTTTGAGCTAGCTGTCCACAATAACGTTTTAGGCATCTTTTTGCTGGTGAGGTCATTAAGAGGAGCTGCCATGGAGCCATAGTTCTTAATGAACATCCTATAGTACCCTGTGATGCCTAGGAAGGCTCTCACCTGGGGTTGAGTTGTAGGGAGAGCCCATTCCATAATGGTTTGGATCTTCCCCTGCAGTGGTGCAATCTGTTCCTCAACTACTAGGTGGCCCAGATAAACCAATTTCCCCTGCCCTATCAGTCACTTTGAAGCCCTGATAGTGAGGCCTGTGTTTTGCAGGGCCTGCAAAACTTTCTATAGGTGGACCAGGTGATCATCCCAGGTGGAGCTAAAGACAGCTATATGATCTAGATATGCTGCACTAAAGGCTTCCAATCCTTGCAGGACTGTATTCACCAACTTCTGAAAGGAGCAGGTGCATTTTTCAAGCCAAAGGGCATAACAGTGAACTGATAGTGTCCTCCAATGGTGGAAATTCTGTTTTAGGTTTAGCATCTTCTGACAACTTAATCTGCCAATACCCTGCAGTTAAGTCAAAAGTGCTTAGATACTTGGCAGAACCCGGTGTATCTATGAGCTCATCTGCCCTGGGTATAGGGTGAGCATCAGTTTTGGTTACTTGATTGAGACCTCTATAGTCAACAAAAAACCTAATTTCCTTTTTACCATCTTTACTATGAGGTTTGGGGACAAGCACCACTGGGCTAGCCCATGGGCTTTCAGAAGGTTCAATCACTCCCAGATCAAACATTTTCTGTACCTCTTGTTTTATGCAATCTCTTACATGGTCTTACTTTTGACAGGTAAACTGTCTCCAGTGTTGATTGTGTGCTCACACCAGGTAGTTGTACCTGGGATCAGTGAGAAGAGGTCAGAGAAAGGATTTAAGAGATTTAGGCAGTTGTCCTTCTGCTCAGCAGTAAAGCAATCTGCAAGCACAACTCCCTCCACTAAGCCATCAGCTTCAGTAGTGGAGAAGAGGTCAGGGAGAGGGTCACTCTCTTCCTCCTGCCCCTCATCAGTTGCCATGAGCAGGGTTAAGTCAGCCCTGTCATAGTAAGGTTTCAGGCGATTTACATGGAACACCGTAAGGGGACTCCTGGCAGTGCCTAGGTCTACCAAATAGGTGACTTCACCTTTCTTTTCTACTATGAGATGTGGGTCCACTCCATTTGTCCTGGACTGCTCTTGGGGTCACAGGCTCCAATGCCCACACCTTCTGTCCTGGGTGGTACTGAGTCAGGACAGTCTTCTGGTCATGCCATTGCTTTTGGAGCTCTTGGCTGCCCTGGAGGTTTTAACTGGCCTTTTTTCATTTATTCAGCCATTCTGGATCTTAGGGCAAGTACATAATCCACAATGTCTTGCTTAGGAGCTTTTAAAACTTGTCCCCAACCCTCCTTTACAAGAGCAAGGGGACTTCTTACAGGGTGTACAAAGAGAAGTTCAAAGGGGCTAAAGCCCACTCCTTTTTGGGGTACCTCCCTATAAGCAAAACGGAGGCATGGCAACAGGACATCCCATCTCCTTCTGAGTTTTTCAGGGAGTCCCATGATCATAACTTTGAGAGTTTTATAAACCCTCTCAACCAGAGCATTTGTCTGTGGATGATAAGGAGTAGTGAATTTGTAAGTTACACCACACTCCTTCCACATAGCTTTGAGGTCTGTCTGACACCACTTCCTTAGGGAAACCCACTCTGGAAAAGATTCCCAGGAGGGCTTTTGCCACTGCAGGAGCTGTAGTGGTCCTTAAGGGTATAGCTTCAGGATACCTAGTGGCATAGTCCACTACCACAAGGATAAACCTATTGCCTGAAGCTGTTGGAGGGTCAAGGGGGCCAACTATGTCAACCCCTACCCTTTCAAAGGGCACTCCAACCACTGGGAGTGGAATTATGGGGGCCTTAGGTGTAGCACCAGTCTTGCCACTGGCTTGGCAGGTCACACAGGAGCGACAAAACTCCTTAGTGTCCTCTGACATGTGAGGCCAGTGAAACAATGGCACAAGTCTGTCCCAAGTTTTACTCTGGAACCAAATGCCCAGCCAAAGGAATATCATGTGCCAAAGTCAGAAGAAAATCCTTATACTGCAAAGGGATGACCAATCTCCTGGCAGCTCCAGGTTTAGGGACCCTTGACTCAGTGTAGAGGAGGTTATCTTCCCAATAGACTTCATGGCTATTAGTGATATCCCATTCTGCTGTTTGACAGCTTGCTGTCTTAAACCCCCTAATGTGGGACAGGTCTGCTGTGACACACTCAGCTCTTCCCTGGCAGGCCCCCCTGCACCCAAAAGCTCAGCAGTGTCTGCTCCTAGCTCATTTGGTATAGGTTCTCCACAGGGAGAGGATTCTTCTTCCTTAAAAGGGGAATCTTCTGGAGAGGGAGGGATAGTGTGCAAGGATTTACCCTTTTTACCCCTGGCTTTTAGGAGCACTTGCTCCATTGTTTCAGGATCCAAGTTTCCCTGTCCTCTTTGCTTCTGGGTCTGAGCCCTGGTGAGAGCAAAGATATGCCCTGGAATGCCCAGCATGGCTGCGTGAGCCTCCAGCTCCACTTCAGCCCAAGCTGATGTCTCCAAATCATTGCCTAGTAAGCAGTCTACAGGTAAATCACTGGCTACCACAACTTTCTTTAGACCAGTAATCCCCCCCAGGTGAGATTCATAACAGCCATGGGCTGTTATGAGCATCAGTCACTTGGTATTGCTGACCAAGTAGGTGTTGGTAAGGGTGAACCAGTTTCTCAATCACCATAGTGACACTGGCTCCTGTATCCCTGTAGGCCTCAACCTCAACACCATTTATTAGGGGAAGTTGCTTGTACTTACCCATATTAAGGGGACAAGCAACCAAGGTGGCAAAGTCAAAACCACCATCAAAGATTAAAACAGCCTCTCTGGTCTCCCTAACAAAACCAACCCCAACTACATTACCAATGGTGAGCTCAGCTACACCCTTTGATTGGCTATTTGTAGTATTCTTCCCACCACCACTGCTATTACTAGGGGCACTAGAGGACGCAGTTGGGGTTGTGGTAGTGGGTGCCTTGGTGTTTTTCTGTGGACAAGTGGAGTCACTTGCCCAATGGCCTTTACTTTTACATAAATAACACCTTGGCTTCTTTTGATTCTTAGAAGAGGATTTGGACCCACCTCCTCCATAGGATTTTGTGGGCCTGATGAAGACTCAGAATGCTTTTTATCTTTGTCCCCACCCTTGTCAGAAGACTTACCACCGTTCTTCTTGCCATCCTTGTCACCATCTGTATGAGCTTTTCTGCTCACTCTTGTTCTGGCCCATTTGTCTGCCTTCTTTACCAGTTCTTGGGGAGAGGTCAGATCTGAGTCTACCAAGTACTGATGTAACAAGTCATACACACAATTATTCAAAATATGCTCTCTCAAAATAAGATTATATAGGCTTTCATAGTCACCTTACTGCCATGTAACCATCCCTCCAAGGCCTTCACTGAACAGTCTACAAAGTCTGTCCAATGCTGTGATGACTCCCCTCTGGTCTCTCTGAACTTTATCCTGTATTGTTCAGTGGTTCACTCCAGACCATCTAAGAGTGCATATTTAAGAATGTGGTAATTATCTGCATCATCCTCTCTGACAATAAGGAGTCTGTCTCTCTCCTTGCCAGAGAAAGATATCCACAGGATAGCAGCCCACTGAACTTGAGGGACCCTCTGAACTTTACAGGCCCTCTCAAGTGCAGTAAACCATTTGTATATGTCATCTCCATCCTTGTAAGGATTGACAACTTTATGCAGATTCCTAGAGTCCAATGAGGATTCCCTAACATTTGAAAATCTGAAACTACTGCTGCTGCCTCCACGGGGAACTAACCCCAAACCCGGCCTTTCCTTTTCCACAGCCAGGGATTCCCCGTCTAAGTCCAACTGTTGCTGCTGTAGCCTCAATCTGGCCTCCTCTAACCTCAGCTTTCTGAGTTCCCTGCCTAGGAACTGGTCCTCAGGGTTAGAATTGTGGGATACTTCTGAGACAGAAGGAACATGGGAATGTGCAGCGGCTGATCTATCCCTAACTGGAGCCATCCTAGTGACCTGCCCTCTAGGTGTGAAGGGAGCCCCACTCCCAGTTGTACAAAGGGGTCTGTTAATAGAGCAGTGAAAGGACCCTCCCCAGGATTACCAGTATGCTCCTCTGAGCCTGCCTGGTTGGCATCTTCCTCTACCCTGTCACAGTGTCCTTTCCTCAGGATCTGCACGTTGCTGAACAAAAGGCCCACCTTCCGGCGTCACCAACTCAGACAGCTATTATAGCACAGAGTTATGATGACGCCAGTCGGGGGGATAGGGTAGGAAACAGCAAGGAGAGAGATCTGAAAAGAAAAGGTTAGAACAAATATGCACTTACTCATTCATAGAAATATAACTCATCAATAGACTCTTGACTAAATGCATCTCTGATATCAGATGGAAACCCCTTTTGAAATGAGGGCAAAGCCCCTTCTTTGAATCATGGAACAAGAATAAACTACGACCTCAGAACCAAGAGATGGCAAGAGCTTTGCACTATGATCATCATGGAACAAGAATAAACTATGACCTCAGAACTAAGAGATGGCAAGAGCTTTGGACTATGATCATACTCAGAATATCAATCTTGTAACATCTATGCATTCATAACATAAACCTTTGATCATGACCTAGAAAATCTCAAAGAATTAAATATGCTTTTCACATATTGTGCTTTCCAAAAAACAATGAAAACTATGATTTGCTTATCTCCAAAAATACTTTCACATTCACAACTATAAAGGCCGAAAAGTTTTTACTCATTGAACTTGAAGCGCTTTACTTATAATACCAGGAAGCAATTTTACTTGTCTTGCCTGAAGCGCTACGCTCGTTATGCTAAGGGGGCGCTTTATTCATGTGGCCTGAATCACTTTGATTGTTGTGCCAAGAGCCTTTTACTCCTGTGGATTGAAGCACTTTGATTGCCGTGCTAACAGCGCTTTTCATCTGTGGACTGCAGTGCTTGAATTGCCATGCCAAGAGCGTTTTATATCTGTGAACTGAAACGCTTGAATTGCTGTGCCAAGAGCGCTTTACAGCTGTGGACTTAAGCGCTTAAATTGTTGTGCCAAGAGCGCTTTACACCTGTGGACTGAAGTGCTTGAATTGCCGTGCCAAGAGCGATTTACACCTGTGGACTGAAGCGCTTGAATTGCCATGCCTAGAGCACTTTACATCTATGAACTGAAACACTTGAATTGTCGTGCAAAGAGCGCTTTACACCTGTGCTCTGAAACGCCTTTGATCGTCACGCTAAGGCCGCTGTATTCTGGAAACTGAAAACGCTTTGCTCGTTGTGCAAAGGGGTGCTTTACTTCTGGAAGTAATGCCTTCCTCCAAAATTGGATTCATCAAGGCATTACCGCTATGAGTACGAACTACTTGTTTTTTAATTCACCATGGAAACAAGGATACTTCGATTGGATGTCACTCTGCCATGCAGGAACTCTGCTCTTCTTCAGAGACCCCCCCACGAGGTCTGACTGCATCGAAGTCTTCAAAATAGTGAGCAACGTGCTTGGGTGTGGCTGGGCTTTATAGGCCTGCCACACCCCAAGATGGCTGCAGCCTCTAAAAACATAGAAATTGTAGTCCCTTCATGGAAAAGCACTGATAAGTGCATCTTGTCCACCAATGTCCTGAACCTGCAGCTCTATGAGCTTTGCCACAGGGCAGACGACGCTGATGGCCACCTTTGGAACAAGAGGGGATGACAAGTGGTGCGCATAAAGCGCCGCAGAGCCGCGCAGCGGAGTTTCGGGTGGGACCTGGACAGCGCATGGCCTCATTCCTGACATACCCCCCCCTCTGTCTGATCTGGACCATTGCTGAGTCCCTGGTCATCTTAGCGTTGGAGATTTAAGAGGAACTCCTTATTGGGGTTCTTCCCAATCCCTAAACTTCTTTCAATAAAGAGACCCCTCAAACATTTAAAGTTTAAATTCTCATAGGTAGATTTTATAACTCTAGGGGTAGCTTCTACAGAAGACATATTGTAGGAAGTTGGCTCTGTATATACTATCTCAAAGTGTGAGATAGTGCACAGAGTGCAAGGGTTCCACTTAGAGGTTGATAGTGACAAAATTAGATAATTCTAATGCTCTATTTTGTGGTAGTGTGGTCGAGCAGTAGGCTTATCAGGGGGTAGTGTCAAGCATTTGTTGTACACACACAGGCAATAAATGAGGCACACACACTCAAAGACTTAACTCCAGGCCGATAGTTTTTATATAGAAAAATATATTTTCTTAATTTATTTTAGAACCACAAGATTCAGGATTTGAAGTAAATACATAAGTTACTCCACACAGGTAAGTAAGCAACTTTGAATTAAAGCGGTAGTACACACACTATAGGTTAAAATGGCAATAAGCTATTTCAAAAGTGGACAGTGCAAAAATCAACAGTTCCTAGGGGAGATAAGTTTGGTTAGTTTTTGCAGGTAAGTAAAGCACTTACACAGTCAGTCTCCTGGGCATAGGCAGCCCACCGTTGGGGGTTCAAGGCAACCCCAGAGGTCAAAGGAGGGCCCAAACAAAACACACAGGGGCCTTTGGAGAACATGGGTGCTCCGGTTCCGGTCTGCTGGCAGGTAAGTACCTGCGTCCTCGGGGAGCAGAACAGGGGCGTTTTGTAGAGCACTGGGGGGACACAAACAGGCACACAAAACACACCATAAGTGGCACAGGGGCGGCCGGGTGCAGTGTGCAAAGTTGGCATCAGGTTGGCTATTGGAAGCAATGGAGGGACCCGGGGGTCACTTAGGCGATGCAGGCAGGGCACAGAGGGGATTCTCGGGCCAGCCACCTACTGGGATAGGAAGAGGGCCGCTGCTGGTCACTCCTGCACTGCAGGTTGGTTCCTTTCGGTCCTGGGGGCTGCGGGTGCAGGGCTTGGTCTTTGTTACAAGGCAGTCGAGGTCAGGGGGAGCCTCTGGATCCTCTCTGCAGGCGTCGCTGTGGTGCTGCTGGGGGGTGGTCTCAGGTTACTCACAAAGTCGCAGTTGCCTGGGAGTCCTCTCTGCGGTGTTAGTTCTCTGGAGCTCGAGCCGGGGGTGTCGGGTGCAGAGTGTGAAGTCCCACGCTTCTGGCAGGAAGAGTGAGTTCTTTAAAAGTTGTTTCAAAGTTGCAAAAATGATGCTGTTGGTGAACAGTGCCGCTGTTCATGGGAGTTTCTTGGTCCTTCGGTTTCAGGGCAGTCCTCTGAGTTCTCAGAGGTCACTGGTCCCTGTCGCATGCGTCGCTGTGCAGGTTCTTTGAGTCTGGAGACAGGCCGGTAGGGCTGGGGCCAAGTCAGTTGTCGTCTCCGTTGTCTCGGCAGGGCTTTCAGGTCAGCAGTCCTTCTTTGTGTAGGTTGCAGGAATCTGATTTCCTGGGTTCTGGGTCGCCCTTAAATACAAAATTTAGGGGTGTGTTTAGGTTAGGAGGGCAGTAGCCAATGGCTACTGTCCTGGAGGGTGGCTACACCCTGTTTGTGCCTCCTCCCTGAGGGGAGGGGGCACATCCCTAATCCTATTGGGGGAATCCTCCACTCACAAGATGGAGGATTTCTAAAAGTAAGGGTCACCTCAGCTCAGGACACCTTAGGGGCTGTCCTGACTGGTGGGTGACTCTTCCTTGTTTTTCTAATTATCTCCTCCAGCCTTGCTGCCAAAAGTGAAGGCAGTGGCCGGAGGGGCGGGCATCTCCATTAACTGGGATGCCCTGGGGTGCTGTAACAAAAGGCATGAGCCTTTGAGGCTCACCGCCAGGTGTTACAGTTCCTGCAGGGGTAGGTGAGAAGCACCTCCACCCAGTACAGGCTTTGTTGCTGGCCACAGAGTGACAAAGGCACTCTCCCCATGTGGCCAGAAACTCATCTGGTTGTGGCAGGCTGGCAGAAACTGGTCAGCCTAGCACTAGGAGTCGGACTGGTATTCAGGGGGCATCTCTAAGAGGCTCTCTGGGTGCATTTTACAATTAATCCCAAACTGGCATCAGTGTGCATTTATTATGCTGAGAAGTTTGATACCAAACTTCCCAGATTTCAGTGTAGCCATTATGGAACTGTGGAGTTCGTGTTTGACAAACTTCCAGCCCATATACTCTTTATGGCTACCCTGCACTAAAAATGTCTAAGATTTTGCTTAGACACTGTAGGGGCATAGGCTCATGCACAAATGCCCTCACCTGTGGTATAGTGCACCCTGCCTTAGGGCTGTAAGGCTTGCTAGAGGGGTGACTTAACTATGCCACAGGCAATGGGACGTGGGCATGGCACTCTGAGGGGAGTGCCATGTCGACTTAGTCATTTTCTACCCACCCGCACACACAAGCTGTGAGGCAGTGTGCATGTGCTGAGTGAGGGGTCCCTAGGGTGGCATAAGACATGCTGCAGCCCTTAGAGACCTTCACTAGCAACAGGGCCCTTGGTATGAGGGGTACCATTTACAAGGGACTTATCTATGTGCCAGGGCTGTGCCAATTCTGGGAACAAAGGTACAGTTTATGGAAAGAACACTGGCGCTGGGGCCTGGTTAGCATGGTCCCAGCACACTTTTAATCATAACTGGCACCAACAAAAGGCAAAAAGTCAGGGGGTAACCATGCCAAGGAGGCATTTCCTTCCACATATTGAAAGAGAAAAAGTTTAGGAAAGTGAGTATAAAGTAAGTAGACTAACAGAGCTAACTTTTTTAGAGAAAAGAAGAAAACTTTTCAGACACCTTGTAAAACTTTTGCAAAGTTTAAAGACCTTTTTAGAAAGTTAGAAATTACTTCTAGGCATATGTGTAGGAAAGTACCATCTTGCCTGGCATGTTACCCCCATTTTTACTTGTGTGTCAGTTTGTTTTTGCCTATGTCACTGGGATCCTGCTAGCCAGGACCCCAGTGCTCATAGTTTGGGGCCTATATGTGTTCCCTGTGTGGTGCCTAACTGTACCACTGAGGCTCTGCTAATCAGAACCTGAGTGTTTATGTCTCTCTGCTTTTTAAATTGTCACTGCAGGCTAGTGACTATTTTCACCAATTCTGATTGTCACACTGGAACACCCTTATAATTCCCTAGTATATGGTACTGAGGTACCCAGGGGATAGGGGTTCCAGGAGATCCCTATGGGCTGAAGCATTTCTTTTGCCACCCATAGGGAACTCGGACAATTCTTACACAGGACTGCCACTGCAGCCTGAGTGAAATAACGTCTGTGTTATTTGACAGCCATTTTACACTGCACTTAAGTAACTTATAAGTCACCTATATGTCTAACCCTCACTTGGTGAAGGTTAGGTGCAAAGGTACTAAGTGTGAGGGCACCCTGGCACTAGCCAAGGTGCGCCCATATTCTTCAGGGCAATTTCCCCAGACTTTGTGAGTGCGGGGACACCATTACACGCGTGAGCTACATATAGATCAATACCTTTATGTAACTTCACAAGGGTAACTCCGAACATGGCCATGTAACATGTCTAAGATCATGGAATTGTCCCCCCAAGCCAAATCTGGTATTGGGGTGCCAATCCCAGCCATCCCCGGTGCTCCAGCAGGGACCCCGGGTACTGCCAAACTAGCTCCCTGGGGTTTTCTCTGCAGCTACCGCTGATGCCAACCCTCAGACAGGTTTCTGCCCTCCTGGGGTCTGGGCATCCCAGTCCCAGGAAGGCAAAACAAAGGATTTCCTCTGAGAGAGGATGTTACACCCTCTCCCTTTGAAAATAGGTGTTAAGGGCTGGGGAGGCGTAACCTCCCCCAGCTTCTGGAAATGCTTTGAAGGGCACAGATGGTACCCTCCTTGCATAAGCCAGTCTACACCGGCTCAGGGAGCCCCCAGCCCCTGCTCTGGCACGAAACTGGACAAAGGAAAGGGGAGTGACCACTCCCCTCTCCATCACCAACGCAGGGGTGGTGCTCAGAGCTCCTTCAGCGTGTCCCAGACCTCTGCCATCTTGAATGCAGAGGTGTGAGGGCACAATGGAGACCTCTGAGTGGCCAGTGCCAGCAGGTGACGTCAGAGACCCCTCCTAATAGGCTCTTACCTGGTTAGGTAGTCAATCATCCTCTGAGGGCTATTCAGGGTCTCTCCTGTGGGTTTCTCATCAGATAACGAATGCAAGCGCTCACCAGAGTTCCTCTGCACCTCCCTCTTCAACTTCTGCCAAGGATCGACCGCTGACTGCTCCCGGACGCCTGCAAAACCGCAACAAAGTAGCAAGACGACTACCAGAAACATTTTAGCACCTAAACCTGCCGGCTTTCTCGACTATTTCCTGGTGGTGCATGCTCTGAGGGCTGTCTGCCTTCAACCTGCACTGGAAGCCAAGAAGACATCTACCATGGGTTGACGAATCTTCCTGCTGCTAACGCAGGCACCAAACTTCTGCATCACGGGTCCTCTGGATCCCCTCTCATCTTGACGAGCACGGTCCCTTGAACAGAGGAGATGGATCCAAGTGACCCCGACATTCCAGTGGTCCTTCTGTCCAAATTTGGTGGAGGTAAGTCCTTGCCTTCCCATGCCAGACAATAATCCTGTGTACTGCATGATCTGCAGCTGCTAGGGCTTCTGTGCACTCTTGCAAGGATTCCTTCAAGCACAGCACAGCCCAGGTCCCCAGCACTCCATCCTGCATTGCTCAACTCGCTGAGTTGACCAACGGCTTCGTGGGACCCTCTTTTGTTGTGTTGAGACGACGGCCGTGCTTAGATTTCTTGAACGCCTGTTCAAGAACTTCTGCGGGTGCTGCCTTCTTCTGCGTGGGCTTTCTCTGTTGCTGAGCGCCCCCTCTGTTTCCTCCCCCAAGGGGCGACCTCCTGGTCCTTCCTGGGCCCAGGGAGCACCCATTATCTTCAACTGCAACTCTTGCAGCTAGCAAGGCTTGTTTGCAGTCTTTCTGCGTGGAAACAACTCTGCATCCCCCAGCACGCCGTGGGACATCTTCTGACCAAAGGAGAAGTTCCTGCCACCTTCCGTTGTTGCAGAATCTTTGGGTTCTTCCACCCGGAGGCAGCCCTTTTGCACCTTCATCCGGGGTTTAGTGGGCTCCCCCACCTGGACACTTGCGTGGCTCTGGACTTGGTCCCCTTCCTTTGCAGGTCCTCAGGTCCTGGAATCCGTCTTCAGTGCTTGGCAGTCAGTTGTTGCCTTTGCAGAATCCCCTATCTCGACTTTTCTGTCTTTCTGGGTTAGTAGAGTAACTTTACTCCTACTTTTCAGGGTCTTGGGGTGGGGTATCTTGGGCACCCTTAGTGTTTTCTTACACTCCCAGTGACCCTCTACAAACTACACTAGGCCTGGGGTCCATTCGTGGTTCGCATTCCACTTTTGGAGTATATGGTTTCTGTTGCCCCTAGGCCTATTGTCTCCTATTGCATCCTAATATATTCTACAGTGTTTGAACTACTTTTCTAACTGTTTACTTACCTGATTTTTGGTTTGTGTGTATATTGTGTGTATTTTAGTTACCTCCTAAGGAAGTATATCCTCTGGAATACTTTTGGCATATTGTCACTAAAATAAAGTACCTTTATTTTTAGTAACTCTGAGTATTGTGTTTCCTATGATATAGTGCTATATGATATAAGACGTGTAGTAGGAGCTTTGCATGTCTCCTAGTTTGCCTAAGCTGCTCTGCCATAGCTACCTCTATCAGCCTAAGCTGCTAGAACATTACTAATCTACTAATAAGGGATAACTGGACCTGGCACAAGGTGTAAGTATCATCAGGTAACCACTATAAGCCAGGCCAGCCTCCTACAATATATTACTTATAGCTCTAAGTATTGGAGCAAGCTTTTCTTGTGAAAAGCACTAGTAACAAAGTGGTAAAGCAATTGCAAGTACTTATCCCACCGCTACACCATCCATGTAGGAGTCTGGCCTGGTTTGTAGAGGGTACCTTGGGTACTTACACCTTACACCAGGTCCAGTTGTCCCTTATTAGAGAAATGTAGTAGTGTTCTAGCAGCTTAGCCTGACAGGTAGCTATAGGAGAGCAGCTTAGGCTGAACTAGGAGACATGCAAAGCTCCTGCAATACCACTTATGCTTACACAGTACTTATACACAAGTAAAGACAATACTCAGTGTTACCAAACATAAAGGCAGTTTGTTTGGGTGACACAAGGCCAAAAATATCTTAGAGATAATACTGCTTCTGGAGGTAAGTATTATACACAATGTATACACTAGACACCAAAATAAGGTAAGTAATTAAACATAGGATGGTGCAAACAATAGGAAATGCTTTAGAATGAAATGGGAGAAAATAGGTCTAGGGACAACACAAACCATATACTAAGAAAGTGGAATGCGAATCACAAATTCCCCCCTAGACAAGTGTAGTGTGTAGAGAATCGCTGGGAGGGTAAAAATACAGCAAAGGTAAGTAAAAGACCCCACCCCAGAGCCGAGGAAAGTAGGAGTAAAGTACTCCAAGTTTCCTTAGGACACACTACAAGTCGTGATTAGATTTATTGCAACAAACAAGCAAGACTGCAAACAACAAATGGTGGATTCCTGGACCTGAAGACCTGCAAAGAGAGGAGACCAAGTCCAGAAGTCGGAAGAAGTTTCAGGACGGACAGGAGTCCCTGCCATCCTAGAAGAGGGTGCAAAAGAAGAGTCCCTGGTTGGACAAAGACTGTAGAAATGCACCAAAGGAAGATGGCAGAGGGTTCCTGCATGATGCAATGGATGTCCTACGGAGAGATGTTGGATGTAGGCAATGTAGGAGGCTGGACTGGCTTGTAGTGAGTACCAAGGGGTACTTACACCTTGCACCAGGCCCAGGTATCCCTTATTAGTGTATAGGGTGTCTAGCAGCTTAGGCTGATAGATAATGGTAGCTTAGCAGAGCAGCTTAGGCTGAACTAGGAAACGAGTGAAGCTCCTACAGTACCACTAGTGTCACTTGCACAATATCATAAGAAAACACAATACACAGATATACTAAAAATAAAGGTACTTTATTTATATGACAATATGCCAAAGTATCTCAGTGAGTACCCTCAGTATGAGGATAGCAAATATACACGAGATATATGTACACAATACTAAAAATATGCAGTATAGTCTTAGAAAACAGTGCAAACAATGTATAGTTACAATAGGATGCAATGGGGACACATAGGGATAGGGGCAACACAAACCATATACTCCAAAAGTGGAATGCGAACCACGAATGGACCCCAAACCTATGTGATCTTGTAGAGGGTCGCTGGGACTGTAAGAAACCAGTGAGGGTTAGAAAAATAGCCCACCCCAAGACCCTGAAAAGTGAGTGCAAAGTGCACTAAAGTTCTCCAAAGAGCACAGAAGTCGTGATAGGGGAATTCTGCAGGAAAGACACAAACCAGCAATGCAACAACGATGGATTTCCAAACGAGGGTACCTGTGGAACAAGGGGACCAAGTCCAAAAGTCACGACCAAGTCGAGAGTGGGCAGATGCCCAGGAAATGCCAGCTGTGGGTGCAAAGAAGCTGCTACTAGGCAGAAGAAGCTGAGGATTCTGCAGGAACGACTAGGGCTAGAAACTTCCCCTTTGGAGGATGGATGTCCCACGTCGTGAAGAGTCGTGCAGAAGTGTTTTCCCGCCGAAAGACCACCAACAAGCCTTGCTAGCTGCAAATCGTGCGGTTAGGGTTTTTGGATGCTGCTGTGGCCCAGGAGGGACCAGGATGTCGCCAATTGCGTAAGGGGACAGAGGGGGCGCCAGCAAGACAAGGAGCCCTCTCAGAAGCAGGCAGCACCCGCAGAAGTGCCGGAACAGGCACTACGAAGAGGAGTGAAACGGTGCTCACCCGAAGTTGCACAAAGGAGTCCCACGCCGCCGAAGGACAACTTAGAAAGTCGTGCAATGCAGGTTAGAGTGCCGTGGACCCAGGCTTGGCTGTGCACAAAGGATTTCTGCCGGAAGTGCACAGAGGCCGGAGTAGCTGCAAAAGACGCGGTTCCCAGCAATGCAGTCTGGCGTGGGGAGGCAAGGACTTACCTCCACCAAACTTGGACTGCAGAGTCACTGGACTGAGGGAGTCACTTGGACACAGTTGCTGGATTCAAGGGACCTCGCTCGTCGTGCTGAGAGGAGACCCAGGGGACTGGTGATGCAGTTCTTTGGTGCCTGCGGTTGCAGGGGGAAGATTCCCTCGACCCACGGGAGATTTCTTCGGAGCTTCTAGTGCAGAGAGGAGGCAGACTACCCACACAGCATGCACCACCAGGAAAACAGTCGAGAAGGCGGCAGGATCAGCGTTACAGAGTTGCAGTAATCGTCTTTGCTACTTTGTTGCAGTTTTGCAGGCTTCCAGCGCGGTCAGCAGTCGATTCCTTGGCAGAAGGTGAAGAGAGAGATGCAGAGGAACTCTGATGAGCTCTTGCATTCGTTATCTAAGGAATTCCCCAAAGCAGAGACTCTAAATAGCCAGAAAAGAGGGTTCGGCTACTTAGGAGAGAGGATAGGCTAGCAACACCTGAAGGAGCCTATCAGAAGGAGTCTCTGACGTCACCTGCTGGTCCTGGCCACTCAGAGCAGTCCAGTGTGCCAGCAGCACCTCTGTTTCCAAGATGACAGAGGTCTGGAGCACACTGGAGGAGTTCTGGGCACCTCCCAGGGGAGTTGCAGGTCAGGGGAGTGGTCACTCCCCTTTCCTTTGTCCAGTTTCATGCCAGAGCAGGGCTGAGGGGTCCCTGAACCAGTGTAGACTGGCTCATGCAGAAATGGGCACCATCTGTGCCCATGAAAGCATTTCCAGAGGCTGGGGGAGGCTACTCCTCCCCTGCCTTAACACCTTTTTCCAAAGGGAGAGGGTGTAACACCCTCTCTCTGAGGAAGTCCTTTGTTCTGCCATCCTGGGCCAAGCCTGGCTGGACCCCAGGAGGGCAGAAACCTGTCTGAGGGGTTGGCAGCAGCAGCAGCTGCAGTGAAACCCCTGAAAAGGCAGTTTGGCAGTACCAGGGTCTGTGCTACAGACCAGTGGGATCATGGGATTGTGCCAACAATGCCAGGATGGCATAGAGGGGGCAATTCCATGATCTGAGACATGTTACATGGCCATATTCGGAGTTACAATTGTGAAGCTACACATAGGTAGTGACCTATGTGTAGGGCACGCGTGTAATGGTGTCCCCGCACTCACAAAGTCCGGGGAATTTGCCCTGAACTATGTGGGAGCACCTTGGCTAGTGCCAGGGTGCCCACACACTAAGTAACTTTGCACCTAACGTTTACCAGGTAAAGGTTAGACATATAGGTGACTTATAAGTTACTTAAGTGCAGTGAAAATGGCTGTGAAATAATGTGTGCATTATTTCACTCAGGCTGCAGTGGCAGGCCTGTGTAAGAATTGTCAGAGCTCCCTATGGGTGGCAAAAGAAATGCTGCAGCCCATAGGGATCTCCTGGAACCCCAATACCCTGGGTACCTCAGTACCATATACTAGGGAATTATAAGGGTGTTCCAGTATGCCAATGTAAATTGGTGAAATTGGTCACTAGCCTGTTAGTGACAATTTGGAAAGAAATGAGAGAGCATAACCACTGAGGTCCTGGATAGCAGAGCCTCAGTGAGACAGTTAGTCATAACACAGGTAACACATTCAGGCACACTTATGAGCACTGGGGCCCTGGCTGGCAGGGTCCCAGTGACACATACAACTAAAACAACATATATACAGTGAAAAATGGGGGTAGCATGCTAGGCAAGATGGTATTTTCCTACAGGCAAGTTACCGCGCTGGATTCGTCCAACAAGCCTTGGTTAAAGCAATGTCGCGGATTGCATCACAGTGGCGCTGCCTGGACCCAGGAGGCACCTGGGGGCCTCAACTCGGACTGAGGAGGCAGAGGGGGCTCCCAACACTGGAGGGAACCCACAGATGACCAGCACCCACGGAGGTCCCAGAACACGGGGACAAAGAAGGTGCAAATTCCAGTTGTTGCAGCACTACAAAAGAAGGTCCCACGCCGCTGGAGGACAACTCAGCGAGTTGAGCGTCTCAGGATAGAGTGCTGGGGACCTGGGCCAGGCTGTGCAGGAAGAATTCTTGCAAATACTGCACAGAGGCCTGAGGAGGTTAAGATGGCGTGATGCACAGTGGTACTGTCGCAAACGGGGAAGGCAAGCTCTTACCTCCTGCAAATTGGGACAGCAGGACCTTAAGACAATCTGTGTCGAAGGGATCCATCACCTGCGTTCCAAGGAGCTCGCTTGGCGCCAGGAGAGGAGTCCAAGAGAACTGGTCGTTGACTTAGAGGGTGCCTGCAAGAGCAGGGAAGTGACTCCGTCACTCCACAGTAGATTTCTTCGGTCCTTCTGGTGCAGGGTGAATACAGGCAGTCCCCAGAGCATGCACACCGTGGAAACTGTTGCAGTTGCTAGCTGGAGCTGACGTTGCAGAGGAAACGTAGTGTAGGAAGGTAGCCTCTTTCTAGCCTTGTTACCCCCACTTTTGGCCTGTTTGTGAGTATATGTCAGTGTGTTTTATATGTCTCACTGGGACCCTGCTAGCCAGGGCCCCAGTGCTCATAGGGTGTGGCCTGAATGTGTTCCCTGTGTGGTGCCTAACTGTTAACTGGTAACCAGAACCTCACTGCTTATGCTCTCTCTGCTTTTACAATTGTCACTGCAGGCTAGTGACCATTTTCACCAATTCTGATTGGCACACTGTGTAGGAGGCTGGCCTGGCTTGTAGTGGGTACCAGAGGTACTTACACCTTGTGCCAGGTCCAGTTATCCCTTATTAGTGTAGAAGAGGTGTTTCTAGCAGCTACGGCTGATAGAAGGTAGCTATGGCAAAGCAGCTTAGGCTGAACTAGGAGACATGTAAAGCTCCTACTATACCACTGGTGTCATATGCACAATATCATAAGAAAACACAATACACAGAAGTACTACAAATAAAGGTACTTTATTTGTATGACCATATGCCAAAAGTATCTCAGTGAGTACCCTCAGTATGAGGATAAGATATATACACAAGATATATGTACACAAACCAAAATTCTGCAGGTAATAGCAAGAAAAGTAGTGCAAGCAATGTAAAGTTACAGTAGATTGCAATAGGAGCACATAGGTACAGGGGCAACACAAACCATATACTCCAAAAGTGGATTTCGAACCACGAATGGACCCCAAACCTATGTGAGCTCGTAGAGGGTCACTGGGACTGTAAGAAAACAGTGAGGGTTAGAAAAATAGCCCACCCCAAGACCCTGATAGGTAGGTGTAAAAGTGCACCTACTACCCCCAGAGAGCACAGAAGTCGTGATAGGGGGATTCTGCAGGAAGAACAAACACCAGCAATACAACAACAGTGAATTTCCAGACCTGAGTACCTGTAAGAGAAGGGGACCAAGTCCAATAGTCGCGACAGTGTCGAGAGTGGGCAGGAGCCCAGGAAATGCCAGCTGAGGTTGCAAGGAAGCTGCCACCTGTTGGAAGAAGCTTGGAGTTCTGCAAGAAAGAAGAGGACTAGGAACTTCCCCTTTGGAAGATGGATGTCCCACGTCGCAATAAAGCTTGCAGAGGTTTTCCCACGTAGAAAGACCACAAACAAGCATTGCTAGCAGCAAGGGTCGCGGTAGAGGTTTTTGGGTGCTGCTGTGGCTCAGGAGGGACCAGGATGTCGCCACTTGGAAGAGGAGACAGAGGGGGCGCCCAGCAAGTCAGGGAGCCCTCACAGAAGCAGGCAGCACCCGCACAAGTACCTGAACAGGCACTTGGAAGAAGAGTGAACCGGAGTCCACGCGAAGTCACAAAACGGAGCCCCACAATGCAGGAGGACAACTCAGAAGGTGGTGCACTGCAGGGGACCCAGGCTTGGCTGTGCACAAAGGAAATCCTGGAAGAGTGCACAGGAGCCGGAGCAGCTGCAAATCACGCGGTACCCAGCAATGCAGTCTAGCGTGGGGAGGCACGGACTTAACTCCACCAAACTTGGACTGAAGACTCACTGGACTGTGGGAGTCACTTGGATAGAGTTGCTGAGTTCCAGGGACCATGCTCGTCGTGCTGAAAGGGGACCCAGAGGACCGGTGATGCAGTCTTTTGGTGCCTGAGGTTGCAGGGAGAAGATTCAGTCGACCCACGGGAGAGTTCTTCAGAGCTTCTGGTGCAGGGAGGAGGCAGGCTACCCCCAGAGCATGCACCACCTGGAAACAGTCGAGAAAGCCGACAGGATGAAGCGATACAAGGTTGCTAGTAGTCGTCTTGCTCCTTTGTTGCGGTTTTGCAGGCGTCCTGAGCAGTCAGCGGTCGATCCTTTGGCAGAAGGTGAAGAGGGAGATGCAGAGGAACTCTGATGAGCTCTTGCATTCGTTATCTGGTGAGATCCCCAAAGCAGAGACCCTAAATAGCCAGAAAAGGAGGTTTGGCTACAAAGAAAGGAGGATTGGCTACCAAGAAAGGTAAAAGCCTATCAGAGGGGGTCTCTGACGTCACCTGCTGGCACTGGCCACTCAGAGCAGTCCAGTGTGCCACAGACACCTCTGTTTCCAAGATGGCAGAGGTCTGGGACACACTGGAGGAGCTCTTGGCACCTCCCCAGGGAGGTGCAGGTCAGGGGAGTGGTCACTCCCCTTTCCTTTGTCCAGTTTCGCGCCAGAGCAGGGCTGGGGGATCCCTGAACCGGTGTAGACTGGCTTATGCAGAGATGGGCACCATCTGTGCCCATCAAAGCATTTCCAGAGGCTGGGGGAGGCTACTCCTCCCCAGCCCTCACACTTATTTCCAAAGGGAGGGGGTGTTACATCCTCTCTCAGAGGAAGTCCTTTGTTCTGCCTTCCTGGGCCAGGGCTGCCTGGACCCCAGGAGGGCAGAAACCTGTCTGAGGGGTTGGCAGTAGCAGCAGCTGCAGCTGCAGTGGAGACCCCGGAAAGGCAGTTTGGCTGTACCCGGGTTCTGTGCGAGAGACCGGGGGGGTCATGGAATTGTCCCCCCAATGCCAGAATGAAGTACCTGAACAGGCACTTGGAAGAAGAGTGATTGCCTGAATGGCATTGGGGTGACAATTCCATGATCTTAGACATGTTACATGGCCATGTTCGGAGTTACCATTGTGACGCTGTACATAGGTAGTGACCTATGTACAGTGCACGCGTGTAATGGTGAATCCGCATTCCGGGGAATTTGCCCGGAACAATAAGGGGGCACCTTGGCTAGTGCCAGGGTGCCCACACACTAAGTAACTTTGCACCCAACCTTCACTAGGTAAAGGTTAGACATATAGGTGACTTATAAGTTACTTAAGTGCAGTGAAAATGGCTGTGAAATAATGTGTGCATTATTTCACTCAGGCTGCAGTGGCAGGCCTGTGTAAGATTTGTCAGAGCTCCCTATGGGTGGCAAAAGAAATGCTGCAGCCCATAGGGATCTCCTGGAACCCCAATACCCTGGGTACCTCAGTACCATATAATAGGGAATTATAAGGGTGTTCCAGTATGCCAATGTAAATTGGTGAAATTGGTCACTAGCCTGTTAGTGACAATTTGGAAAGAAATGAGAGAGCATAACCACTGAGGTTCTGGATAGCAGAGCCTCAGTGAGACAGTTAGTCATAACACAGGTAACACATTCAGGCACACTTATGAGCACTGGAGCCCTGGCTGGCAGGGTCCCAGTGACACATACAACTAAAACAACATATATACAGTGAAAAATGGGGGTAACATGCTAGGCAAGATGGTACTTTCCTACACAACCCCCCCCAAACAAAGGACAATAAGACTAGTCATTACCTGATGGGTCTTCATTGTCTAAGTGGAAATATCTGGAGAGTCCATCTACATTGGAGTGGCTACTCCCAGGTCTATGTTCCACTGTATAGTCCATTCCCTGTAGGGATATGGACCACCTCAACAATTTAGGATTCTCACCTTTCATTTGTTTTAGCCAAAGTAGAGGTTTGTGGTTTGTCTGAACAATAAAGTGAATGCCAAACAGGTATGGCCTCAACTTTTTCAGTGCCCAGACCATAGCAAAGGCCTCCCTCTCTATGGTAGACCAACGCTTTTCTCTAGGGGGTCAACCTTCTGCTGATAAAAGCAACTGGTTGATCGTGGCCCTCAGAATTCAGTTGTGATAAGACTGCCCCTACCCCTAATTCAGATGCATCAGTTTGAACAATGAATTTCTTGGAGTAACATGGGATTTTTAGGACAGGTGCAGAGCACATGGCCTGTTTGAGCTCCTCAAAAGCTTTCTGACAGCTAGCTGTCCATAATACCTTTTTAGGCATCTTATTACTTGTGAGATCGTTAAGAGGGGCACCTATGGAGCCATAGTTTTAAATGAATCTCCTGTAATACCCAGTGAGGCATAGGAAGGCTCTCACCTGGGTCTGAGTTGTAGGGGGAACCAATACATGATTGTCTGAATTTTCCCCTGAAGTGGTGCAATCTGTTCTCCACCTACCAGGTGTCCCAGATAAACCACCTTTCCCTGCCCTATCTGGCACTTTGAGGCCTTGATAGTGAGGCCTGCCTTTTGCAGGGCCTCCAAAACTTTCCAAAGGTGGATCAGGTGCTCATCCCAGGTGGAGCTAAAGACAGCTATATCATCAAGATATGCTGCACTAAAAGCCTCCAACCCTTGCAGGACTGTGTTCACCAACCTTTGAAAAGTGGCAGGGGCATTCTTCAAACCAAAGGGCATCACTGTAAATTGGTAGTGCCCTCCTATAGTTGTAAATGCAGTTTTAGGTTTAGCATCCTCCGCCAATTTTATCTGCCAATACCCTGCAGTCAAATCAAAGGTGCTTAGATACTTGGCAGATGCCAGTGTATCTATGAGCTCATCTGCCCTGGGTATAGGGTGAGCATCAGTTTTTGTTACCTGATTGAGACCTCTGTAGTCTACACAAAACCTCATCTCCCTTTTTCCATCTTTTGAGTGAGGCTTTGGTACAAGCACCACAGGACTCGCCGATGGGCTTTCAGAAGGTTCAACCACTCCTAGATCAAGCATTTTCTGAACCTCTTGTTTTATGCAGTACCTGACATGGTCAGGCTGTCTATAGATTTTACTTTTGACAGGCAAGCTGTCTCCAGTATCAATTGTGTGTTCACACCAAGAATTGGTGCCTGGCACAGTTGAAAAGAGTTCAGAAAATTGTCCAAGGAGATTTATGCAGTTGTCTTTCTGTTCTGCAGTCAGACAATGTGCTAACACTACTCCCTCCACTAAAGCATCCTCTTCAGTGGAGGAGAAGAGATCAGTGAGAGTGTCACTCTCTTCTTCCTGTCCTTCATCTGTTGCCATGAGCAGGGTGAGATCAGCCCTGTCATAGTAGGGTTTTAGGCGGTTGACATGAATCACCCTAAGGGGACTCCTGGCAGTGCCCAGGTCTACCAGATGGGTAACCTCACCCTTTCTCTCAACAATTAGATGGGGTCCACTCCATTTGTCCTGGAGTGCTCTTGGGGCCACAGGCTCCAATACCCACACCTTCTGTCCTGGTTGGTACTGGATCAGAACAGCCTTCTGGTCATGCCAATGCTTCTGGAGCTCTTGGCTGGCCTGAAGGTTTTTACTGGCCTTTTTCATGTACTCAGCCATTCTGGATCTTAGGCCAAGTACATAGTCCACTATGTCCTGTTTGGGAGCTTTTAAAGGTTGTTCCCAACCCTCCTTCACAAGTGTTAGTGGACCTCTTACAGGGTGTCCAAAGAGGAGTTCAAAGGGGCTGAAGCCCACTCCTTTCTGGGGTACCTCTCTGTAAGCAAAAAGGAGACAAGGTAACAGGACATCCCATCTCCTCCTGAGTTTTTCAGGGAGTCCCATTATCATACCTTTGAGAGTTTTATTAAACCTCTCTACCAGTCCATTAGTCGGTGGATGATAAGGAGTGGTGAATTTGTAGGTTACACCACATTCCTTCCACATAGCTTTCAAGTATGCAGACATAAAGTTGCTACCCCTGACTGATACAACCTCTTTTGGGAAACCCACCCTGGAAAAGATTCCCAGGAGGGCTTTTGCCACTGCAGGAGCTGTAGTGGCCCTTAGAAGAACTGCTTCAGGATATCTTGTGGCATGGTCCACAACCACCAAGATAAACCTATTGCCTGAAGCAGTAGGAGGGTCAAGGGGGCTAACTATGTCAACCCCTACCCTTTCAAAGGGGACCCCAACCATAGGTAGTGGAATAAGGGGAGCCTTTCGTGTGCCACCAGTCTTGCCACTGGCTTGGCAGGTCACACAAGACTTGCAAAAATCTTTAGTGTCCTCTGACATCCTAGGCCAGTGAAACAGGGGGACAAGCCTTTCCCATGTTTTGATCTGGCCCAAATGCCCAGCCAAAGGAATGCCATGTGCCATAGTGAGGAGGAACTCTCTGTACTGCAGGGGGATGACCAATCTCCTGGCTGCTCTAGGTTTTGAGTCCCTTGCCTCTGTGTACAAGAGGTTGTCCTCCCGATAAACTCTATATGAGTCACTGACATCCCCATTTTGCTGTGTGACAGCTTGCTGTCTGAGACCCTCTAATGTGGGACAGGTTTGCTGTGCCACACTCAGCTCTTCCCTGGCAGCCCCCCCTCCACCCAAAAGCTCAGCAGTGTCTGCTGCCAGCTCATCTGGTGAAGGCTCTGCACAGGGAGGAAATTCTTCTTTCTCAGAAGGAGAATCATCTGTAGAGGGACGGGTAATGGGTAGGGATGTACCCTTGCTACCCCTAGCTTTAGGGAGCACTTGGTCCATTGTTCCAGGGTCCAAATCACCCTGTCCTTTTTGCTTTTTGGCCTGAGCCCTTGTCAAAGCAAAAATATGCCCAGGAATGCCCAGTATTGCTACATGAGCCTCCAACTCCACTTCTGCCCAAGCTGATGTCTCTAAATCGTTCCTTGTAGACAGTCTACAGGTAAATCTGTGTCAACCACAACTTTCTTTGGATCAGTAACCCCCCCCCTCCCCTCCCAGTTGAGATTCACAACAGCCATAGGGTGGCTAAGAGTGTTGTTATGAGCGTCTGTCACTTGGTACTGCTGACCAAGTAGGTGTTGTTCCGGGACTACCAGTTTATCTATTACCATGGTAACACTGGCACCTGTGTCCCTGTAGGCCTGAACCTCAACACCATTTATTAAGGGAAGTTGTTTGTACTTATCCATATTAAGGGGACAACCAACCAAGGTGGCCAAATCAATGGCACTTTCAGAGACTAACACAGCCTCTGTGGTCTCACTAACAAGACCAACCCCAACTAAATTACCAAAAGTGAGCCCAGCTACTCCCTTGGATTGGCTATTAGTAGGTTTGCTCCCACCACCACTGCTATTACTAGGGGCACTAGAGTTTGCAGTAGGGGTTGTGGTAGTGGGAGGTTTGGTGTTTTTCTTTGGACAACTGGCATCAGTTGTCCAATGGCCTTTGACTTTACACAAATAACACCAAGGCTTTTTAACTTGATTATTGGAAGAGGATTTGGACCCACCACCCCCACCAGAGGATTTTTGTGGGCCTGATGAAGACTAATTTTTACTTTTGTCCCCACCCTCGTCAGAAGACTTATCATCCTTCTTCTTGCCATCCTTGTCACCCCCGGTATGAACTTTTCTGTTCACTCTTGTTCTGACCCATCTGTCTGCCTTCTTTCCCAATTCTTGGGGAGAGGTCAGATCTGAGTCCACTAGATATTGGTGTAACACGTCAGACATACAGTTATTCAGAATATGCTCTCTCAGAATAGGATTATACAGGCTTTCATAGTCAGAAAATTTACTGCCATGTCACCACCCTTCCAAGGCCTTCACTGAACCGTCAACAAAGTCTATCCAGTCTTGCGAGGACTCTTTTCTGAACTTAATCCTGTGTTGTTCAGTGGTTAAGCCAAATCCATTCAAGAGTGCATCCTTGTAGGAGGCTGGACTGGCTTGTAGTGAGTACCAAGGGGTACTTGCACCTTGCACCAGGCCCAGTTATCCCTTATTAGTGTATAGGGTGTCTAGCAGCTTAGGCTGATAGATAATGGTAGCTTAGCAGAGCAGCTTAGGCTGAACTAGGAGACGTGTGAAGCTACTACAGTACCACCTAGTGTCATATGCACAATATCATAAGAAAACACAATACACAGTTATACTAAAAATAAAGGTACTTTATTTTTATGACAATATGCCAAAGTATCTTAGAGTGTACCCTCAGTGAGAGGATAGGAAATATACACAAGATATATATACACAATAGCAAAAATATGCAGTATAGTCTTAGAAAACAGTGCAAACAATGTATAGTTACAATAGGATGCAATGGGGAAACATAGGGATAGGGGCAACACAAACCATATACTCCAAAAGTGGAATGCGAACCACGAATGGACCCCAAACCTATGTGACCTTGTAGAGGGTCGCTGGGACTATTAGAAAATAGTGAGAGTTAGCAAAATAACCCTCCCCAAGACCCTGAAAAGTGAGTGCAAAGTGCACTAAAGTTCCCCTAAGGACAAAGAAGTCGTGTTACAGGAATAATGCAGGAAAGACACAAACCAACAATGCAACAACTGTGGATTTCCAATCTAGGGTACCTGTGGAACAAGGGGACCAAGTCCAAAAGTCACAAGCAAGTCGGAGATGGGCAAATGCCCAGGAAATGCCAGCTGCGGGTGCAAAGACTCTTCTACTGGACAAAAGAAGCTGCGGTTTCTGCAGGAACGAAAAGGGCTAGAGACTTCCCCTTTGGTGGACGGATCCCTCTCGCCGTGGAGAGTCGTGCAGAAGTGTTTTCCCGCCGAAAGAACGCCAACAAGCCTTGCTAGCTGCAAATCGTGCGGTTAGCGGTTTTGGACGCTGCTGAGGCCCAGGAGGGACCAGGAGATCGCAAATTGGACCAGCAGAGAGAGGGGACGTCGAGCACAACAAGGAGCCCTCTCTGAAGCCGGTAGCTCCCAGAGAAGTGCCAGAAACAGGCACTACGAGGATGCGTAAAACAGTGCTCGCCGAAGTTGCACAAAGGAGTCCCACGTCGCCGGAGACCAACTTAGAAAGTCGTGCAATGCAGGTTAGAGTGCCGTGGACCCAGGCTTGGCTGTGCACAAAGGATTTCCGCCGGAAGTGCACAGGGGCCGGAGTAGCTGCAAAAGTCGCGGTTCCCAGCAATGGAGCCCAGCGAGGTGAGGCAAGGACCTACCTCCACCAAACTTGGACTGAAGAGTCACTGGACTGTGGGGGTCACTTGGACAGAGTCGCTGGATTCGAGGGACCTCACTCGTCGTGCTGAGAGGAGACCCAAGGGACCGGTAATGCAGCTTTTTGGTGCCTGCGGTTGCAGGGGGAAGATTCCGTCGACCCACAGGAGATTTCTTCGGAATTCTGGTGCAGAGAGGAGGCAGACTACCCCCACAGCATGCACAAGCAGGAAAACAGTCGAGAAGGCGGCAGGATCAGCGTTACAGAGTTGCAGTAGTCGTCTTTGCTACTATGTTGCAGGTTTGCAGGCTTCCAGCGCGGTCAGCAGTCGATTCCTTGGCAGAAGGTGAAGAGAGAGATGCAGAGGAACTCGGATGAGCTCTTGCATTCGTTATCTAAAGTTTCCCCAGAGACAGAGACCCTAAATAGCTAGAAAAGAGGGTTTGGCTACCTAGGAGAGAGGATAGGCTACTAACACCTGAAGGAGCCTATCAGAAGGAGTCTCTGACGTCACCTGGTGGCACTGGCCACTCAGAGCAGTCCAGTGTGCCAGCAGCACCTCTGTTTCCAAGATGGCAGAGGTCTGGAGCACACTGGAGGAGCTCTGGACACCTCCCAGGGGAGGTGCAGTTCAGGGGAGTGGTCACTCCCCTTTCCTTTGTCCAGTTTCGCGCCAGAGCAGGGCTAAGGGGTCCCTGAACCGGTGTAGACTGGCTTATGCAGAATTGGGCACATCTGTGCCCAACAAAGCATTTCCAGAGGCTGGGGGAGGCTACTCCTCCCCTGCCTTCACACCATTTTCCAAAGGGAGAGGGTGTCACACCCTCTCTCAGAGGAAGTTCTTTGTTCTGCCATCCTGGGCCAGGCCTGGCTGGACCCCAGGAGGGCAGATGCCTGTCTGAGGGGTTGGCAGCAGCAGCAGCTGCAGTGAAACCCCAGGAAGGGCAGTTTGGCAGTACCAGGGTCTGTGCTACAGACCACTGGGATCATGGGATTGTGCCAACTATGCCAGGATGGCATAGAGGTGGCAATTCCATGATCATAGACATGTTACATGGCCATATTCGGAGTTACCATTGTGAAGCTACATATAGGTAGTGACCTAAATGTAGTGCACGTGTGTAATGGTGTCCCCGCACTCACAAAGTTCAGGGAATTGGCTCTGAACAATGTGGGGGCACCTTGGCTAGTGCCAGGGTGCCCTCACACTAAGTAACTTTGCATCTAACCTTTACCAGGTAAAGGTTAGACATATAGGAGACTTATAAGTTACTTAAGTGCAGTGTAAAATGGCTGTGAAATAACGTGGACGTTATTTCACTCAGGCTGCAGTGGCAGGCCTGTGTAAGAATTGTCAGAGCTCCCTATGGGTGGCAAAAGAAATGCTGCAGCCCATAGGGATCTCCTGGAACCCCAATACCCTGGGTACCTCAGTACCATATACTAGGGAATTATAAGGGTGTTCCAGTAAGCCAATGTAAATTGGTAAAAATGGTCACTAGCCTGTTAGTGACAATTTGGAAAGAAATGAGAGAGCATAACCACTGAGGTTCTGATTAGCAGAGCCTCAGTGAGACAGTTAGTCACTACACAGGTAACACATTCAGGCACACTTATGAGCACTGGGGCCCTGGGTTACCAGGGTCCCAGTGACACATACCACTAAAACAACATATATACAGTGAAAAATGGGGGTAACATGCCAGGCAAGATGGTACTTTCCTACACAACCCCCCCCCCCCCAAACGAAGGACAATAAGACTAGCCATGACCTGATGAGTCTTCATTGTCTAAGTGGAAATATCTGGAGAGTCCATCTGCATTGGAGTGGCTACTCCCAGGTCTATGTTCCACTGTATAGTCCATTCCCTGTAGGGATATGGACCACCTCAACAATTTAGGATTTTCACCTTTCATTTGTTTTAGCCAAAGTAGAGGTTTGTGGTCTGTCTGAACAATGAAGTGAGTGCCAAACAGGTATGGCCTCAACTTCTTCAGTGCCCAGACCACAGCAAAGGCCTCCCTCTCAATGGCAGACCAACGCTTTTCTCTAGGGGTCAACCTCCTACTAATAAAAGCAACAGGTTGATCCTGGCCCTCAGAATTATGTTGTGATAGGACTGCCCCTACTCCTAATTCAGATGCATCAGTTTGGACATAGAATTTTTTAGAGTAACAAGGGCTTTTCAGGACAGGTGCAGAGCACATGGCCTGCTTCAGCTCCTCAAAAGCTTTCTGACAGTTTGCTGTCCATAATACCTTTTTAGGCATTTTCTTAGATGTGAGGTCATTAAGAGGGGCTGCAATGGAGCCATAGTTCTTAATGAACCTCCTGTAATACCCAGTGAGGCCTAGGAAGGCTCTCACCTGAGTCTGAGTGGTAGGGGGAACCCAATCAATAATTGTTTGGATTTTCCCCTGAAGTGGTGCAATCTGTTCCCCACCAACAAGGTGTCCCAGATAAACCACCTTACCCTGCCCTATCTGGCACTTTGAAGCCTTGATAGTGAGGCCTGCCTTTTGCAGGGCCTCCAAAACTTTCCATAGGTGGACCAGGTGATCATCCCAGCTGGAGCTAAAGACAGCTATATCGTCCAAATATGCTGCACTGAAAGCTTCCAGCCCTTGCAGGACTGTGTTCACCAACCTCTGAAAAGTGGCAGGTGCATTTTTCAAACCAAAAGGCATTACAGTAAACTGGTAATGTCCTCCAATGGTAGAAAATGCAGTCTTAGGTTTAGCATCTTCTGACAATTTGATCTGCCAATACCCTGCAGTCAAATCAAAAGTGCTTAGATACTTGGCAGATGCCAGTGTATCTATGAGCTCATCTGCCCTGGTTATAGGGTGAGCATCAGTTTTGGTTACCAAGTTGAGACCTCTATAGTCTACACAAAACCGCATTTCCTTCTTTCCATCTTTAGAATTGGGTTTTGGTACCAGTACCACAGGAGAAGCCCATGGACTGTCAGAGTGCTCAACCACTCCTAGTTCTAACATTTTCTGGACCTCTTGCTTTATGCAGTCCCTGACATGGTCAGGCTGCCTATAGATCTTACTTTTGACAGGTAAACTGTCTCCAGTATCTATAGTGTGCTCACACCAAGAAGTGGTACCTGGCACAGTAGAGAAGAGTTCAGAGAATTGATCTAGGAGGTTTATGCAATTGTCTTTCTGCTCAGCAGTAAGACAATCAGCCAAAACTACACCTTCCACCAGAGCATCTTGTTCTGTGGAAGAGAAGAGATCAGGTAGAGGATCACTGTCTTCTTCCTGTCCCTCATCAGTTGCCATGAGCAGGGTGAGATCAGCCCTGTCATAGTAGGGTTTCAGGCGGTTGACATGGAGCACCCTAAGGGGACTCCTGGCAGTGCCTAAGTCAACTAAATAGGTGACTTCTCCCTTCTTTTCAACAATTGTGTGGGGTCCACTCCATTTATCTTGGAGTGCTCTTGGGGCCACAGGCTCCAAGACCCACACTTTCTGCCCTGGTTGGTACTGAACCAAAACAGCCTTCTGATCATGCCATTGCTTCTGGAGCTCTTGGCTGGCCTGAAGGTTTTTACTGGCCTTTTTCATGTACTCAGCCATCCTTGATCTGAGGCCAAGTACATAATCCACAATATCCTGCTTAGGAGCTTTTAAAGGTTGTTCCCAACCCTCCTTTACAAGTGTGAGTGGACCCCTAACAGGGTGTCCAAAAAGAAGTTCAAAGGGGCTGAAGCCCACTCCTTTCTGGGGTACCTCCCTGAAGGCAAAAAGGAGGCATGGTAGAAGGATATCCCATCTCCTGCGGAGTTTTTCAGGGAGACCCATAATCATGCCTTTGAGAGTTTTATTAAATCTCTCCACCAGTCCATTTGTTTGTGGATGATAGGGTGTTGTGAACTTGTACGTTACACCACACTCCTTCCACATGGCCTTTAAGTATGCAGACATGAAATTGCTTCCCCTGTCTGATACTACTTCCTTTGGGAAGCCCACCCTGGAAAATATTCCCAGGAGGGCCTTTGCCACTGCAGGTGCTGTAGTGGTCCTTAAAGGAATAGCTTCAGGATATCTTGTGGCATGGTCCACTACCACCAAGATAAATCTATTGCCTGAAGCAGTAGGAGGGTCAAGGGGGCCAACTATGTCAACCCCTACCATTTCAAAGGGAACCCCAACCACAGGCAGTGGAATAAGGGGTGCCTTTGGGGTGCCACCTGTCTTGCCACTGGCTTGACAGGTTTCACAGGACTTACAAAATTCCTTTGTGCCCTCAGACATTCTAGGCCAATGAAACAGGGGAACAAGTCTGTCCCAAGTTTTCATTTGTCCCAGATGCCCAGCTAAGGGAATGTCATGTGCCAGGGTTAGGAGGAACTTTCTGTACTCCTGAGGAATCACTAATCTCCTGGCAGCTCCAGGTTTAGGATCCCTATTCTCAGTGTACAAGAGGTTGTCCTCCCAGTAAACTCTGTGAGAGTCACTGACATCCCCATTAGCCTGTTTGACAGCTTGCTGTCTGAGACCCTCTAATGTGGGACAGGTTTGCTGTGCCACACTCAGCTCCTCTCTGGCAGGCCCCCCTTCACCCAAAAGCTCAGCAGTGTCTGCTTCCAGCTCCTCTGGTGTAGGTTCTGCACAGGGAGGGAATTCTTCTTCCTCAGAAGTAGAATCCACTGTAGAGGGAGGGATAGTAGGAAGTGGTTTGCTTCTACTAGCCCTAGCTTTAGGGAGCACTTGGTCCATTGTTCCAGGATCCAAGCTTCCCTGTCCTTTTTGATTTTTGGCCTGAGCCCTTGTCAAAGCAAAAATATGCCCTGTGATGCCCAGCATTGCTGCATGGGCCTCCAACTCCACATCTGACCAAGCTGATGTCTCCAAATCATTCCCTAATAGACAGTCTACAGGTAAATCTGAAGCTACCACAACTTTCTTTGGACCAGTAACCCCCCCCAGTTGAGATTTACAACAGCCATGGGGTGGCTAAGTGTGTTGTTGTGAGCATCGGTTACTTGGTACTGGTGACCAAGTAGGTGTTGTTCAGGGTGGACCAGTTTCTCTATGACCATAGTCACACTGGCACCAGTGTCCCTGTAGGCCTGAACCTCAACACCATTTATTAGGGGTAGCTGCTTGTACTTATCCATATTAAGGGGACAAGCAACTAAGGTGGCAAATCAATAGCCCCCTCAGAGACTAACACAGCCTCTGTGGCCTCCCTAACAAGGCCAACCCCAACTAAGTTACCAATAGTGAGCCCAGCTACTCCCTTGGATTGGCTATTAGTAGGTTTGCTCCCACCACCACTGCTATTAGTAGGGACACTAGGTGTAGCAGTAGGGGTTGTAGTGGTAGGAGGCTTGGTGCCTTTCTTTGGACAACTGGGATCTGTTGTCCAATGGCCTTTTATTTTACATAAATAGCACCATGGTTTCTTTTCCTTGTTCTGATTAAAAGAGGATTTGGGCCCACCACCCCCACCAGAGTGTTTTTGTGGGCCTGATGAAGACTCATTTTTAGATTTGTCCCCACCCTTGTCAGAAGACTTACCATCCTTCTTTTTGTTGCCATCTTTGTCACCCCCTGTATGAACTTTTCTGTTCACCCTTGTTCTGACCCATTTGTCTGCCTTCTTTCCCAATTCTTGGGGAGAGGTCAGATCAGAGTCCACCAAGTACTGGTGCAACAAATCAGACACACAATTATTAAGAATATGCTCTCTCAGGATCAAGTTATACAGGCTGTCATAATCAGTAACTTTACTGCCATGTAACCACCCCTCCAAGGCCTTCACTGAATGGTCAATGAAATCAACCCAGTCTTGTGAAGACTCCTTTTTGGTCTCTCTGAACTTTATCCTGTACTGTTCAGTGGTTAAGCCATAACCATCCAGGAGTGCATTCTTAAGAACTTGGAAATTATTAGCATCATTTTCGTTCACAGTAAGGAGCCTATCCCTAACTTTTCCACTAAATGATAGCCATAGGATAGCAGCCCACTGCCTTTGAGGGACATCCTGTACAACACAGGCCCTCTCAAGTGCAGCAAACCACTTGTTAATGTCATCCCCCTCCTTGTAAGGGGGAACTATCTTGTGCAGATTCCTGGAATCATGCTCTTTTGCAGGATGACTATGGGGAATACTGCTGCTGCCACCATGGGTTTCTAAACCCAGTTTCTGTCTCTCCTTCTCTACTTCTAAAGTCTGTCTATCCAAATCCAGCTGTTGCTTCTTGAGCTTCAGTCTGGTTTGTTCCACTCTCAATCTATTGAGCTCCCTTTCTAACAATCTGTCATCAGGGTGGGTGGGAGGGACATGCCTTGAAACAGAAGTATGGTGAGAATGGACAGAAGGAGACCTGTCCCTTACAGCCACCCTAACAGCTTGGCTAACAGAAACATCACTACCAGTATGGTGAGAATAAATGCTTTTGCTATGATGTGAGACAACACTATTTATATGGTGTGGCTCATCATCATTACCAACTATGCTAGACTGTCTAGTAATGGGCAGGCTAGGAAGTTTCTTTCCTGAATCTTTTCCTGGGGGAGTCCCTGGATCAGATTGAGAACCATTAGCTACTTTTTCAACAGATTGGGCACTTATGGCCTTATCCTGTACTCTAAGCATGTTAACTAACAGTTCTAAGGAAGGATTCTTCCCTACACTCAAACCTCTCTCTATGCAGAGACTCCTTGCTCCTTTCCAGCTAAGGTGATCATATGCAAGTTTGGACAGATCAACATTTTGGCCTGTGCCAGACATTTTTAGAGAGAGTTAAAGTGATAGTAAAAGATAAAAAGTTTGTCAGAGCTTTTAGAAAGACAGAGAAAAAACTTTTTTAACTTTTTAGAACTTTTTAGAAAGTTAGAAGTACTTTTCAGCACTTAGAAAAGAGTGAAAAGAGGAAATGCAAAACTTTTTGGCTATGTGTATATACACTGACCTTGTTTTGTATATTTTTCTCTTATGAAAAGTACAATGACAAGAGTGGTAAGTAGTCTCAAAGCACTTATCCCACCGCTGCACAACCAATGTAGGAGGCTGGACTGGCTTGTAGTGAGTACCAAGGGGTACTTGCACCTTGCACCAGGCCCAGTTATCCCTTATTAGTGTATAGGGTGTCTAGCAGCTTAGGCTGATAGATAATGGTAGCTTAGCAGAGCAGCTTAGGCTGAACTAGGAGACGTGTGAAGCTACTACAGTACCACCTAGTGTCATATGCACAATATCATAAGAAAACACAATACACAGTTATACTAAAAATAAAGGTACTTTATTTTTATGACAATATGCCAAAGTATCTTAGAGTGTACCCTCAGTGAGAGGATAGGAAATATACACAAGATATATATACACAATAGGAAAAATATGCAGTATAGTCTTAGAAAACAGTGCAAACAATGTATAGTTACAATAGGATGCAATGGGGAAACATAGGGATAGGGGCAACACAAACCATATACTCCAAAAGTGGAATGCGAACCACGAATGGACCCCAAACCTATGTGACCTTGTAGAGGGTCGCTGGGACTATTAGAAAATAGTGAGAGTTAGCAAAATAACCCTCCCCAAGACCCTGAAAAGTGAGTGCAAAGTGCACTAAAGTTCCCCTAAGGACAAAGAAGTCGTGTTAGAGGAATAATGCAGGAAAGACACAAACCAACAATGCAACAACTGTGGATTTCCAATATAGGGTACCTGTGGAACAAGGGGACCAAGTCCAAAAGTCACAAGCAAGTCGGAGATGGGCAAATGCCCAGGAAATGCCAGCTGCGGGTGCAAAGAAGCTTCTACTGGACAGAAGAAGCTGAGGTTTCTGCAGGAACGAAAAGGGCTAGAGACTTCCCCTTTGGTGGACACATCCCTCTCGCCGTGCAGAAGTGTTTTCCCGCCGAAAGAACACCAACAAGCCTTGCTAGCTGCAAATCGTGCGGTTAGCGTTTTTGGACGCTGCTGTGACCCAGGAGGGACCAGGAGGTCGCAAATTGGACCAGGAGAGAGAGGGGACGTCGAGCAAGACAAGGAGCCCTCTCAGCAGCAGGTAGCACCCGGAGAAGTGCCAGAAACAGACACTACGAGGATGCGTGAAACAGTGCTCACCCGAAGTCGCACAAAGAAGTCCCACGTCGCCGGAGACCAACTTAGAAAGTCGTGCAATGCAGGTTAGAGTGCCGTGGACCCAGGCTTGGCTGTGCACAAAGGATTTCCGCCGGAAGTGCACAGGGGCCGGAGTAGCTGCAAAAGTCGCGGTTCCCAGCAATGCAGACCAGCGAGGTGAGGCAAGGACTTACCTCCACCAAACTTGGACTGAAGAGTCACTGGACTGTGGGGGTCACTTGGACAGAGTAGCTGGATTCGAGGGACCTCGCTCGTCGTGCTGAGAGGAGACCCAAGGGACCAGTAATGCAGCTTTTTGGTGCCTGCGGTTGCAGGGGGAAGATTCCGTCGACCCACGGGAGATTTCTTCGGAGCTTCTGGTGCAGAGAGGAGGCAGACTACCCCCACAGCATGCACAAGCAGGAAAACAGTCGAGAAGGCGGCAGGATCAGCGTTACAGAGTTGCAGTAGTCGTCTTTGCTACTATGTTGCAGGTTTGCAGGCTTCCAGCGCGGTCAGCAGTCGATTCCTTGGCAGAAGGTGAAGAGAGAGATGCAGAGGAACTCGGATGAGCTCTTGCATTCGTTATCTAAAGTTTCCCCAGAGACAGAGACCCTAAATAGCCAGAAAAGAGGGTTTGGCTACCTAGGAGAGAGGATAGGCTACTAACACCTGAAGGAGCCTATCAGAAGGAGTCTCTGACGTCACCTGGTGGCACTGGCCACTCAGAGCAGTCCAGTGTGCCAGCAGCACCTCTGTTTCCAAGATGGCAGAGGTCTGGAGCACACTGGAGGAGCTCTGGACACCTCCCATGGGAGGTGCAGGTCAGGGGAGTGGTCACTCCCCTTTCTTTTGTCCAGTTTCGCGCCAGAGCAGGGCTAAGGGGTCCCTGAACCGGTGTAGACTGGCTTATGCAGAATTGGGCACATCTGTGCCCAACAAAGCATTTCCAGAGGCTGGGGGAGGCTACTCCTCCCCTGCCTTCACACCATTTTCCAAAGGGAGAGGGTGTCACACCCTCTCTCAGAGGAAGTTCTTTGTTCTGCCATCCTGGGCCAGGCCTGGCTGGACCCCAGGAGGGCAGATGCCTGTCTGAGGGGTTGGCAGCAGCAGCAGCTGCAGTGAAACCCCAGGAAGGGCAGTTTGGCAGTACCAGGGTCTGTGCTACAGACCACTGGGATCATGGGATTGTGCCAACTATGCCAGGATGGCATAGAGGGGGCAATTACATGATCATAGACATGTTACATGGCCATATTCGGAGTTACCATTGTGAAGCTACATATAGGTAGTGACCTAAATGTAGTGCACGCGTGTAATGGTGTCCCCGCACTCACAAAGTTCAGGGAATTGGCTCTGAACAATGTGGGGGCACCTTGGCTAGTGCCAGGGTGCCCTCACACTAAGTAACTTTGCACCTAACCTTTACCAGGTAAAGGTTAGACATATAGGTGACTTATAAGTTACTTAAGTGCAGTGTAAAATGGCTGTGAAATAACGTGGACGTTATTTCACTCAGGCTGCAGTGGCAGGCCTGTGTAAGAATTGTTAGAGCTCCCTATGGGTGGCAAAAGAAATGCTGCAGCCCATAGGGATCTCCTGGAACCCCAATACCCTGGGTACCTCAGTACCATATACTAGGGAATTATAAGGGTGTTCCAGTAAGCCAATGTAAATTGGTAAAAATGGTCACTAGCCTGTTAGTGACAATTTGGAAAGAAATGAGAGAGCATAACCACTGAGGTTCTGATTAGCAGAACCTCAGTGAGACAGTTAGTCACTACACAGGTAACACATTCAGGCACACTTATGAGCACTGGGGCCCTGGGTTACCAGGGTCCCAGTGACACATACCACTAAAACAACATATATACAGTGAAAAATGGGGGTAACATGCCAGGCAAGATGGTACTTTCCTACAATCCTTCAAAACTGCAAAATTGTTAGCATCACTTTCTCTAACAGTAAGGAGCCTATCCCTACCCTTTCCATTGAAAGATAGCCACAATATAGCAGCCCACTGCCTTTGAGGTACCCCCTGTACCATACAGGCTCTCTCAAGTGCAGCAAACCACTTGTTGATGTCATGCCCCTCCTTGTAAGGGGGACTATCTTGTGCAGATTCCTGGAATCATGCTCTCTAACAGGATTACTATCAGGAATACTGCTGATGCCACCATGGGGTCCTAACCCCAATCTATGTCTCTCCTTCTCCAGGGCTAGGGATCCGCAGTCTAAGGCCAGCTATTACTGTTTAAGCTTCAGTCTGGTCTCTCAGCCCTCAACTTTTTGAGTTCCCTTTCTAACATGTTGTCTTCAGGGTGGGTGGGTTGGGAATGCTTGGACACAGAAGATAAATTGGAAACAACAGAGGGGGTTCTGTCCCTAACTGACTGAACCCTAATAACTTGGCCTCCAGGAATAAAGACTCCCCTACTATGATGGGAACCTCCATTACTACCAACATTACTAGGTGTCCCGCTAGGGGGTAGATCTGGAACAGAACTCTCCCCACCTCCCTCAAGGAGATCCCCTGAGTCAGAATGAGAACCTTCTATTAACCTCTCATTTGAAGTGCCTCCTTGGGACTCATCATTCACAATAAGCAGGTTATATAGAAACTCTTTTGTAGAGTTCTTTCCTATCATCAAACCTCTATCTAAGCAGAGACTCCTTAGCCTCTTGTAATTCAAATTGTCATAAGTAGTATTGCCCATTTTAAGAGTAGAGTCTACCACAGACATGATAGCAAAAGGTTTAGAGACAGTGAGAAGGAAGAAAAATGTTCTGAACTTTTTAAAGAACTGAAAAAAAAATGTTTTCTAAATTTTAGAAAACTTTTAGAAGTTTTAGAAAACTTTTCCGAACTTTGTAAAAAGTTTAAGAGGAGAAAAGCAAATCTTTTTGGTTAAGTGTACATACAGTGAACTGTTTGGTATACGATTCTCTTATGAAAAGTACAAAATGACAAAGTGGTAAACCAGTTGCAAGTACTTATCCCACCCCTGCACCACCATTGTAGGAGGCTGGCCTGGCTTGTAGTGGGTTCCAAAGGTATTTACACCTTGTGCCAGGTCCAATTATCTCTTATTAGTAGAATAGAGGTGTTTCTAACAGCTTAGGCTGATAGAAGGTAGCTATGGCAAAGCAGCTTAGGCTGAACTAGGAGACATGCAAAGCTCCTACTATACCACTTATATCATATGCACAATATGATAAGAAAACACAATACACAGAGTTACTAAAAATAAAGGTACTTTAACTTTTTATGACAATATGCCAAAGTGTCTCAGTGAGTACCCTCAGTAAGAAGGTAAGTAATATACACAAGTTATATGTACACAAACCAAAATCAGGTAAGTAAGAGCAAGAAAAGTAATGCAAACAGTGTAGAATTACAATAGGTTGCAATAGGCAAGCATAGGTATAGGGGCAACACAAACCATATACTCCAAAAGTGGAATGCGAATCACAAATGGACCCCAGACCTATGTGAGCTTTCAGAGGGTCACTGGGACTGTAAGGAAACAGTCAGGGTGTACAAGATACCCCACCCCGAGACCCTGAAAAGTAGGAGTAAATTACACCTACTACCCCAAAAGAGCACAATAGTCGTAATAGGGGGATTCTGCAAGAACAACAAACACCAGCATTGCACTGACAACTGATTTCCGGACCTGAGGACCTGCAAGGCAAGGGGACCAAGTCCAATAGTCGCGACAGTGTCCAGGGGGACAGGAGCCCAGGAAACCCCGGATGAAGGTGCAAGGAAGCTGCCTCTGGATGGAAGAAGCTTGGAGTTCTGCAAGAAAGAAGAGGACTAGGAACTTCTCCTTTGGAAGACAGATGTCCCACGTCGCGATGATGCTTGCAGAGTTGTTTCCACGCAGAAATACCGCAAACAAGCCTTTCTAGCTGCAACGGTCGCGGTAGAGGTTTTTGGGTGCTGCTGAGGACCAGGAAGAACCAGGATGTCGTCATTTGGAGGAAGAGACAGAGGGGCGCTCAGCAACTCAGAGAGCCCTCACAGAAGCAGGCAGCACCCGCAGAGGTACCCCAACACGCACTTAGAAGAAGAGTGAATCGGAGTCCATGCAAAGTTACAAAGAAGGGTCCCACGATATTGGAGGCCAACTCAGAGGGTTGTGCACTGCAGGACGGAGTGCTGGGGACCCAGACTCGGCTGTGCACAAAGGAAATCCTGGAAGAGTGCACAGGAGCCGGAGCAGCTGCAAATCACACAGTATACAGCTTTGCAGTCTGGCGTGGGGAGGCAAGAACTTACCTCCACCAAACTTGGACTGTGGGAGTCACTTGGACAGAGTTGCTGTGTTCCAGGGACCACGCTCGTCAGGATGAGAGGGGACCCAGAGGACCGGTGATAAAGACTTTTGGTGCCTGCGTTAGCAGGGGGAAGATTCCATCAACCCACAGGAGATTTCTTCGGAGCTTCTGTTGCAGGGTGAAGGCAGGCTACCCCCAGAGCATGCACCACCAGGGAACAGTCGAGAAAGCCGGCAGGATGAGGCGCTACAATGTTGCTGGTAGTCGTCTTGCTACTTTGTTGCGGTTTTGCAGGCGTCCTAGAGCAGTCAGCGGTTGATCCTTGGTAGAAGTCGAAGAGGGAGATGGTGAGCTCTTGCATTCGTTATCTGAAGAATTCCCCAAAGCAGAGACCCTAAATAGCCAGAAAAGGAGGTTTGTCTACCAAGAAAGGAGGATTGGCTACCAAGATCAGAAGGAGTCTCTGACGTCACCTGCTGGCACTGGCCACTCAGAGCAGTCCAGTGTGCACCCAACATCTCTGTTTCCAAGATGGCAGAGGTCTGGGACACACTGGAGGAGCTCTGGGCACCTCTCCTGGGAGGAACTGGTCAGGGGAGGGTCACTCCCCTTTCCTTTGTCCAGTTTCGCGCCAGAGCAGGGCTGGGAGATCCCTGAACCGGTGTAGACAGGTTTATGCAGAGATGGGCACCATCTGTGCCCATCAAAGCATTTCCAGAGGCTGGGGGAGGCTACTCCTCCCCAGCCCTTCATACCTATTTCCAAAGGGAGAGGGTGTAACACCCTCTCTCAGAGGAAATCCTTTGTTCTGCCTTCCTGGGCCAGGGCTCCCTGGACCACAGGAGGGCAGAAACCTGTCTGAGGGGTGGCAGCAGCTGCAGTGGAAACCCCGGAAAGGCAGATTGGCAGTACCCGGGTTCTGTGCTAGAGACCCGGGGGATCATGGAATTGGCTATGTTCGGAGTTACCATTGTGACGCTGTACATAGGTAGTGACCTATGTACAGTGCACACGTGTAATGGTGTCCCTGCACTCACACAGTCCGGGGAATTTGCCCAGAACAATGTGGGGGCAACTTGGCTAGTGCCAGGGTGCCCACACACTAAGTAACTTTGCACCCAACCTTCACTAGGTGAAGGTTAGACATGAAGGTGACTTCTAAGTTACTTAAGTGCAGTGGTAAATGGCTGTGAAATAACATGGACGCTTTTTCACTCAGGCTGCACTGGCAGGTCTGTGTAAGAATTGCCAGAGCTCCCTATGGGTGGCAAAAGAAGTGCTGCAGCCCACAGGGATCTCCTGGAACCCCAATACCCTGGGTATCTCAGTACCATATACTAGGGAATTATATGGGTGCACCAGTATGCCAATGTGAATTGGTAAATGTAGTCACTAGCCTGTTAGTGACAAATTTGGAAAGCAGAGAGAGCATAACCACTGAGGTTCTGGTTAGCAGAGCCTCAGTGAGACAGTTAGGCTTCACACAGGGAACACATACAGGACATTTACTTATGAGCACTGGGGCCCTGCCTGGCAGGGACCCAGTGACACATAGACTAAAACAACATATATACAGTGAAATATGGGGGCAACATGCCAGGCAAGATGGTACTTTCCTACACAACCCCCCCAAACGAAGGACAATAAGACTAGCCATGACCAGATGAGTCTTCATTGTCTAAGTGGAAATATTTGGAGAGTCCATCTGCATTGGAGTGGGTACTCCCAGGTCTATGTTCCACTGTATAGCCCATTCCCTGTAGAGATATGGACCACCTCAACAATTTAGGATTCTCACCTTTCATTTGTTTTAGCCAAAGTAGAGGTTTGTGGTCTGTCTGAACAATAAAGTGAGTGCCAAACAGGTATGGCCTCAACTTTTTCAGTGCCCAGACCACAGCAAAGGCCTCCCTCTCTATGGCAGACCAACGCTTTTCTCTAGGGGTCAACCTTCTGCTGATAAAAGCAACTGGTTGATCTTGGCTCTCAGAATTCAATTGTGATAAGACTGCCCCTACCCCTAATTCAAATGCATCAGTTTGAACAATGAATTTCTTGGAGTAACATGGGCTTTTTAGGACAGGTGCAGAGCACATGGCCTGTTTGAGCTCCTTAAAAGGTTTCTGACAGCTAGCTGTCCATAATACCTTTTTAGGCATCTTCTTACTTGTTAGATCATTAAGAGGGGCTGCTATGGAGCCATAGTTTTTAATAAATCTCCTGTAATACCCAGTGAGGCCTGTAGGAGGCTGGCCTGGCTTGTAGTGGATACCAAGGGGTACTTACACCTTGCACCAGGCCAAGGTATCCCTTATTAGTGTAGAGGGGTGTCTAGCAGCTTAGGCTGATAGAAAAGGTAGCTTAGCAGAGCAGCTTAGGCTGAACTAGGAGACGAGTGAAGCTCCTACAGTACCACTAATGTCATATGCACAATATCATAAGAAAACACAATACAAAGATATACTAAAAATAAAGGTACTTTATATTTATGACAATATGCCAAAGTATCTCAGTGAGTACCCTCAGTATGAGGATAGCAAATATACACAAGATATATGTACACAATACCAAAATATGCAGTAACAGCAATAGAAAAAAGTGCAAACAATGTATAGTCACAATAGAATGCAATGGGGGCACATAGGGATAGGGGCAACACAAACCATATACTCTAGAAGTGGAATGCGAACCACGAATGGACCCCAAACCTATGTGACCTTGTAGAGGGTCGCTGGGACTGTAAGGAAACAGTGAGGGTTAGAAATATAGCCCACCCCAAGACCCTGAAAAGTGAGTGCAAAGTGCACCTAAGTTCCCCAAAGAGCACAGAAGTCGTGATAGGGGAATTCTGCAAGGAAGACCAACACCAGCAATGCAACAACAATGGATTTCCTGATGAGAGTACCTGTGGAACAAGGGGACCAAGTCCAAAAGTCACGATCAAGTCGGGAGTGGGCAGATGCCCAGGAAATGCCAGCTGTGGGTGCAAAGAAGCTGCCACCGGATGGTAGAAGCTGTGGATTCTGCAAGAAAGACAAGGGCTAGAAACTTCCCCTTTGGAGGATGGATGTCCCACCTCGTAAAGAGTCGTGCAGAGGTGTTTCCGTGCAGAAAGACCGCAAACAAGCCTTGCTAGCTGCAAGGGTCGCAGTTAGGGTTTTTGGATGCTGCTGTGGCCCAGGAGGGACCAGGATATTGCCAATTGCGTGAGGGGACAGAGGGGGTGCCCAGCAAGACAAGGAGCCCTTCTAGGAGGCTGGACTGGCTTGTAGTGAGTACCAAGGGGTACTTGCACCTTGCACCAGGCCCAGTTATCCCTTATTAGTGTATAGGGTGTCTAGCAGCATAGGCTGATAGATAATGGTAGCTTAGCAGAGCAGCTTAGGCTGAACTAGGAGACGAGTGAAGCTCCTACAGTACCACTAGTGTCACTTGCACAATATCATAAGAAAACACAATACACAGTTATACTAAAAATAAAGGTACTTTATTTTTATGACAATATGCCAAAGTATCTCAGAGTGTACCCTCAATGAGAGGATAGGAAATATACACAAGATATATGTACACAATACCAAAAATATGCAGTATAGTTTTAGAAAACAGTGCAAACAATGTATAGTTACAATAGGATGCAATGGAGACACATAGGGATAGGGGCAACACAAACCATATACTCCAAAAGTGGAATGCGAACCACGAATGGACTCCAAACCTATGTGACCTTGTAGAGGGTCGCTGGGACTATTAGAAAATAGTGAGGGTTAGAAAAATAGCCCACCCCAAGACCCTGAAAAGTGAGTGCAAAGTGCACTGAAGTTCCCCAAAGGACAAAGAAGTCGTGATATGGGAATTCTGCAGGAAAGACACAAACCAGCAATGCAACAACAATGGATTTCCAGTCGAGGGTACCTGTGGAACAAGGGGACCAAGTCCAAAAGTCACAAGCAAGTCGGAGATGGGCAGATGCCCAGGAAATGCCAGCTGTGGGTGCAAAGAAGCTTCTACTGGACAGAAGAAGCTAAGGTTTCTGCAGGAACGACAAGGGCTAGAGACTTCCCCTTTGGAGGACGGATCCCTCAAGCCGTGGAGAGTCGTGCAAAAGTGTTTTCCCGCCGAAAGACCGCCAACAAGCCTTGCTAGCTGCAAATCGTGCGGTAAGCATTTTTGGATGCTGCCGTGGCCCAGGAGGGACCAGGATGTCACAAATTGCGTCAGGAGAGAGAGGGGACGTCGAGCAAGACAAGGAGCCCTCTCAGCAGCAGGTAGAACCCGGAGAAGTGCCAGAAACAGGCACTACGAGGATGCGTGAAACGGTGCTCACCCGAAGTTGCACAAAGGAGTCCCACGTCGCCGGAGACCAACTTAGAAAGTCGTGCAATGCAGGTTAGAGTGCCGTGGACCCAGGCTTGGCTGTGCACAAAGGATTTCCGCCGGAAGTGCACAGAGGCCGGAGTAGCTGCAAAAGTCGCCATTCCCAGCAATGCAGTCTGGCGTGGGAAGGCAAGGACTTACCTCCACCAAACTTGGACTGAAGAGTCACTGGACTGTGTGGGTCACTTGGACACAGTTGCTGGATTCGAGGGTCCTCGCTCGTCGTGCTGAGTGGAGACCCAAGGGACCGGTAATGCAGCTTTTTGGTGCCTGTGGTTGCAGGGGGAAGATTCCGTCGACCCACGGGAGATTTCTTCGGAGCTTCTAGTGCAGAGAGGAGGCAGACTACCCCCACAGCATGCACCACCAGGAAAACAGTCGAGAAGACGGCAGGATCAGTGTTACAGAGTTGCAGTAGTCGTCTTAGCTACGTTGTTGCAGTTTTGCAGGCTTCCAGCACGGTCAGCAGTCGATTCCTTGGCAGAAGGTGAAGAGAGAGATGCAGAGGAACTCTGATGATCTCTTGCATTCGTTATCTAAAGTTTCCCCAGAGACAGAGACCCTAAATAGCCAGAAAAGAGGGTTTGGCTACCTAGGAGAGAGGATAGGCTAGCAACACCTGAAGGAGCCTATCAGAAGGAGTCTCTGACGTCACCTGGTGGCACTGGCCACTCAGAGCAGTCCAGTGTGCCAGCAGCACCTCTGTTTCCAAGATGGCAGAGGTCTGGAGCACATTGGAGGAGCTCTGGACACCTCCCAGGGGAGGTGCAGGTCAGGGGAGTGGTCACTCCCCTTTCCTTTGTCCAGTTTCGCGCCAGAGCAGGGCTAAGGGGTCCCTGAACCGGTGTAGACTGGCTTATGCAGAATTGGGCACATCTGTGCCCAAGAAAGCATTTCCAGAGGCTGGGGGAGGCTACTCCTCCCCTGCCTTCACACCATTTTCCAAAGGGAGAGGGTGTAACACCCTCTCTCAGAGGAAGTCCTTTGTTCTGCCATCCTGGGACAAGCCTGGCTTGACCCCAGGGGGGAGAAACCTGTCTGAGGGGTTGGCAGCAGCAGCAGCTGCAGTGAAACCCCAGGAAAGGCAGTTTGGCAGTACCAGGGTCTGTGCTACAGACCACTGGGATCATGGGATTGTGCCAACTATGCCAGGATGGCATAAAGGGGGCAATTCCATGATCATAGACATGTTACATGGCAAGATTCGGAGTTACCATTGTGAAGCTACATATAGGTAGTGACCTATATGTAGTGCACGCGTGTAATGGTGTCCCCGCACTCACAAAGTCCGGGGAATTGGCCCTGAACAATGTGGGGGCACCTTGGCTAGTTCCAGGGTGCCCTCACACTAAGTAACTTTGCACCTAACCTTTACCAGGTAAAGGTTAGACATATAGGTGACTTATAAGTTACTTAAGTGCAGTGTAAAATGGCTGTGAAATAACGTGGACGTTATTTCACTCAGGCTGCAGTGGCAGGCCTGTGTAAGAATTGTCAGAGCTCCTTATGGGTGGCAAAAGAAATGCTGCAGCCCATAGAGATCTCCTGGAACCCCAATACCCTGGGTACCTCAGTACCATATACTAGGGAATTATAAGGGTGTTCCAGTATGCCAATATGAATTGGTGAAATTGGTCACTAGCCTGTTAGTGACAATTTGTACAGAGATGAGAGAGCATAACCACTGAGGTTCTGGTTAGCAGAGCCTCAGTGAGACAGTTAGGCATCACACAAGGAACACATACGTATAGGCCACAAACTTATGAGCACTGGGGTCCTGACTAGCAGGGTCCCAGTGACACATAACAAACATACTGAAAACATAGGGTTTTCACTATGAGCACTGGGCCCTGGTTAGCAGGATCCCAGTGAGACAGTGAAAACATCCTGACATACACTCACAAACAGGCCAAAAGTGGGGGTAACAAGGCTAGAAAGAGGCTACTTTCTCACACAACCCCCCCCCCCCCAAACGAAGCACAATAAGGCTAACCTTGGCCAGTTGAGACTTTATTGTCTAAGTGGTGATAAGTAGAGAGTAGCTCTGCAATAGACTGGTTACTCCCTTTATCATCCACTATATGGTTACTTCCCTTTGGGGATGTAAACCACCCTGTTTGAAGTTGTTGAGCTAAGCAACAATGTGAAGATGTATTTTCAGAGTTTCTATCAGTAAGTTTTAATTTAGAGCAGTGGGAATTGTCCACTGAACCTATTTGTAGTGATGGAAATGCCAGACAGGGATGCTGTCTCAGAAAAGCCATAGCTGGGCAAAAACTTTGTCCATATGGCTGGAAGAGAGAACAGGGATGCTGTTTCTCTTTAGTTGGAGCAGGACAGGGATGCTGTCCTATAAACTCCACACTAGGGCAGGGATGCTGTCCTAAGTGATGTGACGCAGTGCAGAGTTTCTGCACTAAAGTTTCTCTGGGAGGGTTGGAGGGATGCTCCATGTTAACTAAAATGGTGCTCTTTTTGTCACCAATGTTGGTTATCCCACAGAGAGGTACTTCCACCTCAGGGAGTACAGCTATGCCAGCTGATGATTCCCTTGGAACAGGTGCCACCCCAGGAGAGGTTTCTCCCACCACAGGAAAGGTATCCTGAATGGTAGGGTGGTTAGGGGATACTGTGATACCCTTTTTACCTGTTGATGGAGAGGGATCCTGAGTTTTCAGGCCTTCTCTCCTTTGCTTTTTCATTTCAGTAGAAATGAGAGGGAACAATTCCTCAGGGATGCCCAGCATGGCTGCATGGGCATAAAACTCTACATCAGCCCAACCTGAGGCCTCTAGGTCATTACCTAAGAGACAATCTACAGGTAAGCTAGGTGATACTACCACCTGCTTAGGGCCAGTAACTCCACCCCAACTAAACTGAATTATAGCTAAGGGAAGAAACTTAGTGGAGTTATGGACATCAATAATCTTATACTGTTGTCCAATGATGTGTTGATCAGGGTGCACTAGGTTTTCAGTCACCAAAGTGATACTGGCACCTGTGTCCCTGTAGGCCAAGGCCTCAACACCATTTATTGAAACTGTCTGCCTGTACTTATCCATTGTAAGGGGACAAGCAGCCAGTGTGGCAAGGCCAGTGCCACTAGGTGTGACAGAAACTGTCTTGGGACTGACTACCCCAGTTTCTACTATGGACCCATAAGTGAACCCAACTACACCCTTAACTTGACTGTTGCCAGCAGTCCCACCACTAGTACCACTACTGCTAGGGGCACTAGAGCTTGATGTATTAGTGGTGGTAGGCTCAGGGGGTTTACCTGGACAGGACTTATCCCCTGGCCTATGGCCTCTATTTTTACACACAAAGCACCAAGGCTTTTTAACTTGTGTAGGTTGAGAAGAAGAGGAAGAATTTGTTTTATCCCCACCCCCTGGAGAGTGTTTAAGATTTGAAGTGGGATCTTTGGTTTTACCCTTATCCCCATGCTTATCTTGAGACTTTTCACCATCTTTCTTCTTATTGTTGCCATCTTTGTCACCCCCTGTATGAACTTTTCTGTTCACCCTTGTTCTGACCCATTTGTCTGCCTTCTTTCCCAATTCTTGGGGAGAGGTCAGATCAGAGTCCACCAAGTACTGGTGCAACAAATCAGACACACAATTATTAAGAATATGCTCTCTCAGGATCAAGTTATACAGGCTTTCAAAATCAGTAACTTTACTGCCTTGTAACCACCCCTCCAAGGCCTTCACTGAATGGTCAATGAAATCAACCCAGTCTTGTGAAGACTCCTTTTTGGTCTCTCTGAACTTTATCCTGTATTGTTCAGTGGTTAAGCCATAACCATCCAGGAGTGCATTCTTAAGAACTGTAAAATTATTGGCATCACTTTCTTTCACAGTAAGGAGCCTATCCCTACCTTTTCCACTAAATGATAGCCATAGGATAGCAGCCCACTGCCTTTGAGGGACATCCTGTACAACACAGGCCCTCTCAAGTGCAGCAAACCACTTGTTAATGTCATCCCCCTCCTTATAAGGGGGAACTATCTTGTGCAGATTCCTGGAATCATGCTCTTTTACAGGATGACTATGGGGAATACTGCTGCTGCCACCATGGGTTTCTAAACCCAACTTCTGTCTTTCCTTCTCTAGTTCTAAATACTGTCTATCCAAATCCAGCTGTTGCTTTTTAAGCTTCAGTCTGGTTTGTTCCACCCTCAACTTATTGAGTTCCCTTTCTAACAATCTGTCATCAGGGTTGGTGGGAGGGACATTCCTAGACACAGAGGTATGATGGGAATGAACAGAAGGAGACCTGTCCCTTACAGAGGGCACCCTAACAGCTTGGCTGACAGTGTAATGTGAGAGCACATCATCTGGATGATGTGACTCCACCTCAGTACCAACTATGCTAGACTGTCTAGTAATGGGCAGGCTCAGAAGATTCTTTCCTGAATCTTTTCCTGGGGGAGTCCCTGGATCAGATTGGGAACCATTAGCTACTTTTTCAACAGATGGGGCACTTTTAGCCTTATCTTGTTCTCTAAGCATGTTAAGTAACAATTCCAAGGAAGGATTCTTCCCTACACTCAAACCTCTCTCTATGCAGAGACTCCTTGCTCCTTTCCAGCTAAGGTGATCATATGCAAGTTTGGACAGATCAACATTTTGGCCTGTGCCAGACATTTTTAGAGAGAGTTAAAGTGATAGAAAAAGAGAAAAAAGTTTGTCAGAGCTTTTTACAAAGACAGAAAAAAACTTTTTAAACTTTTAAGAACTTTTTGAAAGTTTATAAGTACTTTTCAGCACTTTAGAAAAGAGTGAAAAGAGGAAATGCAAAACTTTTTAGTTATGTGTACACACACTGAACTTGTTTTGTATATTTTTCTCTTATGAAAAGTACAATGACAAGAGTGGTAAGTAGTCTCAAAGCACTTATCCCACCACTGCACAACCAATGTAGGAGGCTGGACTGGCTTGTAGTGAGTACCAAGGGGTACTTGCACCTTGCACCAGGCCCAGTTATCCCTTATTAGTGTATAGGGTGTCTAGCAGCATAGGCTGATAGATAATGGTAGCTTAGCAGAGCAGCTTAGGCTGAACTAGGAGACTAGTGAAGCTCCTACAGTACCACTAGTGTCACTTGCACAATATCATAAGAAAACACAATACACAGTTATACTAAAAATAAAGGTACTTTATTTTTATGACAATATGCCAAAGTATCTCAGAGTGTACCCTCAGTGAGAGGATAGGAAATATACACAAGATATATGTACACAATACCAAAAATATGCAGTATAGTCTTAGAAAACAGTGCAAACAAAGTATAGTTACAATAGGATGCAATGGGGACACATAGGGATAGGGGCAACACAAACCATATAGTCCAAAAGTGGAATGCGAACCACAAATGGACCCCAAACATATGTGACCTTGTAGAGGGTTGCTGGGACTATAAGAAAATAGTGAGGGTTAGAAAAATAGCCCACCCCAAGACCCTGAAAAGTGAGTGCAAAGTGCACTAAAGTTCCCCAAAGGACATAGAAGTTGTGATAGGGGAATACTGCCGGAAAGACACAAACCAGCAATGCAACAACAATTGATTTCCAGTCGAGGGTACCTGTGGAACAAGGGGCCCAAATCCAAGTAAGTCGGAGATGGGCAGATGCCCAGGAAATGCCAGCTGTGGGTGCAAAGAAGCTTCTACTGGACAGAAGAAGCTTAGGTTTCTGCAGGAACGACAAGGGCTAGAGACTTCCCCTTTGGAGGACGGATCCCTCACGCCGTGGAGAGTCGTGCAGAAGTGTTTTCCCGCTGAAAGACCGCCAACCAGCCTTGCTAGCTGCAAATTGTGCGGTAAGCGTTTTTGGATGCTGCTGTGGCCCAGGAGGGACCAGGATGTCGCAAATTGCGTCAGGAGAGAGAGGGGACATCGAGCAAGACAAGGAGCCCTCTCAGCAGCAGGTAGCACCCGGAGAAGTGCCAGAAACAGGCACTATGAGGATGCGTGAAACGGTGCTCACCCGAAGTTGCACAAAGGAGTCCCACGTCGCCGGAGACCAACTTAGAAAGTCGTGCAATGCAGGTTAGAGTGCCGTGGACCCAGGCTTGGCTGTGCACAAAGGATTTCTGCCGGAAGTGCACAGAGGCCGGAGTAGCTGCAAAAGTCACGGTTCCCAGCAATGCAGTCTGGCGTGGGGAGGCAAGGACTTACCTCCACCAAACTTGGACTGAAGAGTCACTGGACTGTGGGGGTCACTTGGACACAGTTGCTGGATTCGAGGGATCTCGCTCGTCGTGCTGAGAGGAGACCCAAGGGACCGGTAATGCAGCTTTTTGGTGCCTGCGGTTGCAGGGGGAAGATTCCGTCGACCCACGGGAGATTTCTTCGGAGCTTCTAGTGCAGAGAGGAGGCAGACTACCCCCACAGCATGCACCACAAGGAAAACAGTCGAGAAGGCGGCAGGATCAGCGTTACAGAGTTGCAGTAGTCATCTTAGCTACTTTGTTGCAGTTTTGCAGGCTTCCAGCGCGGTCAGCAGTCGATTCCTTGGCAGAAGGTGAAGAGAGAGATGCAGAGGAACTCTGATGAGCTCTTGCATTCGTTATCTAAAGTTTCCCCAGAGACAGAGACCCTAAATAGCCAGAAAAGAGGGTTTGGCTACCTAGGAGAGAGGATAGGCTAGCAACACCTGAAGGAGCCTATCAGAAGGAGTCTCTGACGTCACCTGGTGGCACTGGCCACTCAGAGCAGTCCAGTGTGCCAGCAGCACCTCTGTTTCCAAGATGGCAGAGGTCTGGAGCACACTGGAGGAGCTCTGGATACCTCCCAGGGGAGGTGCAGGTCAGGGGAGTGGTCACTCCCCTTTCCTTTGTCCAGTTTCGCGCCAGAGCAGGGCTGAGGGATCCCTGAACCGGTGCAGACTGCCTTATGCAGAGATGGGCACCATCTGTGCCCATCAAAGCATTTCCAGAGGCTGGGGGAGGCACTGGGGTGACAATTCCATGATCTTAGACATGTTACATGGCCATGTTCGGAGTTACCATTGTGACGCTATACATATGTCGTGACATATGTATAGTGCACGCGTGTAATGGTGTCCCCGCACTCACAAAGTCCGGGGAATTTGCCCTGAACAATGTGGGAGCACCTTGGCTAGTGCCAGGGTGCCCACACACTAAGTAACTTAGCACCCAACCTTTACCAGGTAAAGGTTAGACATATAGGTGACTTATAAGTTACTTAAGTGCAGTGGTAAATGGCTGTGAAATAACGTGTACGTTATTTCACTCAGGCTGCACTGGCAAGCCTGTGTAAGAATTGTCAGATCTCCCTATGGGTGGCACAAGAAATGCTGCAGCCCATAGGGATCTCCTGGAACCCCAATACCCTGGGTACCTCAGTACCATATACTAGGGAATTATATGGGTGTTCCAGTATGCCAATGTAAACTGGTGAAATTGGTCACTAGCCTGTTAGTGACAATTTGGAAAGAAAATGAGAGAGCATAACCACTGAGGTTCTGGATAGCAGAGCCTCAGTGAGACAGTTAGTCATAACACAGGTAACACATACAGGGCACACTTATGAGCACTGGGGCCCTGGCTGGCAGGGTCCCAGTGACACATACAACTAAAACAACATATATACAGTGAAATATGCGGGTAACATGCCAGGCAAGATGGTACTTTCCTACACAACCCCCCTCTCCCCAAACGAAGGACAATAAGACTAGCCATGACCTGATGAGTCTTCATTGTCTAAGTGGAAATACCAGGAAAGTCCATCTGCATTGGAGTGGGTACTCCCAGGTCTATGTTCCACTGTATAGTCCATTCCCTGTAGGGATATGGACCACCTCAACAATTTAGGGTTTTCACCTTTCATTTGTTTTAGCCAAAGTAGAGGTTTGTGGTCTGTCTGAACAATGAAGTGAGTGCCAAACAGGTATGGCCTCAACTTCTTCAGTGCCCAGACCACAGCAAAGGCCTCCCTCTCTATGGCAGACCAACGCTTTTCTCTAGGGGACAACCTCCTGCTGATAAAAGCAACAGGTTGATCCTGGCCCTCAGAATTAAGTTGTAATAAGACTGCCCTACCCCTAATTCAGAAGCATCAGTTTGGACAATGAATTTTTTGGAGTAACAGGGGCTTTTCAGGACAGGTGCAGAGCACATGGCCTGCTTCAGCTCCTCAAAAGCTTTCTGACAGTTTGCTGTCCATAATACCTTTTTAGGCATTTTCTTAGATGTGAGGTCATTAAGAGGGGCTGCAATGGAGCCATAGTTCTTTATGAACCTCCTGTAGTACCCAGTGAGGCCTAAAAAGGCTCTCACCTGAGTCTGAGTTGTAGGGGGAACCCAATCTATAATAGTTTGGATTTTCCCCTGAAGTGGTGCAATCTGTTCTCCACCTACCAGGTGTCCGAGATAAACCACTTTCCCCTGCCCTATCTGGCACTTTGAAGCCTTGATAGTGAGGCCTGCCTTTTGCAGGGCCTCCAAAACTTTCCATAGGTGGACCAGGTGATCATCCCAGCTGGAGCTAAAGACAGCTATATCATCTAGATATGCTGCACTAAAAGCTTCCAGCCCTTGCAGGACTGTGTTCACCAACCTTTGATAAGTGGCAGGTGCATTTTTCAATCCAAAAGGCATTACTGTGAATTGGTAATGGCCTCCAATGGTTGAAAATGCAGTTTTTGCTTTTGCATCCTCTGATAACTTGATCTGCCAATACCCTGCAGGCAAATCAAGGGTGCTTACATACTTGACAGATGCCAGTGTATCTATTAGCTCATCTGCCCTGGGTATAGCGTGAGCATCAGTTTTGGTTACCTGGTTGAGACCTCTATAGTCAACACAAAATCTCATTTCCCTTTTACCATCTTTGGAATGAGGTTTTGGTACAAGTACCACAGGAGAGGCCCATGGACTTTCAGAGTGTTCAACCACTCCCAGTTCAAGCATTTTCTGCATCTCTTGTTTTATGCAGTCTCTGACATGGTCAGGCTGCCTATAGATATTACTTTTGACAGGCAAGCTGTCTCCAGTATCTATAGTGTGCTCACACCAAGAAGTGGTGCCTGGCACAGTAGAAAAGAGTTCAGAAAACTGACCCAGGAGATTTATGCAGTGGTCTTTCTGCTCAGCAGTAAGACAATCTGCCAAAACTACACCTTCCACTAGAGCATCTTGTTCTGTGGAAGAGAAGAGATCAGGGAGAGGGTCACTCTCTTCTTCCTGTCCCTCATCTGTTGCCATGAGCAGGGTGAGATCAGCCCTGTCATAGTAGGGTTTCAGGCGATTGACATGGAGCACCCTAAGGGGACTCCTGGCAGTGCCTAAGTCAACTAAATAGGTGACTTCACCCTTTTTCTCAACAATAATGTGGGGTCCACCCCATTTGTCTTGGAGTGCTCTTGGGGCCACAGGCTCCAAGACCTACACTTTCTGCCCTGGTTGGTACTAAACCAAAACAGCCTTCTGGTCATGCCATTGCTTTTGGAGCTCTTGGCTGGCCTGAAGGTTTTTACTGGCCTTTTTCATGTACTCAGCCATCCTAGATCTTAGGCCAAGTACATAGTCCACTATGTCTTGCTTTGGAGCTTTTAAAGGTTGTTCCCAACCCTCCTTGACAAGTGTTAGTGGACCCCTAACAGGGTGTCCAAAGAGGAGTTCAAAGGGGCTGAAGCCCACTCTTTTCTAGGGTACCTCCCTGTAGGCAAAAAGGAGGCATGGCAACAGAATATCCCATCTCCTGCGGAGTTTTTCAGGGAGACCCATAATCATGCCTTTGAGAGTTTTGTTAAATCTCTCCACCAGTCCATTTGTTGGTGGATGATAGGGTGTAGTGAACTTGTATGTCACACCACACTCCTTCCACATGGCCTTTAAGTATGCAGACATGAAATTGCTTCCCCTGTCTGATACCACCTCTTTTGGGAAGCCCACCCTGGAAAAGATTCCCAGGAGGGCCTTTGCCACTGCAGGGGCTGTAGTGGTCCTTAGAGGAACTGCTTCAGGATATCTGGTGGCATGGTCCACTACCACCAAAATAAACCTATTGCCTAACAGCAGTAGGAGGGTCAAGGGGGCCAACTATGTCAACCCCTACCCTTTCAAAGGGAACCACAGGCAGTGGAATAAGGGGTGCCTTTGGAGTGCCACCTGTTTTGCCACTGGCTTGACAGGTTTCACAGGACTTACAAAATTCATTTGTGTCCTCTGACATTCTAGGCCAATGAAACAAGGGGACAAGCCTGTCCCAACTTTTCATTTGCCCCAAATGTCCAGCTAAGGGAATGTCGTGGTCTAGAGTTAGGAGGAACTCTCTGTATTGCTGAGGAATCACCAATCTCCTGGCAGCTCCAAGTTTTGGATCCCTTGCTTCAGTATACAAGAGGTTGTCCTCCCAGTAAACTCTGTGAGAGTCACTGACATCCCCATCTGCTTGTTTGACAGCTTGCTGTCTTAGACCCTCTAGTGTGGGACAGGTCTGCTGTGCCACACTCAGCTCCTCCCTGGCAGGCCCCCCTCCACCCAAAAGCTCAGCAGTGTCTGCTTCCAGCTCCTCTGGTGTCGGTTCTGCACAGGGCGGAAATTCTTCTTCCTCAGAAGTTGAATCCACTGTAGAGGGAGGGATAGTAGGTAGTGTTTTACCTTTACTAACCCTAGCTTTAGGGAGCACTTGGTCCATTCTTCCAGGATCCAAGTCACCCTGTCCTTTTTGCTTTTTGGCCTGAGCCCTTGTGAAAGCAAAAATATGCCCAGGAATGCCCAGCATTGCTACATGAGCCTCCAACTAAACTTCTGCTCAAGCTGATCTCTCTAAATTGTTCCCTAGTAGACAGTCTACAGGTAAATCTGAGGCAACCACAACTTTCTTTGGACCAGTACCCCCACCCCCCAGTTGAGATTCACAATTCACAACAGCCATGGGGTGGCTAAGAGTGTTGTTATGAGCGTCTGTCACTTGGTACTGCTGACCAAGTAGGTGTTGTTCAGGGTGTACCAGTTTCTCTATCACCATGGTAACACTGACACCTGTGTCCCTGTGGGCCTGAACCTCAACACCATTTATTAGGGGAAGTTGCTTGAACATATCCATATTAAGGGGACAAGCAACCAAGGTGGCCAAATCAATGGCACCTTCAGAGACTAACACAGCCTCTGTGGTCTCCCTAACAAGACCAACCCCAACTAAATTACCAAAAGTGAGCCCAGCTACTCCCTTGGATTGGCTATTAGTAGGTTTGCTCCCACCACCACTGCTATTACTAGGGGCACCACTAGAGTTTGCAGTAGGGGTTGTGGTAGTGGGAGGTTTGGTGTTTTTCTTTGGACAACTGGCATCAGTTGTCCAATGGCCTTTGACTTTACACAAATAACACCAAGGCTTTTTAACTTGATTATTGGAAGTGGATTGGGACCCACCACCCCCACCAGAGGATTTTTGTGGTCCTGATGAAGACTCATTTTTACTTTTGTCCCCACCCTTGTCAGAAGACTTACCATCCTTCTTCTTGCCATCCTTGTCACCCCCTGTATGAACATTTCTGTTCACTCTTGTTCTGACCCATTTGTCTGCCTTCTTTCACAATTCTTGAGGAGAGGTCAGATCTGAGTCCACTAGATATTGGTGTAACACGTCAGACATACAGTTATTCAGAACATGGTCTCTCAGAATAAGATTATACAGGCTTTCATAGTCAGAAACTTTACTGCCATGTAACCACCCTTCGAATGCCTTCACTGAACAGTCAACAAAGTCTATCCAGTCTTGCGAGGACTCTTTTCTGAACTTAATCCTGTATTGTTCAGTGGTTAAGCCAAATCCATCCAAGAGTGCATCCTTCAAAACTGCAAAATTGTTAGAATCACTTTCTCTAACAGTAAGGAGCCTATCCCTACCCTTTCCATTGAAAGATAGCCACAGTATAGCAGCCCACTGCCTTTGAGGAACCCCCTGTACCATACAGGCCCTCTCAAGTGCAGCAAACCATTTGTTGATGTCAACCCCCTCCTTGTAAGGGGGGAACTATTGTAGGAGGCTGGCCTGGCTTGTAGTGGGTACCAAGGAGTACTTACACTCTGTACCAGGTCCGGTTATCCCTTATTAGTGTAGAAGAGGTGTTTCTAGCAGCTTAGGCTGATAGAAGGTAGCTATAGCAGAGCAGCTTAGGCTGAACTAGGAGACATGCAAAGCTCCTACTATACCACTGGTGTCATATGCACAATATCATAAAAAAACACAATACACAGATACACTAAAAATAAAGGTACTTTATTTTTATGACTGTGATGCTATTAATTGTGTTTGACCAATGACTCTGTGTTTCACCACTGCGCATATTAGTTGCTCAATGTTCACCAGTAGCACATTATGGCGGTCATTCTGACTCCCACCAGCTGCAGTAACCGCAGGGCCAGCGGGAGCCGCCGAATGACCGCACCGCGGTCAAATGACCGCAGCGGCCATTCTGGCTTTCCCGCTGGGCTGGCGGGCGACCGCCAGAAGGCCGCCCGCCAGCCCAGTGGGAAAGCGCCTTCAACGAGGAAGCCGGCTCCGAATTGAAGGCGTGCGACGGGTGCAGTTGCACCCGTCGCGAATTTCAGTGTCTGCTTGGCAGACACTGAAATTCTCAGTGGGACCCTGTTACGGGGGCCCCTGCAGTGCCCATGCTATTGGCATGGGCACTGCAGGGGCCCCCAGGGGCCCCACGACACCCCATACCGCCATCCTGTTCCTGGCGGCCAAAACCGCCAGGAACAGGATGGCGGTATGGGGGTCGTAATCCCCATGGCGGATTCCCATGGGCAGCGGAAAACCGGCGGTACACCGCCGGTTTTCCGTTTCTGACCGCGGCTGTACCGCCGCGGTCAGAATGCCCAAGGGAGCACCGCCAGCCTGTTGGCGGTGCTCCCGCGGTCCCCGGCCCTGGCAGTCAAGGACCGCCAGGGTCGGAATGACCCCCTATATGTTTTGTTCAGTTTAGCCGCCTATTGGCTTTGACATGGCATTAGCCATTACTTTCTGTATTCAGTTTAGCCGCCTATTGGCTTTGACATTGCCTAAGCCATTACATTCTGTATTCTGCCTATTGGCTTCGACATGCTGTATTCAGTCTAGCTGCCTATTGTCTGTGACATGATATTAGACATTACATTTTGTATTCAGCTTAGCTGCCTATTGGCTTTGACATGATATTATACATTACATTTTATATTCAGCTCAGCTGCCTATTGGCTTTGACATGATATTAGACATTACATTTTGTATTCAGCTCAGCTGCCTATTGGCTTTGACATGACATTAGACATTACATTTGATATTTATGTTAGCTGCCTATTGCCTTTAACGTGGAGTTAGACATTGCAGTTGAGAATCCAAGCTGCATTTTTCCAAGCTATGTTTTTTCACAAGATGAACCAAGCTGTTTTCTTCACACTAGACTAGACCTGATAAGAGAGAGTACATTTGGTGTTTTCCTTTCTGCTCAGGCTTGGGAAGAGGAGAAGTCTAGGAGATCTGGCCAGTCTCCAAAGGCTTGTGTAGTTTTCCCGAGTCTGAGAGGAGGGGGCACGCTTTTGTAAGGATGACTCGGGGCTTCAGAGATTTAGATTCGAATCTGCTTGACTTCAGGCTGGAACTAGGCGCCAGTTGCCAGTCTCCCGTTTGGGTAGATAATCTCTTTCTCGCAGTTGACTGGAGTCATCAACTTGCAGACCCCAGAAAGATGAAGCTGAGTATATAGGCCCTGCCGCCTTGCTCAAACGGTGATGCATTTAATTTTTTGCTTCGCATTGAATATCTTATATATAACCTGCTGTGTACATTGCAACTGAGAAGTGCTGTGATATATTTTGTTTTCATTGCTGCGACTACTTTTACTCATTTGAACGTGTGCTTGAAGTCTATTAATTCGTCTCTCAAGAACTTGTGGGTGGAGAAGAATTAACAACAATAAAGGTCTTCTTTGAACTCAGAAGTGCATTCCAGAGAGGTTCTGTAAGCTCTGATACGAGATAAGTAGGAAGGCAGAACATTTTGGTACCAGAAGTGGGGTCGAATTATAGATTTCTACGAGCGCAATTTAAAAGTGCAATTGTTTTTTGTTGTTTAGAGAATTACAGAAGCACGGCAGACCATGTTTGAAAATGCATGTGTAGTTAAACTGCCTGATGGTGATGTGAGAAACATGTTTTCCAGTAATAAACCATATTTAGAAAATGTGCCTTTTGGAAGCAATGATGTTCCTTTTGTTTTTGACGGAAGGGTTTGGATACTTTTATTTGCTTACAGAAAAATGCAGGAGAAATGTAGGCAGTTAGAACATGAAAATAAGAATTTACGTGAGCAAATTAGCCAGAACACGTTAATGCAAGATAATGCTGAAAGTTATAAAAATGCTGTTTTAGAAGAATCTGTCTTTTTCCATTCCAGTAATGAGGGGGTTAAGACAGCTGTGGGCCAGTCTGAGCCTCCGTGTGAGCCAGGTTTTTTGGCAGTTGAAGTGCATTCCTTAACTGATAACAGGGAGAACGGAGCTCAGAATGTGATTTACGAGGTACCATCGCAAAGTGTAAAACGAAAGATTTTAGAGTTTCTTACTGTTTGCACTAAGCAAGAGACACCAAGTTTCATTAGCTTGTTTGATTTTTGGAAACAGAATAGCCCTCATCTGAGTGAAATCCTAACACTTTGGTATATGCTCACTGGGAAAAATTATATGCAGCTGCGCGCTTGTGATTTGGCAAATGAAATAATGCAGACTTTAGGTTTCTGCGCAGTGCAAGAGGGAAACACTGATTTACATGTAAATGAGAAACAGGGGAAGAAAAGAGTGCCCCTAGCTAGGATCATACATTGGATCTGGTACATGCAAGACAGGGCTAGAGTACCACAGGTAAAAGAGTCACCAGTGAAATTGAGTGCACCATTTGAATTCGTGTCCACTGAGGATAAAAAGCATGTTTGTTTGACTAATGATTCATTGACTGAAATGTTGTTTTCTGGCACAGGAGAAAGAACAGCTTTGTACAATGTGTGTCAGATTTTAAAGCAAGAGCTGCGTGAGATGTGTCATTTTTACACTGATTCTTGGTTCATTGACAATGGTTTAGCCGTTTGGTTTTTCACATGGCTTGTACCTAACTGGTTCAATTCCCTTGCAGATGTTAAAGAGAAAAATTCAGAGAGAGAAGTGTTCACCCAGAATTCTGACTTAGTGGGATGGCTAAGTGGGTGCACCAGAAATGTGAACAGCTGGGAGAAAAAGCCACTTACAGGTGGGCAGAGATGAGAGAGATGCACATTCCCCTAGATTTGATAAAAACTGTGCAGCACGCACAAGAGCAATCTGTCCCACAAGCAGTCACAGAGCAGTTGGGGAGAGGAAAGTTACCAGGACAGATATGGCAAATTGATCAGGTTTTAGGGGGAGTGATTGCTGCAGATTACCAAGGAGAAATCAAAATTATGCTGATAACTAGAAAAGAATCTGATTCATACATACAAACTGGAGACAGAATGGCCCAACTTGTCAAAAGTGCAGTGAATGGAGGTTTGGTAAAGAAGGAGTCTGCCCCAGCCCTTCTGACAGTGCAAGAAAAGGGAAGCTGTGGTGCAGCAGATAAAAACCTCTGTGCTGAGTTGTGGGTTGAAGCCCCAGATGACCCTCCAGAACCTGCAGAAATTATATCAAAGGGCCCCAAAAACGTCCTGCTGATTAGAAAACAGGGAAAAGAGGAAGGGTACATTTCAAATGACAAATGTTATTTGCAAGAAAAGTCATACTTTTTTCTTTTGCAGATCCTACCATGTACCGCCACTGTCCCTGAGTGTGCTGTGTGGTCCCCCTTCGGGTGTGTGCGTGTGGGGTCGGGGAAGGGACCGAACCCCCAACCTGAACCTGACTGAGTAAAGTGCAAGCACCATGGATCCATTTTTCGCAAATGGCGCCTTCAGTTCAAGTTCAACTTGTTTGATTGCATTCTTCCAGTGGAACTAAGCAACCTTAACAGCTAACTGTCTGTGTTTTTTCGTGTGGAACTCTGACTTTCACTTACCTTCCAGCAAACCTTTCAGGTGGACCGTGCACCTTTACATGAGTAGAACTCATGCTACATCAAATTGCTATTTTAGAGTCCCTATTCAATCAGAGTATAAAAGTTTCAGTCTTTTCTGTGTAGATGTATCTGATGTGAAAGGTTATGAGTTCAATATGTTAATCCACTTCTATTGCTTTACAGTGATTGCTTTGATCATTCAAATCTGATTTGCTGATAATGTTTTTTTTGTGCTGATGTTTTTTTTTTTTTTTTTTTTTTAAAGAGAGATGTGAAACAAAAATTCATTGGTCATAGGGTGGAATGTGATGCTATTAATTGTGTTCGACCAATGACTTTGTGTTTCACCACTGCACATATTAGTTGCTCAATGTTCACCAGTAGCCCATTATATGTTTTGTTCAGTTTAGCCGCCTATTGGCTTTGACATGGCATTAGCCATTACTTTCTGTATTCTGCCTATTGGCTTCGACATGCTGTATTCAGTCTAGCTGCCTATTGTCTTTGACATGATATTAGACATTACATTTTTATTCAGTCTAGCTGCCTATTGGCTTTGACATGATATTATACATTACATTTTGTATTCAGCTCAGCTGCCTATTGGCTTTGACATGATATTAGACATTATATTTTGTATTCAGCTCAGCTGCCTATTGGCTTTGACATGACATTAGACATTACATTTGATATTTAGGTTAGCTGCCTATTGCCTTTAATGTGGAGTTATACATTGCAGTTGAGAATCCAAGCTGTATTTTTTCAAGCTATGTTTTTCCATAAGATGAACCAAGCTGTTTTCTTCACACCAGACTAGACCTGATAAGAGAGAGTACATTTGGTGTTTTCCTTTCTGCTCAGGCTTGGGAAGAGGAGAAGTCTAGGAGATCTGGCCAGTCTCCAAAGGCTTGCGTAGTTTTCCTGAGTCTGAGAGGAGGGGGCACGCTTTTGCAAGGATGACTCGGGGCTTCAGAGATTTAGATTCGAATCTGCTTGACTTCAGGCTGGAACTAGGCGCCAGTTGCCAGTCTCCCGTTTGGGTAGATAATCTCTTTCTCGCAGTTGACTGGAGTCATCAACTTGCAGACCCCAGAAAGATGAAGCTGAGTATATAGGCCCTGCCGCCTTGCTCAAACGGTGATGCATTTAATTTTTTGCTTCGCATTGAATATCTTATATATAACCTGCTGTGTACATTGCAACTGAGAAGTGCTGTGATATATTTTGTTTTCATTGCTGCGACTACTTTTACTCATTTGAACGTGTGCTTGAAGTCTATTAATTCGTCTCTCAAGAACTTGTGGGTGGAGAAGAATTAACAACAATAAAGGTCTTCTTTGAACTCAGAAGTGCATTCCAGAGAGGTTCTGTAAGCTCTGATACGAGATAAGTAGGAAGGCAGAACATTTTGGTACCAGAAGTGGGGTCGAATTATAGATTTCTACGAGCGCAATTTAAAAGTGCAATTGTTTTTTGTTGTTTAGAGAATTACAGAAGCACGGCAGACCATGTTTGAAAATGCATGTGTAGTTAAACTGCCTGATGGTGATGTGAGAAACATGTTTTCCTGTAATAAACCATATTTAGAAAATGTGCCTTTTGGAAGCAATGATGTTCCTTTTGTTTTTGACGGAAGGGTTTGGATACTTTTATTTGCTTACAGAAAAATGCAGGAGAAATGTAGGCAGTTAGAACATGAAAATAAGAATTTACGTGAGCAAATTAGCCAGAACACGTTAATGCAAGATAATGCTGAAAGTTATAAAAATGCTGTTTTAGAAGAATCTGTCTTTTTCCATTCCAGTAATGAGGGGGTTAAGACAGCTGTGGGCCAGTCTGAGCCTCCGTGTGAGCCAGGTTTTTTGGCAGTTGAAGTGCATTCCTTAACTGATAACAGGGAGAACGGAGCTCAGAATGTGATTTACGAGGTACCATCGCAAAGTGTAAAACGAAAGATTTTAGAGTTTCTTACTGTTTGCACTAAGCAAGAGACACCAAGTTTCATTAGCTTGTTTGATTTTTGGAAACAGAATAGCCCTCATCTGAGTGAAATCCTAACACTTTGGTATATGCTCACTGGGAAAAATTATATGCAGCTGCGCGCTTGTGATTTGGCAAATTAAATAATGCAGACTTTAGGTTTCTGCGCAGTGCAAGAGGGAAACACTGATTTACATGTAAATGAGAAACAGGGGAAGAAAAGAGTGCCCCTAGCTAGGATCATACATTGGATCTGGTACATGCAAGACAGGGCTAGAGTACCACAGGTAAAAGAGTCACCAGTGAAATTGAGTGCACCATTTGAATTCGTGTCCACTGAGGATAAAAAGCATGTTTGTTTGACTAATGATTCATTGACTGAAATGTTGTTTTCTGGCACAGGAGAAAGAACAGCTTTGTACAATGTGTGTCAGATTTTAAAGCAAGAGCTGCGTGAGATGTGTCATTTTTACACTGATTCTTGGTTCATTGACAATGGTTTAGCCGTTTGGTTTTTCACATGGCTTGTACCTAACTGGTTCAATTCCCTTGCAGATGTTAAAGAGAAAAATTCAGAGAGAGAAGTGTTCACCCAGAATTCTGACTTAGTGGGATGGCTAAGTGGGTGCACCAGAAATGTGAACAGCTGGGAGAAAAAGCCACTTACAGGTGGGCAGAGATGAGAGAGATGCACATTCCCCTAGATTTGATAAAAACTGTGCAGCACGCACAAGAGCAATCTGTCCCACAAGCAGTCACAGAGCAGTTGGGGAGAGGAAAGTTACCAGGACAGATATGGCAAATTGATCAGGTTTTAGGGGGAGTGATTGCTGCAGATTACCAAGGAGAAATCAAAATTATGCTGATAACTAGAAAAGAATCTGATTCATACATACAAACTGGAGACAGAATGGCCCAACTTGTCAAAAGTGCAGTGAATGGAGGTTTGGTAAAGAAGGAGTCTGCCCCAGCCCTTCTGACAGTGCAAGAAAAGGGAAGCTGTGGTGCAGCAGATAAAAACCTCTGTGCTGAGTTGTGGGTTGAAGCCCCAGATGACCCTCCAGAACCTGCAGAAATTATATCAAAGGGCCCCAAAAACGTCCTGCTGATTAGAAAACAGGGAAAAGAGGAAGGGTACATTTCAAATGACAAATGTTATTTGCAAGAAAAGTCATACTTTTTTCTTTTGCAGATCCTACCATGTACCGCCACTGTCCCTGAGTGTGCTGTGTGGTCCCCCTTCGGGTGTGTGCGTGTGGGGTCGGGGAAGGGACCGAACCCCCAACCTGAACCTGACTGAGTAAAGTGCAAGCACCATGGATCCATTTTTCGCAAATGGCGCCTTCAGTTCAAGTTCAACTTGTTTGATTGCATTCTTCCAGTGGAACTAAGCAACCTTAACAGCTAACTGTCTGTGTTTTTTCGTGTGGAACTCTGACTTTCACTTACCTTCCAGCAAACCTTTCAGGTGGACCGTGCACCTTTACATGAGTAGAACTCATGCTACATCAAATTGCTATTTTAGAGTCCCTATTCAATCAGAGTATAAAAGTTTCAGTCTTTTCTGTGTAGATGTATCTGATGTGAAAGGTTATGAGTTCAATATGTTAATCCACTTCTATTGCTTTACAGTGATTGCTTTGATCATTCAAATCTGATTTGCTGATAATGTTTTTTTTGTGCTGATGTTTTTTTTTTTTTTTTTTTTTTAAAGAGAGATGTGAAACAAAAATTCATTGGTCATAGGGTGGAATGTGATGCTATTAATTGTGTTCGACCAATGACTTTGTGTTTCACCACTGCACATATTAGTTGCTCAATGTTCACCAGTAGCCCATTATATGTTTTGTTCAGTTTAGCCGCCTATTGGCTTTGACATGGCATTAGCCATTACTTTCTGTATTCTGCCTATTGGCTTCGGCATGCTGTGTTCAGTCTAGCTGCCTATTGTCTTTGACATGATATTAGACATTACATTTTTATTCAGTCTAGCTGCCTATTGGCTTTGACATGATATTATACATTACATTTTGTATTCAGCTCAGCTGCCTATTGGCTTTGACATGATATTAGACATTACATTTTGTATTCAGCTCAGCTGCCTATTGGCTTTGACATGACATTAGACATTACATTTGATATTTAGGTTAGCTGCCTATTGCCTTTAATGTGGAGTTAGACATTGCAGTTGAGAATCCAAGCTGTATTTTTTCAAGCTATGTTTTTCCATAAGATGAACCAAGCTGTTTTCTTCACACCAGACTAGACCTGATAAGAGAGAGTACATTTGGTGTTTTCCTTTCTGCTCAGGCTTGGGAAGAGGAGAAGTCTAGGAGATCTGGCCAGTCTCCAAAGGCTTGCGTAGTTTTCCTGAGTCTGAGAGGAGGGGGCACGCTTTTGCAAGGATGACTCGGGGCTTCAGAGATTTAGATTAGAATCTGCTTGACTTCATGCTGGAACTAGGCGCCAGTTGCCAGTGCCCCGTTTGGGTAGATAATCTCTTTCTCGCAGTTGACCGGAGTCATCAACTTGCAGACCCCAGAAAGATGAAGCTGAGTATGTAGGCCCTGCCGCCTTGCTCAATCGGTGATGCATTTAATTTTTTGCTTTGCATTGAATATCTTATATATAACCTGCTGTGTACATTGCAACTGAGAAGTACTGTGATATATTTTGTTTTCATTGCTGCGACTACTTTTACTCATTTGAACGTGTGCTTGAAGTCTATTAATTCGTCTCTCAAGAACTTGTGGGTGGAGAAGAATTAACAACAATAAAGGTCTTCTTTGAACTCAGAAGTGCATTCCAGAGAGGTTCTGTAAGCTCTGATACGAGATAAGTAGGAAGGCAGAACATTTTGGTACCAGAAGTGGGGTCGAATTATAGATTTCTACGAGCGCAATTTAAAAGTGCAATTGTTTTTTGTTGTTTAGAGAATTACAGAAGCACGGCAGACCATGTTTGAAAATGCATGTGTAGTTAAACTGCCTGATGGTGATGTGAGAAACATGTTTTCCTGTAATAAACCATATTTAGAAAATGTGCCTTTTGGAAGCAATGATGTTCCTTTTGTTTTTGACGGAAGGGTTTGGATACTTTTATTTGCTTACAGAAAAATGCAGGAGAAATGTAGGCAGTTAGAACATGAAAATAAGAATTTACGTGAGCAAATTAGCCAGAACACGTTAATGCAAGATAATGCTGAAAGTTATAAAAATGCTGTTTTAGAAGAATCTGTCTTTTTCCATTCCAGTAATGAGGGGGTTAAGACAGCTGTGGGCCAGTCTGAGCCTCCGTGTGAGCCAGGTTTTTTGGCAGTTGAAGTGCATTCCTTAACTGATAACAGGGAGAACGGAGCTCAGAATGTGATTTACGAGGTACCATCGCAAAGTGTAAAACGAAAGATTTTAGAGTTTCTTACTGTTTGCACTAAGCAAGAGACACCAAGTTTCATTAGCTTGTTTGATTTTTGGAAACAGAATAGCCCTCATCTGAGTGAAATCCTAACACTTTGGTATAAGCTCACTGGGAAAAATTATATGCAGCTGCGCGCTTGTGATTTGGCAAATTAAATAATGCAGACTTTAGGTTTCTGCGCAGTGCAAGAGGGAAACACTGATTTACATGTAAATGAGAAACAGGGGAAGAAAAGAGTGCCCCTAGCTAGGATCATACATTGGATCTGGTACATGCAAGACAGGGCTAGAGTACCACAGGTAAAAGAGTCACCAGTGAAATTGAGTGCACCATTTGAATTCGTGTCCACTGAGGATAAAAAGCATGTTTGTTTGACTAATGATTCATTGACTGAAATGTTGTTTTCTGGCACAGGAGAAAGAACAGCTTTGTGCAATGTGTGTCAGATTTTAAAGCAAGAGCTGCGTGAGATGTGTCATTTTTACACTGATTCTTGGTTCATTGACAATGGTTTAGCCGTTTGGTTTTTCACATGGCTTGTACCTAACTGGTTCAATTCCCTTGCAGATGTTAAAGAGAAAAATTCAGAGAGAGAAGTGTTCACCCAGAATTCTGACTTAGTGGGATGGCTAAGTGGGTGCACCAGAAATGTGAACAGCTGGGAGAAAAAGCCACTTACAGGTGGGCAGAGATGAGAGAGATGCACATTCCCCTAGATTTGATAAAAACTGTGCAGCACGCACAAGAGCAATCTGTCCCACAAGCAGTCACAGAGCAGTTGGGGAGAGGAAAGTTACCAGGACAGATATGGCAAATTGATCAGGTTTTAGGGGGAGTGATTGCTGCAGATTACCAAGGAGAAATCAAAATTATGCTGATAACTAGAAAAGAATCTGATTCATACATACAAACTGGAGACAGAATGGCCCAACTTGTCAAAAGTGCAGTGAATGGAGGTTTGGTAAAGAAGGAGTCTGCCCCAGCCCTTCTGACAGTGCAAGAAAAGGGAAGCTGTGGTGCAGCAGATAAAAACCTCTGTGCTGAGTTGTGGGTTGAAGCCCCAGATGACCCTCCAGAACCTGCAGAAATTATATCAAAGGGCCCCAAAAACGTCCTGCTGATTAGAAAACAGGGAAAAGAGGAAGGGTACATTTCAAATGACAAATGTTATTTGCAAGAAAAGTCATACTTTTTTCTTTTGCAGATCCTACCATGTACCGCCACTGTCCCTGAGTGTGCTGTGTGGTCCCCCTTCGGGTGTGTGCGTGTGGGGTCGGGGAAGGGACCGAACCCCCAACCTGAACCTGACTGAGTAAAGTGCAAGCACCATGGATCCATTTTTCGCAAATGGCACCTTCAGTTCAAGTTCAACTTGTTTGATTGCATTCTTCCAGTGGAACTAAGCAACCTTAACAGCTAACTGTCTGTGTTTTTTCGTGTGGAACTCTGACTTTCACTTACCTTCCAGCAAACCTTTCAGGTGGACCGTGCACCTTTAAATGAGTAGAACTCATGCTACATCAAATTGCTATTTTAGAGTCCCTATTCAATCAGAGTATAAAAGTTTCAGTCTTTTCTGTGTAGATGTATCTGATGTGAAAGGTTATGAGTTCAATATGTTAATCCACTTCTATTGCTTTACAGTGATTGCTTTGATCATTCAAATCTGATTTGCTGATAATGTTTTTTTTGTGCTGATGTTTTTTTTTTTTTTTTTTTTTAAAAGAGAGATGTGAAACAAAAATTCATTGGTCATAGGGTGGAATGTGATGCTATTAATTGTGTTCGACCAATGACTTTGTGTTTCACCACTGCACATATTAGTTGCTCAATGTTCACCAGTAGCCCATTATATGTTTTGTTCAGTTTAGCCGCCTGTTGGCTTTGACATGGCATTAGCCATTACTTTCTGTATTCTGCCTATTGGCTTCGACATGCTGTATTCAGTCTAGCTGCCTATTGTCTTTGACATGATATTAGACATTACATTTTTATTCAGTCTAGCTGCCTATTGGCTTTGACATGATATTATACATTACATTTTGTATTCAGCTCAGCTGCCTATTGGCTTTGACATGATATTAGACATTACATTTTGTATTCAGCTCAGCTGCCTATTGGCTTTGACATGACATTAGACATTACATTTGATATTTAGGTTAGCTGCCTATTGCCTTTAATGTGGAGTTAGACATTGCAGTTGAGAATCCAAGCTGTATTTTTTCAAGCTATGTTTTTCCATAAGATGAACCAAGCTGTTTTCTTCACACCAGACTAGACCTGATAAGAGAGAGTACATTTGGTGTTTTCCTTTCTGCTCAGGCTTGGGAAGAGGAGAAGTCTAGGAGATCTGGCCAGTCTCCAAAGGCTTGCGTAGTTTTCCTGAGTCTGAGAGGAGGGGGCACGCTTTTGTAAGGATGACTCGGGGCTTCAGAGATTTAGATTCGAATCTGCTTGACTTCAGGCTGGAACTAGGCGCCAGTTGCCAGTCTCCCGTTTGGGTAGATAATCTCTTTCTCGCAGTTGACTGGAGTCATCAACTTGCAGACCCCAGAAAGATGAAGCTGAGTATATAGGCCCTGCCGCCTTGCTCAAACGGAGATGCATTTAATTTTTTGCTTCCCATTGAATATCTTATATATAACCTGCTGTGTACATTGCAACTGAGAAGTGCTGTGATATATTTTGTTTTCATTGCTGCGACTACTTTTACTCATTTGAACGTGTGCTTGAAGTCTATTAATTCGTCTCTCAAGAACTTGTGGGTGGAGAAGAATTAACAACAATAAAGGTCTTCTTTGAACTCAGAAGTGCATTCCAGAGAGGTTCTGTAAGCTCTGATACGAGATAAGTAGGAAGGCAGAACATTTTGGTACCAGAAGTGGGGTCGAATTATAGATTTCTACGAGCGCAATTTAAAAGTGCAATTGTTTTTTGTTGTTTAGAGAATTACAGAAGCACGGCAGACCATGTTTGAAAATGCATGTGTAGTTAAACTGCCTGATGGTGATGTGAGAAACATGTTTTCCTGTAATAAACCATATTTAGAAAATGTGCCTTTTGGAAGCAATGATGTTCCTTTTGTTTTTGACGGAAGGGTTTGGATACTTTTATTTGCTTACAGAAAAATGCAGGAGAAATGTAGGCAGTTAGAACATGAAAATAAGAATTTACGTGAGCAAATTAGCCAGAACACGTTAATGCAAGATAATGCTGAAAGTTATAAAAATGCTGTTTTAGAAGAATCTGTCTTTTTCCATTCCAGTAATGAGGGGGTTAAGACAGCTGTGGGCCAGTCTGAGCCTCCGTGTGAGCCAGGTTTTTTGGCAGTTGAAGTGCATTCCTTAACTGATAACAGGGAGAACGGAGCTCAGAATGTGATTTACGAGGTACCATCGCAAAGTGTAAAACGAAAGATTTTAGAGTTTCTTACTGTTTGCACTAAGCAAGAGACACCAAGTTTCATTAGCTTGTTTGATTTTTGGAAACAGAATAGCCCTCATCTGAGTGAAATCCTAACACTTTGGTATATGCTCACTGGGAAAAATTATATGCAGCTGCGCGCTTGTGATTTGGCAAATTAAATAATGCAGACTTTAGGTTTCTGCGCAGTGCAAGAGGGAAACACTGATTTACATGTAAATGAGAAACAGGGGAAGAAAAGAGTGCCCCTAGCTAGGATCATACATTGGATCTGGTACATGCAAGACAGGGCTAGAGTACCACAGGTAAAAGAGTCACCAGTGAAATTGAGTGCACCATTTGAATTCGTGTCCACTGAGGATAAAAAGCATGTTTGTTTGACTAATGATTCATTGACTGAAATGTTGTTTTCTGGCACAGGAGAAAGAACAGCTTTGTACAATGTGTGTCAGATTTTAAAGCAAGAGCTGCGTGAGATGTGTCATTTTTACACTGATTCTTGGTTCATTGACAATGGTTTAGCCGTTTGGTTTTTCACATGGCTTGTACCTAACTGGTTCAATTCCCTTGCAGATGTTAAAGAGAAAAATTCAGAGAGAAGTGTTCACCCAGAATTCTGACTTAGTGGGATGGCTAAGTGGGTGCACCAGAAATGTGAACAGCTGGGAGAAAAAGCCACTTACAGGTGGGCAGAGATGAGAGAGATGCACATTCCCCTAGATTTGATAAAAACTGTGCAGCACGCACAAGATCAATCTGTCCCACAAGCAGTCACAGAGCAGTTGGGGAGAGGAAAGTTACCAGGACAGATATGGCAAATTGATCAGGTTTTAGGGGGAGTGATTGCTGCAGATTACCAAGGAGAAATCAAAATTATGCTGATAACTAGAAAAGAATCTGATTCATACATACAAACTGGAGACAGAATGGCCCAACTTGTCAAAAGTGCAGTGAATGGAGGTTTGGTAAAGAAGGAGTCTGCCCCAGCCCTTCTGACAGTGCAAGAAAAGGGAAGCTGTGGTGCAGCAGATAAAAACCTCTGTGCTGAGTTGTGGGTTGAAGCCCCAGATGACCCTCCAGAACCTGCAGAAATTATATCAAAGGGCCCCAAAAACGTCCTGCTGATTAGAAAACAGGGAAAAGAGGAAGGGTACATTTCAAATGACAAATGTTATTTGCAAGAAAAGTCATACTTTTTTCTTTTGCAGATCCTACCATGTACCGCCACTGTCCCTGAGTGTGCTGTGTGGTCCCCCTTCGGGTGTGTGCGTGTGGGGTCGGGGAAGGGACCGAACCCCCAACCTGAACCTGACTGAGTAAAGTGCAAGCACCATGGATCCATTTTTCGCAAATGGCGCCTTCAGTTCAAGTTCAACTTGTTTGATTGCATTCTTCCAGTGGAACTAAGCAACCTTAACAGCTAACTGTCTGTGTTTTTTCGTGTGGAACTCTAACTTTCACTTACCTTCCAGCAAACCTTTCAGGTGGACCGTGCACCTTTACATGAGTAGAACTCATGCTACATCAAATTGCTATTTTAGAGTCCCTATTCAATCAGAGTATAAAAGTTTCAGTCTTTTCTGTGTAGATGTATCTGATGTGAAAGGTTATGAGTTCAATATGTTAATCCACTTCTATTGCTTTACAGTGATTGCTTTGATCATTCAAATCTGATTTGCTGATAATGTTTTTTTTGTGCTGATGTTTTTTTTTTTTTTTTTTTTAAAAGAGAGATGTGAAACAAAAATTCATTGGTCATAGGGTGGAATGTGATGCTATTAATTGTGTTCGACCAATGACTTTGTGTTTCACCACTGCACATATTAGTTGCTCAATGTTCACCAGTAGCCCATTATATGTTTTGTTCAGTTTAGCCGCCTATTGGCTTTGACATGGCATTAGCCATTACTTTCTGTATTCTGCCTATTGGCTTCGACATGCTGTATTCAGTCTAGCTGCCTATTGTCTTTGACATGATATTAGACATTACATTTTTATTCAGTCTAGCTGCCTATTGGCTTTGACATGATATTATACATTACATTTTGTATTCAGCTCAGCTGCCTATTGGCTTTGACATGATATTAGACATTACATTTTGTATTCAGCTCAGCTGCCTATTGGCTTTGACATGACATTAGACATTACATTTGATATTTAGGTTAGCTGCCTATTGCCTTTAATGTGGAGTTAGACATTGCAGTTGAGAATCCAAGCTGTATTTTTTCAAGCTATTTTTTTCCATAAGATGAACCAAGCTGTTTTCTTCACACCAGACTAGACCTGATAAGAGAGAGTACATTTGGTGTTTTCCTTTCTGCTCAGGCTTGGGAAGAGGAGAAGTCTAGGAGATCTGGCCAGTCTCCAAAGGCTTGCGTAGTTTTCCTGAGTCTGAGAGGAGGGGGCACGCTTTTGTAAGGATGACTCGGGGCTTCAGAGATTTAGATTCGAATCTGCTTGACTTCAGGCTGGAACTAGGCGCCAGTTGCCAGTCTCCCGTTTGGGTAGATAATCTCTTTCTCGCAGTTGACTGGAGTCATCAACTTGCAGACCCCAGAAAGATGAAGCTGAGTATATAGGCCCTGCCGCCTTGCTCAAACGGTGATGCATTTAATTTTTTGCTTCGCATTGAATATCTTATATATAACCTGCTGTGTACATTGCAACTGAGAAGTGCTGTGATATATTTTGTTTTCATTGCTGCGACTACTTTTACTCATTTGAACGTGTGCTTGAAGTCTATTAATTCGTCTCTCAAGAACTTGTGGGTGGAGAAGAATTAACAACAATAAAGGTCTTCTTTGAACTCAGAAGTGCATTCCAGAGAGGTTCTGTAAGCTCTGATACGAGATAAGTAGGAAGGCAGAACATTTTGGTACCAGAAGTGGGGTCGAATTATAGATTTCTACGAGCGCAATTTAAAAGTGCAATTGTTTTTTGTTGTTTAGAGAATTACAGAAGCACGGCAGACCATGTTTGAAAATGCATGTGTAGTTAAACTGCCTGATGGTGATGTGAGAAACATGTTTTCCTGTAATAAACCATATTTAGAAAATGTGCCTTTTGGAAGCAATGATGTTCCTTTTGTTTTTGACGGAAGGGTTTGGATACTTTTATTTGCTTACAGAAAAATGCAGGAGAAATGTAGGCAGTTAGAACATGAAAATAAGAATTTACGTGAGCAAATTAGCCAGAACACGTTAATGCAAGATAATGCTGAAAGTTATAAAAATGCTGTTTTAGAAGAATCTGTCTTTTTCCATTCCAGTAATGAGGGGGTTAAGACAGCTGTGGGCCAGTCTGAGCCTCCGTGTGAGCCAGGTTTTTTGGCAGTTGAAGTGCATTCCTTAACTGATAACAGGGAGAACGGAGCTCAGAATGTGATTTACGAGGTACCATCGCAAAGTGTAAAACGAAAGATTTTAGAGTTTCTTACTGTTTGCACTAAGCAAGAGACACCAAGTTTCATTAGCTTGTTTGATTTTTGGAAACAGAATAGCCCTCATCTGAGTGAAATCCTAACACTTTGGTATATGCTCACTGGGAAAAATTATATGCAGCTGCGCGCTTGTGATTTGGCAAATTAAATAATGCAGACTTTAGGTTTCTGCGCAGTGCAAGAGGGAAACACTGATTTACATGTAAATGAGAAACAGGGGAAGAAAAGAGTGCCCCTAGCTAGGATCATACATTGGATCTGGTACATGCAAGACAGGGCTAGAGTACCACAGGTAAAAGAGTCACCAGTGAAATTGAGTGCACCATTTGAATTCGTGTCCACTGAGGATAAAAAGCATGTTTGTTTGACTAATGATTCATTGACTGAAATGTTGTTTTCTGGCACAGGAGAAAGAACAGCTTTGTACAATGTGTGTCAGATTTTAAAGCAAGAGCTGCGTGAGATGTGTCATTTTTACACTGATTCTTGGTTCATTGACAATGGTTTAGCCGTTTGGTTTTTCACATGGCTTGTACCTAACTGGTTCAATTCCCTTGCAGATGTTAAAGAGAAAAATTCAGAGAGAGAAGTGTTCACCCAGAATTCTGACTTAGTGGGATGGCTAAGTGGGTGCACCAGAAATGTGAACAGCTGGGAGAAAAAGCCACTTACAGGTGGGCAGAGATGAGAGAGATGCACATTCCCCTAGATTTGATAAAAACTGTGCAGCACGCACAAGAGCAATTTGTCCCACAAGCAGTCACAGAGCAGTTGGGGAGAGGAAAGTTACCAGGACAGATATGGCAAATTGATCAGGTTTTAGGGGGAGTGATTGCTGCAGATTACCAAGGAGAAATCAAAATTATGCTGATAACTAGAAAAGAATCTGATTCACACATACAAACTGGAGACAGAATGGCCCAACTTGTCAAAAGTGCAGTGAATGGAGGTTTGGTAAAGAAGGAGTCTGCCCCAGCCCTTCTGACAGTGCAAGAAAAGGGAAGCTGTGGTGCAGCAGATAAAAACCTCTGTGCTGAGTTGTGGGTTGAAGCCCCAGATGACCCTCCAGAACCTGCAGAAATTATATCAAAGGGCCCCAAAAACATCCTGCTGATTAGAAAACAGGGAAAAGAGGAAGGGTACATTTCAAATGACAAATGTTATTTGCAAGAAAAGTCATATTTTTTTCTTTTGCAGATCCTACCATGTACCGCCACTGTCCCTGAGTGTGCTGTGTGGTCCCCCTTCGGGTGTGTGCGTGTGGGGTCGGGGAAGGGACCGAACCCCCAACCTGAACCTGACTGAGTAAAGTGCAAGCACCATGGATCCATTTTTCGCAAATGGCGCCTTCAGTTCAAGTTCAACTTGTTTGATTGCATTCTTCCAGTGGAACTAAGCAACCTTAACAGCTAACTGTCTGTGTTTTTTCGTGTGGAACTCTGACTTTCACTTACCTTCCAGCAAACCTTTCAGGTGGACCGTGCACCTTTACATGAGTAGAACTCATGCTACATCAAATTGCTATTTTAGAGTCCCTATTCAATCAGAGTATAAAAGTTTCAGTCTTTTCTGTGTAGATGTATCTGATGTGAAAGGTTATGAGTTCAATATGTTAATCCACTTCTATTGCTTTACAGTGATTGCTTTGATCATTCAAATCTGATTTGCTGATAATGTTTTTTTTGTGCTGATGTTTTTTTTTTTTTTTTTTTTTTAAAGAGAGATGTGAAACAAAAATTCATTGGTCATAGGGTGGAATGTGATGCTATTAATTGTGTTCGATCAATGACTTTGTGTTTCACCACTGCACATATTAGTTGCTCAATGTTCACCAGTAGCCCATTATATGTTTTGTTCAGTTTAGCCGCCTATTGGCTTTGACATGGCATTAGCCATTACTTTCTGTATTCTGCCTATTGGCTTCGGCATACTGTATTCAGTCTAGCTGCCTATTGTCTTTGACATGATATTAGACATTACATTTTTATTCAGTCTAGCTGCCTATTGGCTTTGACATGATATTATACATTACATTTTGTATTCAGCTCAGCTGCCTATTGGCTTTGACATGATATTAGACATTACATTTTGTATTCAGCTCAGCTGCCTATTGGCTTTGACATGACATTAGACATTACATTTGATATTTAGGTTAGCTGCCTATTGCCTTTAATGTGGAGTTAGACATTGCAGTTGAGAATCCAAGCTGTATTTTTTCAAGCTATGTTTTTCCATAAGATGAACCAAGCTGTTTTCTTCACACCAGACTAGACCTGATAAGAGAGAGTACATTTGGTGTTTTCCTTTCTGCTCAGGCTTGGGAAGAGGAGAAGTCTAGGAGATCTGGCCAGTCTCCAAAGGCTTGCGTAGTTTTCCTGAGTCTGAGAGGAGGGGGCACGCTTTTGCAAGGATGACTCGGGGCTTCAGAGATTTAGATTAGAATCTGCTTGACTTCATGCTGGAACTAGGCGCCAGTTGCCAGTGCCCCGTTTGGGTAGATAATCTCTTTCTCGCAGTTGACCGGAGTCATCAACTTGCAGACCCCAGAAAGATGAAGCTGAGTATGTAGGCCCTGCCGCCTTGCTCAAACGGTGATGCATTTAATTTTTTGCTTTGCATTGAATATCTTATATATAACCTGCTGTGTACATTGCAACTGAGAAGTACTGTGATATATTTTGTTTTCATTGCTGCAACTACTTTTACTCATTTGAACGTGTGCTTGAAGTCTATTAATTCGTATCTCAAGAACTTGTGGGTGGAGAAGAATTAACAACAATAAAGGTCTTCTTTGAACTCAGAAGTGCATTCCAGAGAGGTTCTGTAAGCTCTGATGCGAGATAAGTAGGAAGGCAGAACAATGACAATATGCCAAAAGTATCTCAGTGAGTACCCTCAGTCTGAGGATGCCAAATATACACAAGATATATGTACACAATACCAAAAATATGCAGTAATAGCAAAAGGAAGTAATGCAAGCAGTGTAAAGTTACAATAGATTGCAATAGGAGCACATAGGTATAGGGGCAACACAAACCATATACTCCAAAAGTGGAATGCGAACCACGAATGGACCCCAAACCTATGTGAGGTTGTAGAGGGTCGCTGGGACTGTAAGAAAACAGTGAGGGTTAGAAAAATAGCCCACCCCAAGACCCTGAAAAGTAGGTGTCAAGTGCACCTATAACCCCCAGAGAGCACATAAGTCTTTATAGGGGGTTTCTGCAAGGAAGACCAACACCAGCAAAGCAACAACAGTGGATTTCCGGACCTGAGTACCTGTGAAACAAGGGGACCAAGTCCAACATTCGCGACAATGTCAAGAGTGGGCAGATGCCCAGGAAATGCCAGCTGTGGGTGCAAAGAAGCTGCCACCGGATGGAAGAAGCTTTGGTTTCTGCAAGAACGAAGAGGACTAGGAACTTTTCTTTTGGAGAATGGATGTCCCACGTCGTGAAGAAGCTTGCAGAGGTGTTCCCACGCAGAAAGACCGCAAACAAGCCATGCTAGCTGCAAGGGTCGCAGTTAGGGTTTTTGGATGCTGCTGTGGCCCAGGAGGGACCAGGATGTCACCACTTGGATGAGGAGACAGAGGGGCCGCCCAGCAAGTCAGGGAGCCCTCACAGAAGCAGGCAGCACATGCAGAAGTACCGGAACAGGCACTTGGAAGAGGAGTGAACCGGAGTCCACCCGAAGACCCAAAAGGGAGTCCCACGACGCCGGAGGACAACTCAGAAGGTTGTGCACTGCAGGTTAGAGTGTCGGGGACCCAGGCTTGGCTGTGCACAAAGGAAATCCTGGAAGAGTGCACAGGAGCCGTAGAAGCTGCAAATCACGCGGTTCCTAGCAATGCAGTCTAGCGTGGGGAGGCAAGGACTTACCTCCACCAAACTTGGACTGAAGAGTCACTGGACTGTGGAAGTCACTTGGACAGAGTTCCTGAGTTCCAGGAACCACGCTCGTCGTGCTGAGAGGGGACCCAGAGGACCAGTGATGCAGTCTTTTGTTGCCTGCATTTGCAGGGGGAAGATTCTGTCGACCCACGGGAGATTTCTTCAGAGCTCCTGGTGCAATAAGGAGGCAGGCTACCCCCACAGCATGCACCAGCAGGAAACAGTCGAGAAGGCGGCAGGATAAGCGATACAAGGTTGCAGTAGTCGTCTTTGCTACTTTGTTGCGGTTTTGCAGGCGTCCTGAGCAGTCAGCGGTCGATCCTTTGGCAGAACATGAAGAGAGAGATGCAGAGGAACTCTGGTGAGCTCTTGCATTCGGTATCTGAAGAATTCCCTAAAGCAGAGACCCTAAATAGCCAGAAAAGGAGGTTTGGCTACCTAGGAAGGAGGATAGGCTAGTAACACAGGTAAGAGCCTATCAGAAGGAGTCTCTGACGTAACCTGGTGGCACTGGCCACTCAGAGCAGTTCAGTGTGCCAGCAGCACCTCTGTTTCCAAGATGGCAGAGGTCTGGAGCACACTGGAGGAGCTCTGGACACCTCCCAGGGGAGGTGCAGGTCAGGGGAGTGGTCACTCCCCTTTCCTTTGTCCAGTTTCGTGCCAGAGCAGGGCTGGGGGATCCCTGAACCGGTGTAGACTAGCTTATGCAGAGATGGGCACCATCCGTGCCCATCAAAGTATTTCCAGAGGCTGGGGGAGGCTACTCCTCCCCAGCCCTGACACCTTTTTCCAAAGGGAGAGAGTGTAACACCCTTTCTCTGAGGAAGTCCTTTGTTCTGCCTTCTTGGGCCAGGCCTGGCTGGACCCCAGGAGGGCAGAAACCTGTCTGAGGGGTTGCCAGCAGGAGCAGCTGCAGTAAAAACCCGGGAAAGGCAGTTTGGCAGTACCGGGTCTGTGCTAGAGACTCAGGGGATCATGTAATTGTCTCACCAATGCCAGAATGGCATTGGGGTGACAATTCCATGATCGTAGACATGTTACATGGCCATGTTCGGAGTTACCATTGTGACGCTATACATAGGTAGTGACCTATGTATAGTGCACGTGTGTAATGGTGTCCCCGCACTCACAAAGTCTGGGGAATTTGCCCTGAACGATGTGGGGGCACATTGGCTAGTGCCAGGGTGCCCACACACTAAGTAACTTAGCACCCAACCTCCATCAGGTGAAGGTTAGACATATAGGTGACTTATAAGATACTTAAGTGCAGTGGTAAATGGCTGTGAAATAACGTGGACGTTATTTCACTCAGGCTGCAGTGGCAGGCCTGTGTAAGAATTGTCAGAGCTCCCTATGGGTGGCAAAAGAAATGCTGCAGCCCATAGGGATCTCCTGGAACCCCAATACCCTGGGTACCTCGGTACCATATACTAGGGAATTATAAGGGTGTTCCAGTATGCCAATGTGAATTGGAGAAATTGGTCACTAGCCTGTTAGTGACAATTTAGAAAGCAGAGAGAGCATAACCACTGAGGTTCTGGTTAGCAGAGCCTCAGTGAGACAGTTAGTCATCACACAGGGAACACATACAGGGCACACTTGTAGGAAAGTACCATCTTGCCTGGCATGCTACCCCCATTTTTCACTGTATATATGTTGTTTTAGTTGTATGTGTCACTGGGACCCTGCCAGCCAGGGCCCCAGTGCTCATAAGTGTGCCTGAAAGTGTTACCTGTGTTATGACTAACTGTCTCACTGAGGCTCTGCTATCCAGAACCTCAGTGGTTATGCTCTCATTTCTTTCAAATTGTCACTAACAGGCTAGTGACCAATTTTACCAATTTACATTGGCTTACTGGAACACCCTTATAATTCCCTAGTATATGGTACGGAGGTACCCAGGGTATTGGGGTTCCAGGAGATCCCTATGGGCTGCAGCATTTCTTTTGCCACCCATAGGGAGCTCTGACTATTCTTACACAGGCCTGCCACTGCAGCCTGAGTGAAATAACGTCCACGTTATTTCACAGCCATTTACCACTGCACTTAAGTAACTTATAAGTCACCTATATGTCTAACCTTTACCTGCTAAAGGTTAGGTGCAAAGTTACTTAGTGTGAGGGCACCCTGGCACTAGCCAAGTGTAGGAAAGTACCATCTTGCCTGGCATGTTACCCCCATTTTTCACTGTATATATGTTGTTTTAGTTGTATGTGTCACTGGGACCCTGTCACCCAAGGCCCCAGTGCTCATAAGTGTGCCTGAATGTGTTACCTGTGTAGTGACTAACTGTCTCACTGAGGCTCTGCTAATCAGAACCTCAGTGGTTATGCTCTCTCATTTCTGTCAAATTGTCACTAACAGGCTAGTGACCAATTTTACCAATTTACATTGGCTTACTGGAACACCCTTATAATTCCCTAGTATATGGTACTGAGGTACCCAGGGTATTGGGGTTCCAGGAGATCCCTATGGGCTGCAGCATTTCTTTTGCCACCCATAGGGAGCTCTGACAATTCTTACACAGGCCTGCCACTGCAGCCTGAGTGAAATAACGTCCACATTATTTCACAGCCATTTTACACTGCACTTAAGTAACTTATAAGTAACCTATATGTCTAACCTTTACCTGGTAAAGGTTAGGTGCAAAGTTACTTAGTGTGAGGGAACCCTGGCACTAGCCAAGGTGCCCCCACATTGTTCAGGGCCAATTCCCCGGACTTTGTGAGTGCGGGGACACCATTACACGCGTGCACTACATATAGGTCACTACCTATATGTAGCTTCACAATGGTAACTCCGAATATGGCCATGTAACATGTCTATGATCATGGAATTGCCCCCTCTATGCCATCCTGGCATAGTTGGCACAATCCCATGATCCCAGTGGTCTGTAGCACAGACCCTGGTACTGCCAAACTGCCTTTCCTGGGGTTTCACTGCAGCTGCTGCTGCCAACCCCTCAGACAGGTTTCTGCCCTCCTGGGGTCAAGCCAGGCTTGTCCCAGGATGGCAGAACAAAGGACTTCCTCTGAGAGAGGGTGTTACACCCTCTCCCTTTGGAAAATGGTGTGAAGGCAGGGGAGGAGTAGCCTCCCCCAGCCTCTAGAAATGCTTTCATGGGCACTTTTGGTGCCCATTTCTGCACAAGCCAGTATACACCGGTTCAGGGACCCCTTAGCCCTGCTCTGGCGCGAAACTGGACAAAGGAAAGGGAAGTGACCACTCCCCTGACCTGCACCTCCCCTGGGAGGTGTCCAGAGCTCCTCCAGTGTGCTCCAGACCTCTGCCATCTTGGAAACAGAGGTGCTGCTGGCACACTGAACTGCTCTGAGTGGCCAGTGCCACCAGGTGACGTCAGAGACTCCTTCTGATAGGCTCCTTCAGGTGTTACTAGCCTCTCCTCTCTCCTAGGTAGCCAAACCCTCTTTTCTGGCTATTTAGGGTCTCTGTCTCTGGGGAAACTTTAGATAACGAATGCAAGAGCTCATCCGAGTTCCTCTGCATCTCTCTCTTCACCTTCTGCCAAGGAATCGACTGCTGATCGCGCAGGAAGCCTGCAAAACTGCAACATAGTAGCAAAGACGACTACTGCAACTCTGTAACTCTGATCTGCCGCCTTCTCGACTGTTTTCCTGGTGGTGCATGCTGTGGGGGTAGTCTGCCTCCTCTCTGCACTAGAAGCTCCGAAGAAATCTCCCGTGGGTCGACGGAATCTTCCCCCTGCTACCGCAGGCATCAAAGAACTGCATCACCGGTCCTTTGGGTCTCCTCTCAGCACGACGAGCGAGGTCCCTCGAATCCAGCAACTGTGTCCAAGTGACCCCCACAGTCCAGTGACTCTTCAGTCCAAGTTTGGTGGAGGTAAGTCCTTGCCTCCCCACGCCAGACTGCATTGCTGGGAACCGCGACTTTTGCAGCTACTCCGGCCCCTGTGCACTTCCGGCGGAAATCCTTTGTGCACAGCCAAGCCTGGGTCCACGGCACTCTAACCTGCATTGCACGACTTTCTAAGTTGGTCTCCGGCGACGTGGGACTCCTTTGTGCAACTTCGGGTGAGCACCGTTTCACGCATCCTCGTAGTGCCTGTTTCTGGCACTTCTCCGGGAGCTACCTGCTGCTGAGAGGGCTCCTTGTCTTGCTCGACGTCCCCTCTGTCTCCTGACGCAATTTGCGACATCCTGGTCCCTCCTGGGCCACAGCAGCTTTCAAAAACACTAACCGCACGATTTGCAGCTAGCAAGGCTTGTTGGTGGTCTTTCGGCGGGAAAACACTTCTGCACGACTCTCCACGGCGTGAGGGATCCGTCCTCCAAAGGGGAAGTCTCTAGCCCTTGTCGTTCCTGCAGAAACCTAAGCTTCTTCTGTCCAGTAGAAGCTTCTTTGCACCCACAGCTGGCATTTCCTGGGCATCTGCCCATCTCCGACTTGCTTGTTACATTTGGACTTGGTCCCCTTGTTCCACAGGTATCCTCGACTGGAAATCCGTTGTTGTTGCATTGCTGGTTTGTGTCTTTCCTGCAGAATTCCCCTATCCCCTTTGGGGAACTTTAGTGCACTTTGCACTCACTTTTCAGGGTCTTGGGGTGGGCTATTTTTCTAACCCTCACTATTTTCTAATAGTCCCAGCGACCCTCTACAAGGTCACATAGGTTTGGGGTCCATTCGTGGTTCGCATTCCACTTTTGGAGTATATGGTTTGTGTTGCCCCTATCCCTATGTGTTCCCATTGCATCCTATTGTAAATATACATTGTTTGCACTGTTTTCTAAGACTATACTGCATATTTTTGGTATTGTGTACATATATCTTGTGTATATTTCCTATCCTCTCACTGAGGGTACACTCTGAGATACTTTGGCATATTGTCATAAAAATAAAGTACCTTTATTTTTAGTATAACTGTGTATTGTGTTTTCTAATGATATTGTGCAAGTGACACTAGTGGTACTGTAGGAGCTTCACTCGTCTCCTAGTTCAGCCTAAGCTGCTCTGCTAAGCTACCATTATCTATCAGCCTATGCTGCTAGACACCCTATACACTAATAAGGGATAACTGGGCCTGGTGCAAGGTGCAAGTACCCCTTGGTACTCACTACAAGCCAGTCCAGCCTCCTACTTTGGTTGTGCAGCGGTGGGACAAGTGCTTTGAGACTACTTACCACTCTTGTCATTGTACTTTTCATAAGAGAAAAATATACAAAACAAGTTCAGTGTGTGTACACATAGCTAAAAAGTTTTGCATTTCCTCTTTTCACTCTTTTCTAAGTGCTGAAAAGTACTCCTAAACTTTCTAAAAAGTTCTTAAAAGTTTAAAAAGTTTTTTTTCTGTCTTTCTAAAAAGTTCTGAAAACTTTTTTTCAAAATGTTGATCTGTCCAAAATTGCATATGATCACCTTAGCTGGAAAGGAGCAAGGAGTCTCTGCATAGAGAGAGGTTTGAGTGTAGGGAAGAATCCTTCCTTGGAATTGTTACTTAACATGCTTAGAGAACAAGATAAGGCTAAAAGTGCCCCATCTGTTGAAAAAGTAGCTAATGGTTCCCAATCTGATCCAGGGACTCCCCGAGGAAAAGATTCGGGAAAGAAACTTCTTAGCCTGCCCATTACTAGACAGTCTAGCATAGTTGGTACTGAGGTGGAGTCACATCATACAGAGAATGTGCTCTCACAATACACTGTCAGCCAAGCTGTTAGGGTGCCCTCTGTAAGGGACAGGTCTCCTTATGTTCATTCTCATCATACTTCTGTGTCTAAAAATGTCCCTCCCACCAACCCTGAAGACAGATTGTTAGAAAGGGAGCTCAATAAGTTGAGGGTGGAACAAACCAGACTGAAGCTTAAAAAGCAACAACTGGATTTGGATAGACAGTCTTTAGAACTAGAGAAGGAAAGACAGAAGTTGGGTTTTGAAACCCATGGTGGCAGCAGCAGTATTCCCCATAGTCATCCTCCAAAAGAGCATGATTCCAGGAATCTGCATAAGATAGTTCCCCCTTATAAGGAGGGGGATGGCATTAACAAGTGGTTTGCTGCACTTGAGAGGGCCTGTGTTGTACAGGATGTCCCTCAAAGGCAGGGGGCTGCTATCCTATGGCTATCATTTAGTGGAAAAGGTAGGGATAGGCTCCTTACTGTGAAAGAAAGTGATGCCAATAATTTTACAGTACTTAAGAATGCACTCCTGGATGGTTATGGCTTAACCACTGAACAATACAGGATAAAGTTCAGAGAGACCAAAAAGGAGTCTTCACAAGACTGGGTTGATATCATTGACCATTCAGTGAAGGCCTTGGAGGGGCGGTTACATGGCAGTAAAGTTACTGATTATGACAGCCTGTATAACTTGATCCTGAGAGAGCATATTCTTAATAATTGTGTGTCTGATTTGTTGCACCAGTACTTGGTGGACTCTGATCTGACCTCTCCCCAAGAATTGGGAAAGAAGGCAGACAAATGGGTCAGAACAAGTGTGAACAGAAAAGTTCACACAGGGGGTGACAAAGATGGCAACAAAAAGAAGGATGGTAAGTCTTCTGACAAGGGTGGGGACAAATCTAAAAATGAGTCTTCATCAGGCCCACAAAAACACTCTGGTGGGCCCAAATCCTATTTTAATCAAAACAAAGAAAAGAAACCATGGTGCTATTTATGTAAAGTAAAAGGCCATTGGACAACAGATCCCAGTTGTCCAAAGAAAAGCACCAAGCCTCCTACCACTACAACCCCTACTGCTACACCTAGTGTCCCTACTAATAGCAGTGGTGGTGGGAGCAAACCTACTAATAGCCAATCCAAGGGAGTAGCTGGGCTCACTTTTGGTAACTTAGTTGGGGTTGGTCTTGTTAGGGAGACCACAGAGGCTGTGTTAGTCTCTGAGGGGGCTATTGATTTAGCCACCTTAGTTGCTTGTCCCCTTAATATGGATAAGTACAAGCAGCTACCCCTAATAAATGGTGTTGAGGTTCAGGCCTACAGGGACACTGGTGCCAGTGTGACTATGGTCATAGAGAAACTGGTCCACCCTGAACAACACCTACTTGGTCACCAGTACCAAGTAACCGATGCTCACAACAACACACTTAGCCACCCCATGGCTGTTGTAAATCTCAACTGGGGGGGGGGGGGTTACTGGTCCAAAGAAAGTTGTGGTAGCCACAGATTTACCTGTAGACTGTCTACTAGGAAATGATTTGGAGACATTAGCTTGGTCAGATGTGGAGTTGGAGGCCCCTGCAGCAATGCTGGGCATCCCAGGGCATATTTTTGCTTTGACAAGGGCTCAGGCCAAAAAGCAAAAAGGACAGGGAAGCTTGGATCCTGGAACAATGGACCAAGTGCTCCCTAAAGCTAGGGCTAGTAGAAGCAAACCACTTCCTACTATCCCTCCCTCTACAGTGGATTCTACTTCTGAGGAAGAAGAATATCCACCCTGTGCAGAACCTACCCCAGAGGAGCTGCAAGCAGACACTGCTGAGCTTTGGGTGAAGGGGGGCCTGCCAGGGAGGAGCTGAGTGTGGCACAGCAAACCTGTCCCACACTAGAGGGCCTAAGACAGCAAGCTGTCAAACAGGCTAATGGGGATGTCAGTGACTTTCACAGAGTTTACTGGGAGGACAACCTCTTGTACACTGAAGCAAGGGATCCTAAACCTGGAACTGCCAGGAGGTTAGTGATTCCTCAGGAGTACAGAAAGTTCCTCCTAACTCTAGCCCACGACATTCCCCTAGCTGGACATCTGGGACAAATGAAAACTTGGGACAGGCTTGTTCCCTTGTTTCATTGGCCAAGAATGTCTGAGGACACAAAAGATTTTTGTAAGTCCTGTGAAACCTGTCAAGCCAGTGGCAAGACAGGTGGCACCCCAAAGGCACCCCTTATTCCACTGCCTGGGTTGGGGTTCCCTTTGAAAGGGTAGGGGTTGACATAGTTGGCCCCCTTGACCCTCCTACTGCTTCAGGCAATGGGTTTATCTTGGTGGTAGTGGACCATGCCACAAGATATCCTGAAGCAATTCCTTTAAGGACCACTACAGCACCTGCAGTGGCAAAGGCCCTCCTGGGAATATTTTCCAGGGTGGGCTTCCCAAAGGAAGTAGTATCAGACAGGGGAAGCAATTTCATGTCTGCATACTTAAAGGCCATGTGGAAGGAGTGTGGTGTGACATACAAGTTCACTACACCCTATCATCCACAAACAAATGGACTGGTGGAGAGATTTAACAAAACTCTCAAAGGCATGATTATGGGTCTCCCTGAAAAACTCCGCAGGAGATGGGATATTCTGTTACCATGCCTCCTTTTTGCCTACAGGGAGGTACCCCAGAAAGGAGTGGGCTTCAGCCCCTTTGAACTCCTCTTTGGACACCCTGTTAGGGGTCCACTAACACTTGTCAAGGAGGGTTGGGAACAACCTTTAAAAGCTCCAAAACAAGATATTGTGGATTATGTACTTGGCCTCAGATCAAGGATGGCTGAGTACATGAAAAAGGCCAGTAAACACCTTCAGGCCAGCCAAGAGCTCCAAAAGCAATGGCATGACCAGAAGGCTGTTTTGGTTCAGTACAAACCAGGGCAGAAAGTGTGGGTCTTGGAGCCTGTGGCCCCAAGAGCACTCCAAGATAAATGGAGTGGGTCCCACACAATTGTTGAGAAAAAGGGTGAAGTCACCTATTTAGTTGACTTAGGCACTGCCAGGAGTCCCCTTAGGGTGCTCCATGTCAACCGCCTGAAACCCTACTATGACAGGGCTGATCTCACCCTGCTCATGGCAACTGATGAGGGACAGGAAGAAGACAGTGATCCTCTACCTGATCCCTTCTCTTCCACAGAACAAGATGCTCTAGTGGAAGGTGTAGTTTTGGCTGATTGTCTTACTGCTGAGCAGAAAGACCATTGCATAAATCTCCTGGGTCAGTTTTCTGAACTCTTCTCTACTGTGCCAGGTACCACTTCTTGGTGTGAGCACACTACAGATACTGGAGACAGCTTGCCTGTCAAAAGTAAGATCTATAGGCAGCCTGACCATGTCAGGGACTGCATAAAGCAAGAGGTGCAGAAAATGTTAGAACTGGGAGTGGTTGAGCACTCTGAAAGTCCATGGGCTTCTCCTGTGTTACTTGTACCAAAACCTCATTCCAAGGATGGAAAGAAAGAAATGCGGTTTTGTGTAGACTACAGAGGTCTCAACCAGGTAACCAAAACTGATGCTCACCCTATACCCAGGGCAGATGAGCTCATAGATACACTGGCATCTGCCAAGTATCTAAGCACTTTTGATTTGACTGCAGGGTATTGGCAGATCAAATTATCAGAAGATGCTAAACCTAAAACTGCATTTTCAACCATTGGAGGACATTACCAGTTCACAGTAATGCCTTTTGGATTGAAAAATGCACCTGCCACTTTTCAGAGTTTGGTGAACACAGTCCTGCAAGGGCTGGAAGCTTTCAGTGCAGCATATTTGGACGATATAGCTGTCGTTAGCTCCAGCTGGGATGATCACCTGGTTCACCTATGGAAAGTTTTAGAGGACCTGCAAAAGGCAGGCCTCACTATCAAGGCTTCAAAGTGCCAGATAGGGCAGGGTAAGGTGGTTTATCTGGGACACCTTGTTGGTGGGGAACAGATTGCACCACTACTGGGGAAAATCCAAACAATTATTGATTGGGTTCCCCCTACCACTCAGACTCAGGTGAGAGCCTTCCTAGGCCTCACTGGGTATTACAGGAGGTTCATTAAGAACTATGGCTCCATTGCAGCCCCTCTTAATGACCTCACATCCAAGAAAATGTATAAAAAGGTATTATGGACAGCAAACTGTCAGAAAGCTTTTGAGGAGCTAAAGCAGGCCATGTGCTCTGCACCTGTTCTGAAAAGCCCTTGTTACTCTAAAAAATTCTATGTCCAAACTGATGCATCTGAATTAGGAGTAGGGGCAGTCCTATCACAACTTAATTCTGAGGGCCAGGATCAACCTGTTGCTTTTATTAGTAGAAGGTTGACCCCTAGAGAAAAGCGTTGGTCTGCCATTGAGAGGGAGGCCTTTGCTGTGGTCTGGGCACTGAAGAAGTTGAGGCCATACCTGTTTGGCACTCACTTCATTGTTCAGACAGACCACAAACCTCTACTTTGGCTAAAACAAATGAAAGGTGAAAATCCTAAATTATTGAGGTGGTCCATATCCCTACAGGGAATGGACTATACAGTGGAACGTAGACCTGGGAGTAGCCACTCCAATGCAGATGGACTCTCCAGATATTTCCACTTAGACAATGAAGACTCATCAGGTCATGGCTAGTCTTATTGTCCTTCGTTTGGGGGGGGGGGTTGTGTAGGAAAGTACCATCTTGCCTGGCATGTTACCCCCATTTTTCACTGTATATATGTTGTTTCAGTTGTATGTGTCACTGGGACCCTGTCACCCAAGGCCCCAGTGCTCATAAGTGTGCCTGAATGTGTTACCTGTGTAGTGACTAACTGTCTCACTGAGGCTCTCCTAATCAGAACCTCAGTGGTTATGCTCTCTCATTTCTGTCAAATTGTCACTAACAGGCTAGTGACCAATTTTACCAATTTACATTGGCTTACTGGAACACCCTTATAATTCCCTAGTATATGGTACTGAGGTACCCAGGGTATTGGGGTTCCAGGAGATCCCTATGGGCTGCAGCATTTCTTTTGCCACCCATAGGGAGCTCTGACAATTCTTACAAAGGCCTGCCACTGCAGCCTGAGTGAAGTAACGTCCACGTTATTTCACAGCCATTTTACACTGCACTTAAGTAACTTATAAGTCAACTATATGTCTAACCTTTACCTGGTAAAGGTTAGGTGGAAAGTTACTTAGTGTGAGGGCACCCTGGCACTAGCCAAGGTGCCCCCACATTGTTCAGGGCCAATTCCCCGGACTTTGTGAGTGCGGGGACACCATTACACGCGTGCACTACATATAGGTCACTACCTATATGTAGCTTCACAATGGTAACTCCGAATATGGCCATGTAACATGTCTATGATCATGGAATTGCCCCCACTATGCCATCCTGGCATAGTTGGCACAATCCCATGATCCCAGTGGTCTGTAGCACAGACCCTGGTACTGCCAAACTGCCTTGCCTGGGGTTTCACTGCAGCTGCTGCTGCTGCCAACCCCTCAGACAGGTTTCTGCCCTCCTGGGGTCAAGCCAGGCTTGTCCCAGGATGGCAGAACAAAGGACTTCCTCTGAGAGGGAGTATTACACCCTCTCCCTTTGGAAAATGGTGTGAAGGCAGGGGAGGAGTAGCCTCCCCCAGCCTCTGGAAATGCTTTCATGGGCACTTTTGGTGCCCATTTCTGCATAAGCCAGTCTACACCGGTTCAGGAACCCCTTAGCCCTGCTCTGGCGTGAAACTGGACAAAGGAAAGGGGAGTGACCACTCCCCTGACCTGCACCTCCCCTGGGAGGTGTCCAGAGCTCCTCCAGTGTGCTCCAGACCTCTGCCATCTTGAAAACAGAGGTGCTGCTGGCACACTGGACTGCTCTGAGTGGCCAGTGCCACCAGGTGACGTCAGAGACTCCTTCTGATAGGCCCCTTCAGGTGTTGCTAGCCTATCCTCTCTCCTAGGTAGCCAACCCCTCTTTTCTGGCTATTTAGGGTCTCTGTCTCTGGGGAAACTTTCGATAACGAATGCAAGAGCTCATCCGAGTTCCTCTGCCTCTCTCTCTTCACCTTCTGCCAAGGAATCGACTGCTGACCGCGCTGGAAGCCTGCAAAACTGCAACATAGTAGCAAAGACGACTAATGCAACTCTGTAACGCTGATCCTGCGGCCTTCTCGACTGTTTTCCTGGTGGTGCATGCTGTGGGGGTAGTCTGCCTCCTCTCTGCACTAGAAGCTCTGAAGAAATCTCCCGTGGGTCGACGGAATCTTCCCCCTGCTACCGCAGGCACCAAAGAACTGCATCACCGGTCCCTTGGGTCTCCTCTCAGCACGACGAGCGAGGTCCCTCGAATCCAGCAACTGTGTCCAAGTGACCCCCACAGTCCAGTGACTCTTCAGTCCAAGTTTGGTGGAGGTAAGTCCTTGCCTCCCCACGCCAGACTGCATTGCTGGGAACCGCGACTTTTGCAGCTACTCCGGCCCCTGTGCACTTCCGGCGGAAATCCTTTGTGCACAGCCAAGCCTGGGTCCACGGCACTCTAACCTGCATTGCACGACTTTCTAAGTTGGTCTCCGGCGACGTGGGACTCCTTTGTGCAACTGAGGGTGAGCACCGTTTCACGCATCCTTGTAGTGCCTGTTTCTGGCACTTCTCCGGGAGCTACCTGCTGCTGAGAGGGCTCCTTGTCTTGCTCGACGTCCCCTCTGTCTCCTGACACAATTTGCAACATCCTGGTCCCTCCTGGGCCACAGCAGCATCCAAAAACACTAACCGCATGATTTGCAGCTAGCAAGGCTTGTTGGTGGTCTTTCGGCGGGAAAACACTTCTGCACGACTCTCCACGGCGTGAGGGATCCGTCCTCCAAAGGGGAAGTGTAGGAGGCTGGACTGGCTTGTAGTGAGTACCAAGGGGTACTTGCACCTTGCACCAGGCCCAGTTATCCCTTATTAGTGTATAGGGTGTCTAGCAGCTTAGGCTGATAGATAATGGTAGCTTAGCAGAGTAGCTTAGGCTGAACTAGGAGACGTGTGAAGCTACTACAGTACCACTTAGTGTCATATGCACAATATCATAAGAAAACACAATACACAGTTATACTAAAAATAAAGGTACTTTATTTTTATGACAATATGCCAAAGTATCTTAGAGTGTACCCTCAGTGAGAGGATAGGAAATATACACAAGATATATATACACAATAGCAAAAATATGCAGTATAGTCTTAGAAAACAGTGCAAACAATGTATAGTTACAATAGGATGCAATGGGGAAACATAGAGATAGGGGCAACACAAACCATATACTCCAAAAGTGGAATGCGAACCACGAATGGACCCCAAACCTATGTGACCTTGTAGAGGGTCGCTGGGACTATTAGAAAATAGTGAGAGTTAGAAAAATAACCCTCCCCAAGACCCTGAAAAGTGAGTGCAAAGTGCACCAAAGTTCCCCTAAGGACAAAATAGTCGTGTTAGAGGGAAAATGCAAGGAAAACACAAATCAGCAATGCAACAACGATGGATTCCTGACTGAGGGTACCTGTGGAACAAGGGGACCAAGTCCAAAAGTCACAAGCAGCTCGGAGATGGGCAGATGCCCAAGAAATGCCAGCGGTTGGTGCAAAGAAGCTCTTACTAGGCTGAAGAACTGTGAATACTGCAGGAACGACAAGGGCTAGAGACTTCCCCTTTGGAGGATGGATCCCACACGCCTTGGAGAGTCGTGCAGAAGTGTTTTCCCGCCGGATGGACGCCAACAAGCTTTGCTACACGCAAATCGTGCGTTTGGCGTTTTTGGACGCTGCTGGGGCCCAGGAGGGACCAGGAGGTCGCAAATTGAACCTGCAGAGAGAGGGGACGTCGAGCAAGACAAAGAGCCCTCACTGAAGCAGGTAGCACCCGGAGAAGTGCCAGAAACAGGCACTACGAGGATGCGTGAAACGGTGCTCGCCGAAGTTGCACAAAGGAGTCCCACGTCGCCGGAGACCAACTTAGAAAGTCGTGCAATGCAGGTTAGAGTGCCGTGGACCCAGGCTTGGCTGTGCACGAAGGATTTCCGCCGGAAGTGCACAGGGGCCGGAGTAGCTTGCAAAGTCACGGTTCCCAGCAATGCAGCCCAGCGAGGTGAGGCACGGACTTACCTCCACCAAACTTGGGCTGAAGAGTCACTGGACTGTGGGGGTCACTTGGACGGTGTCGCTGGATTCGAGGGACCTCGCTCGTCGTGCTGAGAGGAGACCCAAGGGACCGGTAATGCAGCTTTTTGGTGCCTGCGGTTGCAGGGGGAAGATTCCGTCGACCCACGGGAGATTTCTTCGGAGCTTCTGGTGCAGAGAGGAGGCAGACTACCCCCACAGCATGCACAAGCAGGAAAACAGTCGAGAAGGCGGCAGGATCAGCGTTACAGAGTTGCAGTAGTCGTCTTTGCTACTATGTTGCAGGTTTGCAGGCTTCCAGCGCGGTCAGCGGTCGATTCCTTATCAGAAGGTGAAGAGGGAGATGCAGAGGAACTCGGCTGAGCTCATGCATTCGTTATCTAAAGTTTCCCCAGAGACAGAGACCCTAAATAGCCAGAAAAGAGGGTTTGGCTACCTAGGAGAGAGGAAAGGCTACTAACACCTGAAGGAGCCTATCACAAGGAGTCTCTGACGTCACCTGGTGGCACTGGCCACTCAGAGCAGTCCAGTGTGCCAGCAGCACCTCTGTTTCCAAGATGGCAGAGGTCTGGAGCACACTGGAGGAGCTCTGGACACCTCCCAGGGGAGGTGCAGGTCAGGGGAGTGGTCACTCCCCTTTCCTTTGTCCAGTTTCGCGCCAGAGCAGGGGCTAAGGGGTCCCTGAACCGGTGTAGACTGGCTTATGCAGAATTGGGCACCTCTGTGCCCAACAAAGCATTTCCAGAGGCTGGGGGAGGCTACTCCTCCCCTGCCTTCACACCATTTTCCAAAGGGAGAGGGTGTCACACCCTCTCTCAGAGGAAGTTCTTTGTTCTGCCATCCTGGGCCAGGCCTGGCTGGACCCCAGGAGGGCAGCTGCCTGTCTGAGGGGTTGGCAGCAGCAGCAGCTGCAGTGAAACCCCAGGAAGGGCAGTTTGGCAGTACCAGGGTCTGTGCTACAGACCACTGGGATCATGGGATTGTGCCAACTATGCCAGGATGGTATAGAGGGGGCAATTCCATGATCATAGACATGTTACATGGCCATATTCGGAGTTACCATGGTGAAGCTACATATAGGTAGTGACCTATATGTAGTGCACGCGTGTAATGGTGTCCCCGCACTCACAAAGTTCAGGGAATTGGCTCTGAACAATGTGGGGGCACCTTGGCTAGTGCCAGGGTGCCCTCACACTAAGTAACTTTGCACCTAACCTTTACCAGGTAAAGGTTAGACATATAGGTGACTTATAAGTTACTTAAGTGCAGTGTAAAATGGCTGTGCAATAACGTGGACGTTATTTCACTCAGGCTGCAGTGGCAGGCCTGTGTAAGAATTGTCAGAGCTCCCTATGGGTGGCAAAAGAAATGCTGCAGCCCATAGGGATCTCCTGGAACCCCAATACCCTGGGTACCTCAGTACCATATACTAGGGAATTATAAGGGTGTTCCAGTAAGCCAATGTAAATTGGTAAAATTGGTCACTAGCCTGTTAGTGACAATTTGAAAGTAATGAGAGAGCATAACCACTGAGGTTCTGGTTAGCAGAGCCTCAGTGAGACAGTTAGGCACCACACAGGGAACATATACATGCACACCTATGAGCACTGGGGCCCTGTGTGACAGGGTCCCAGTGACACATACATATAGGCCACAAACCTATGAGCACTGGGGTCCTGACCAGCAGGATCCCAGTGACACATAACAAACATACTGAAAACATAGTGTTTTCACTATGAGCACTGAGGCCTGGCTATCAGGATCTCAGTGAGACAGTGAAAACAGTGACAAACACCCTGACATACACTCACAAACAGGCCAAAAGTGGGGGTAACAAGGCTAGAAAGAGGCTACCTTCTCACACAACCCCCCCCCAAACGAAGGACAATAAGGCTAACCTTGGCCAGTTGAGACTTTATTGTCTAAGTGGTGATAAGTAGAGAGTAGCTCTGCAATAGACTGGTTACTCCCTTTATCATCCACTATATGGTTACTTCCCTGTGGGGATGTAAACCACCCTGTTTGAAGTTTTTTAGCTAAGCAACAATGTGAAGATGTATTTTCAGAGTTTCTATCAGTAAGTTTTAGTTTAGAGCAGTGGGAATTGTCCACTGAACCTATTTGTAGTGATGGAAATGCCAGACAGGGATGCTGTCTCAGAAAAGCCATAGCTGGGCAAAAACTTTGTCCATATGGCTGGAAGAGAGAACAGGGATGCTGTTTCTCTTGGGTTGGAGCAGGGCAGGGATGCTGTCCTATCAGCTCCACACTAGGGCAGGGATGCTGTCCTAAGTGTTGTGAGGCAGTGCAGAGTTTCTGCACTAAAGTTTCTCTGGGAGGGTTGGAGGGATGCTCCATGTTAACTAAAATGGTGCTCTTTTTCTCACCAATGTTAGTTATCCCACAGAGAGGTACTTCCACCTCAGGGAGTACAGTTTTGCCAACTGATGATTCCCTTGGAACAGGTGCCACCCCAGGAGAGGTTTCTCCCACCACAGGAATGGTATCCTGAATGGTAGGGTGGTTAGGGGATACTGTGATACCCTTTTTACCTGTTGATGGAGAGGGTTCCTGAGTTTTCAGGCCTTCTCTCCTTTGCTTTTTCATTTCAGTAGAAATGAGAGGGAACAATTCCTCAGGGATGCCCAGCATGGCTGCATGGGCATAAAACTCTACATCAGCCCAACCTGAGGCCTCTAGGTCATTACCTAAGAGACAGTCTACAGGTAAGCTAGGTGATACCACCACCTGCTTAGGGCCAGTAACTCCACCCCAACTAAACTGAATTATAGCTAAGGGAAGAAACTTAGTGGAGTTATGGACATCAATAATCTTATACTGTTGTCCAATGATGTGTTGTTCAGGAGGCACTAGGTTTTCAGTCACCAAAGTGAAACTGGCACCTGTGTCCCTGTAGGCCAAGGCCTCAACACCATTTATTGAAACTGTCTGCCTGTACTTATCCATTGTAAGGGGACAAGCAGCCAGTGTGGCAAGGCCAATGCCACTAGGTGTGACAGAAACTGTCTTGGGACTGATGACATCAGTTTCCACTATGGACCCATAAGTGAACCCAACTACACCCTTTGCTTGACTGTTGCCAGCAGTCCCACCACTAGTACCACTACTGCTAGGGGCACTAGAGCTTGATGTATTAGTGGTGGTAGGCTCAGGGGGTTTACCTGGACAGGACTTATCCCCTGGCCTATGGCCTCTGTTTTTACACACAAAGCACCAAGGCTTTTTAATGTGTGCAGGTTGGGAAGACGAGGAAGAATTTGTTTTATCCCCACCCTCTGAAGAGTGTTTAAGATTTGAAGTGGGATCTTTGGTTTTACCCTTATCCCCATGCTTATCTTGAGATTTTTCACCATCTTTCTTCTTATTGCCATCTTTGTCACCCCCTGTATGAACTTTTCTGTTCACCCTTGTTCTGACCCATTTGTCTGCCTTCTTTCCCAATTCTTGGGGAGAGGTCAGATCAGAGTCTACCAGGTACTGGTGCAACAAATCAGACACACAATTATTAAGTATATGCTCTCTCAGGATTGTGTTATACAGGCTTTCATAATCAGTAACTTTACTGCCATGTAACCACCCCTCCAAGGCCTTCACTGAATGGTCAATGAAATCAACCCAGTCTTGTGAAGACTCCTTTTTGGTCTCTCTGAACTTTATCCTGTACTGTTCAGTGGTTAAGCCATAACCATCCAGGAGTGCATTCTTAAGAACTGTAAAATTATTGGCATCACTTTCTTTCACAGTAAGGAGTCTATCCCTACCCTTTCCACTAAATGATAGCCATAGGATAGCAGCCCACTGCTTTTGAGGGACATCCTGTACAGCACAGGCCCTCTCAAGTGCAGCAAACCACTTGTTAATGTCATCCCCCTCCTTATAAGGGGGAACTATCTTGTGCAGATTCCTGGAATCATGCTCTTTTGCAGGATGACTATGGGGAATACTGCTGCTGCCACCATGGGTATCTAAACCCATCTTCTGTCTTTCCCTCTCTATTTCTAAAGACTGTCTATCCAAATCCAGCTGTTGCTTCTTGAGCTTCAGTCTGGTTTGCTCCACTCTCAATCTATTGAGCTCCCTTTCTAACAATCTGTCATCAGGGTGGGTGGGAGGGACATTTCTAGATACAGAGGTATGATGGGAATGAACAGAAGGAGACCTGTCCCTTACAAGGGGCACCCTAACAGCTTGGCTACCAGCATAATGTGAGAGCACATCATCAGTATGATGTGATTCAACCTCTGTACCAACTATGCTAGACTGTCTAGTAATGGGCAGGCTGAGAAGTTTCTTTCCTGAACCTTTTCCTGGGGGAGTCCCTGGATCAGTTTGAGAACCATTAGCTACTTTTTCCACAGATTGGGCACTTATGGCCTTATCCTGTACTCTAAGCATATTAATTAACAGTTCTAAGGAAGGATTCTTCCCTACACTCAAACCTCTCTCTATGCAGAGACTCCTTGCTCCTTTCCAGCTAAGGTGATCATATGCAAGTTTGGACAGTTCAACTTTTTGGCCTGTGCCAGACATTTTTAGAGAGAGTTAAAGTGATAGACAAAGAAAAAAAAAGTTTTCAGAACTTTTTGGAAAGACAGAAAAAACTTTTTAAACTTTTAAGAACTTTTTGAAAGTTTAGAAGTACTTTTCAGCACTTAGAAAAGAGTGAAAAGAGGAAATGCAAAACTTTTTGGCTATGTGTATATACACTGACCTTGTTTTGTATATTTTTCTCTTATGAAAAGTACAATGACAAGAGTGGTAAGTAGTCTCAAAGCACTTATCCCACCACTGCACAACCAATGTAGGAGGCTGGACTGGCTTGTAGTGAGTACCAAGGGGTACTTGCACCTTGCACCAGGCCCAGTTATCCCTTATTAGTGTATAGGGTGTCTAGCAGCTTAGGCTGATAGATAATGGTAGCTTAGCAGAGCAGCTTAGGCTGAACTAGGAGACGTGTGAAGCTACTACAGTACCACTTAGTGTCATATGCACAATATCATAAGAAAACACAATACACAGTTATACTAAAAATAAAGGTACTTTATTTTTATGACAATATGCCAAAGTATCTTAGAGTGTACCCTCAGTGAGAGGATAGGAAATATACACAAGATATATATACACAATAGCAAAAATATGCAGTATAGTCTTAGAAAACAGTGCAAACAATGTATAGTTACAATAGGATGCAATGGGGAAACATAGAGATAGGGGCAACACAAACCATATACTCAAAAAGTGGAATGCGAACCACGAATGGACCCCAAACCTATGTGACCTTGCAGAGGGTCGCTGGGACTATTAGAAAATAGTGAGAGTTAGAAAAATAACCCTCCCCAAGACCCTGAAAAGTGAGTGCAAAGTGCACCAAAGTTCCCCTAAGGACAAAATAGTCGTGTTAGAGGGAAAATGCAAGGAAAACACAAATCAGCAATGCAACAACGATGGATTCCTGACTGAGGGTACCTGTGGAACAAGGGGACCAAGTCCAAAAGTCACAAGCAGCTCGGAGATGGGCAGATGCCCAAGAAATGCCAGCGGTTGGTGCAAAGAAGCTCTTACTAGGCTGAAGAACTGTGAATACTGCAGGAACGACAAGGGCTAGAGACTTCCCCTTTGGAGGATGGATCCCACACGCCTTGGAGAGTCGTGCAGAAGTGTTTTCCCGCCGGATGGACGCCAACAAGCTTTGCTACACGCAAATCGTGCGTTTGGCGTTTTTGGACGCTGCTGGGGCCCAGGAGGGACCAGGAGGTCGCAAATTGAACCTGCAGAGAGAGGGGACGTCGAGCAAGACAAAGAGCCCTCACTGAAGCAGGTAGCACCCGGAGAAATGCCAGAAACAGGCACTACGAGGATGCGTGAAACGGTGCTCGCCGAAGTTGCACAAAGGAGTCCCACGTCGCCGGAGACCAACTTAGAAAGTCGTGCAATGCAGGTTAGAGTGCCGTGGACCCAGGCTTGGCTGTGCACGAAGGATTTCCGCCGGAAGTGCACAGGGGCCGGAGTAGCTTGCAAAGTCACGGTTCCCAGCAATGCAGCCCAGCGAGGTGAGGCACGGACTTACCTCCACCAAACTTGGGCTGAAGAGTCACTGGACTGTGGGGGTCACTTGGACGGTGTCGCTGGATTCGAGGGACCTCGCTCGTCGTGCTGAGAGGAGACCCAAGGGACCGGTAATGCAGCTTTTTGGTGCCTGCGGTTGCAGGGGGAAGATTCCGTCGACCCACGGGAGATTTCTTCGGAGCTTCTGGTGCAGAGAGGAGGCAGACTACCCCCACAGCATGCACAAGCAGGAAAACAGTCGAGAAGGCGGCAGGATCAGCGTTACAGAGTTGCAGTAGTCGTCTTTGCTACTATGTTGCAGGTTTGCAGGCTTCCAGCGCGGTCAGCGGTCGATTCCTTATCAGAAGGTGAAGAGGGAGATGCAGAGGAACTCGGCTGAGCTCATGCATTCGTTATCTAAAGTTTCCCCAGAGACAGAGACCCTAAATAGCCAGAAAAGAGGGTTTGGCTACCTAGGAGAGAGGAAAGGCTACTAACACCTGAAGGAGCCTATCACAAGGAGTCTCTGACGTCACCTGGTGGCACTGGCCACTCAGAGCAGTCCAGTGTGCCAGCAGCACCTCTGTTTCCAAGATGGCAGAGGTCTGGAGCACACTGGAGGAGCTCTGGACACCTCCCAGGGGAGGTGCAGGTCAGGGGAGTGGTCACTCCCCTTTCCTTTGTCCAGTTTCGCGCCAGAGCAGGGGCTAAGGGGTCCCTGAACCGGTGTAGACTGGCTTATGCAGAATTGGGCACCTCTGTGCCCAACAAAGCATTTCCAGAGGCTGGGGGAGGCTACTCCTCCCCTGCCTTCACACCATTTTCCAAAGGGAGAGGGTGTCACACCCTCTCTCAGAGGAAGTTCTTTGTTCTGCCATCCTGGGCCAGGCCTGGCTGGACCCCAGGAGGGCAGCTGCCTGTCTGAGGGGTTGGCAGCAGCAGCAGCTGCAGTGAAACCCCAGGAAGGGCAGTTTGGCAGTACCAGGGTCTGTGCTACAGACCACTGGGATCATGGGATTGTGCCAACTATGCCAGGATGGTATAGAGGGGGCAATTCCATGATCATAGACATGTTACATGGCCATATTCGGAGTTACCATGGTGAAGCTACATATAGGTAGTGACCTATATGTAGTGCACGCGTGTAATGGTGTCCCCGCACTCACAAAGTTCAGGGAATTGGCTCTGAACAATGTGGGGGCACCTTGGCTAGTGCCAGGGTGCCCTCACACTAAGTAACTTTGCACCTAACCTTTACCAGGTAAAGGTTAGACATATAGGTGACTTATAAGTTACTTAAGTGCAGTGTAAAATGGCTGTGCAATAACGTGGACGTTATTTCACTCAGGCTGCAGTGGCAGGCCTGTGTAAGAATTGTCAGAGCTCCCTATGGGTGGCAAAAGAAATGCTGCAGCCCATAGGGATCTCCTGGAACCCCAATACCCTGGGTACCTCAGTACCATATACTAGGGAATTATAAGGGTGTTCCAGTAAGCCAATGTAAATTGGTAAAATTGGTCACTAGCCTGTTAGTGACAATTTGAAAGTAATGAGAGAGCATAACCACTGAGGTTCTGGTTAGCAGAGCCTCAGTGAGACAGTTAGGCACCACACAGGGAACATATACATGCACACCTATGAGCACTGGGGCCCTGTGTGACAGGGTCCCAGTGACACATACATATAGGCCACAAACCTATGAGCACTGGGGTCCTGACCAGCAGGATCCCAGTGACACATAACAAACATACTGAAAACATAGTGTTTTCACTATGAGCACTGAGGCCTGGCTATCAGGATCTCAGTGAGACAGTGAAAACAGTGACAAACACCCTGACATACACTCACAAACAGGCCAAAAGTGGGGGTAACAAGGCTAGAAAGAGGCTACCTTCTCACAGGAAGTCTCTAGCCCTTGTCGTTCCTGCAGAAACCTAAGCTTCTTCCTCTTTCCATAGAAGCTTCTTTGCACCCACAGCTGGCATTTCCTGGGCATCTGCCCATCTCCGACTTGCTTGTGACTTTTGGACTTGGTCCCCTTGTTCCACAGGTACCCTCGACTGGAAATCCATTGTTGTTGTATTGCTGGTTTGTGTCTTTCCTGCAGAATTCCCCTATCACGACTTCTATGTACTTTGGGGAACTTTTGTGCACTTTGCACTCACTTTTCAGGGTCTTGGGGTGGGCTATTTTTCTAACCCTCACTATTTTCTAATAGTCCCAGCGACCCTCTACAAGGTCACATAGGTTTGGGGTCCATTCGTGGTTCGCATTCCACTTTTGGAGTATATGGTTTGTGTTGCCCCTATCCCTATGTGTTCCCATTGCATCCTATTGTAACTATACATTGTTTGCACTGTTTTCTAAGACTATACTGCATATTTTTGGTATTGTGTACATATATCTTGTGTATATTTCCTATCCTCTCACTGAGGGTACACTCTGAGATACTTTGGCATATTGTCATAAAAATAAAGTACCTTTATTTTTAGTATAACTGTGTATTGTGTTTTCTTATGATATTGTGCAAGTGACACTAGTGGTACTGTAGGAGCTTCACTCGTCTCCTAGTTCAGCCTAAGCTGCTCTGCTAAGCTACCATTATCTATCAGCCGATGCTGCTAGACACCCTATACACTAATAAGGGATAACTGGGCCTGGTGCAAGGTACAAGTACCCCTTGGTACTCACTACAAGCCAGTCCAGCCTCCTACACAAAGGTGCCCCCACATTGTTCAGGGCAAATTCCCTGGACTTTGTGAGTGCGGGAACACCATTACACGCGTGCACTACACATATGTCACTACCTATGTGTAGCTTCACAATGGTAACTCCGAATATGGCCATGTAACATGTCTATGATCATGGAATTGCCCCCTCTATGCCATCCTGGCATAGTTGGCACAATCCCATGATCCCAGTGGTCTGTAGCACAGACCCTGGTACTGCCAAACTGCCTTTTCAGGGGTTTCACTGCAGCTGCTGCTGCTGCCAACCCCTCAGACAGGTTTCTGCCCTCCTGGGGTCCAGCCAGGCCTGGCCCAGGATGGCAGAACAAAGGAGTTCCTCTGAGAGAGGGTGTTACACCCTCTCCCTTTGGAAAATGGTGTGAAGGCAGGGGAGGAGTAGCCTCCCCCAGCCTCTGGAAATGCTTTCATGGGCACAGATGGTGCCCATTTCTGCATAAGCCAGTCTACACCGGTTCAGGGACCCCTTAGCCCTGCTCTGGCGTGAAACTGGACAAAGGAAAGGGGAGTGACCACTCCTCTGACCTGCACCTCCCCTGGGAGGTGTCCAGGGCTCCTCCAGTGTGCTCCAGACCTCTGCCATCTTGGAAACAGAGGTGCTGCTGGCACACTGGACTGCTCTGAGTGGCCAGGGCCAGCAGGTGACGTCAGAGACTCCTTCTGATAGGCTCCTTCAGGTGTTGCTAGCCTATCCTCTCTCCTAAGTAGCCAAACCCTCTTTTCTGGCTATTTAGGGTCTCTGCTTTGGGGAATTTCTTAGATAACGAATGCAAGAGCTCATCAGAGTTCCTCTGCATCTGTCTCTTCACCTTCTGCCAAGGAATCGACTGCTGACTGCGCTGGAAGCCTGCAAAACTGCAACAAAGTAGCAAAGACGACTACTGCAACTCTGTAACGCTGATCCTGTCGCCTTCTCAACTGTTTTCCTGGTGGTGCATGCTGTGGGGGTAGTCTGCCTCCTCTCTGCACTAGAAGCTCCGAAGAAATCTCCCGTGGGTCGACGGAATCTTCCCCCTGCAACCGCAGGCACCAAAGAACTGCATCACCGGTCCCCTGGGTCTCCTCTCAGCACGACAGCGAGGTCCCTTGAATCCAGCAACTATGTCCAAGTGACTCCCACAGTTCAGTGACTCTTCAGTCCAAGTTTGGTGGAGGTAAGTCCTTGCCTCCCCATGCCAGACTGCATTGCTGGGAACCGCGACTTTTGCAGCTACTCCGGCCTCTGTGCACTTCCGGCGGAAATTCTTTGTGCACAGCCAAGCCTGGATCCACGGCACTCTAACCTGCATTGCACGACTTTCTAAGTTGGTCTCCGGCGACGTGGGACTCCTTTGTGCAACTTCGGGTGAGCACCATTTCACTCTTCTTCGTAGTGCCAGTTCCGGCACTTCTGCGGGTGCTGCCTGCTTCTGAGAGGGCTCCTTGTCTTGCTCGACGCCCCCTCTGTCCCCAGACGCAATTGGCGACATCCTAGTCCCTCCTGGGCCACAGCAGCATCCAAAAACGCTAACCGCACAACTTGCAGCTAGCAAGGCTTGTTGGCAATCTTTCAGTGGGAAAACCCTTCTGCACGACTCTCCACGGCGTGGGGGATCCATCCTCCAAAGGGGAAGTTTCTAGCCCTTGTCGTTCCTGCAGAATCCTCAGCTTCTACTGTCCAGTAGCAGCTTCTTTGCACCCACAGCTGGCATTTCCTGGGCATCTGCCCATCTCCGACTTGCTTGTGACTTTTGGACTTGGTCCCCTTGTTCCACAGGTACCCTCGACTGGAAATCCATCGTTGTTGCATTGCTGGTTTGTGTCTTTCCTGCAGAATTCCCCTATCACGACTTCTATGTCCTTTGGGGAAGTTTAGTGCACTTTGCACTCACTTTTCAGGGTCTTGGGGTGGGCTATTTTTCTAACCCTCACTATTTTCTAATAGTCCCAGCGACCCTCTACAAGGTCACATAGGTTTGGGGTTAATTCGTGGTTCGCATTCCACTTTTGGAGTATATGGTTTGTGTTGCCCCTATCCCTATGTGTCCCCATTGCATCCTATTGTAACTATACATTGTTTGCACTGTTTTCTAAGACTATACTGCATATTTTTGGTATTGTGTACATATATCTTGTGTATATTTGCTATCCTCATACTGAGGGTACATTCTGAGATACTTTGGCATATTGTCATAAAAATAAAGTACCTTTATTTTTAGTCTATCTGTGTATTGTGTTTTCTTATGATATTGTGCAAGTGATACTAGTGGTACTGTAGGAGCTTCACTCGTCTCCTAGTTCAGCCTAAGCTGCTCTGCTAAGCTACCATTATCTATCAGCCTAAGCTGCTAGACACCCTATACACTAATAAGGGATACCTGGGCCTGGTGCAAGGTGTAAGTACCCCTTGGTACTCACTACAAGCCAGCCCAGCCTCCTACAACACTTATGAACACTGGGGCCCTGGCTGGCAGGGTCCCAGTGACACATACACTAAAACAACATATATACAGTGAAATATGGGGGTAACATGCCAGGCAAGATGGTACTTTCCTACAACTATCTTGTGCAGATTCCTGGAATCATGCTCTCTATCAGGATTACTATCAGGAATACTGCTGCTGCCACCAAGGGGTCCTAACCCCAATCTCTGTCTCTCCTTCTCTAGGGCTAGGGATTCCCTGTCTAAGGCCAGCTGTTGCTGTTTAAGCTTCAGTCTGGTCTCTTCAACCCTCAACTTTTTGAGTTCCCTTTCTAACATGTTGTCTTCAGGGTTGGTGGGTTGGGAATGCTTGGACACAGAAGATAAATTGGAAACAACAGAGGGGGATCTGTCCCTAACTGACTGAACCGTAATAACTTGGCCTCCAGGAATAAAGACTCCCCTATTATGATGGGAACCTCCATTACTACCAACATTACTAGGTGTTCTGCTAGGGGTATATCTGGAACAGAACCCTCCCCACCTCCATCAAGGAGATCCCCTGAGTCAGAATGGGAACCTTCTATTAACCTCTCATTTGAAGTGCCTCCTTGGGACTCATCATTCACAATAAGCAGGTTATATAGAAACTCTTTTGTAGGGTTCTTTCCTATCACTAAACCTCTATCTAAGCAGAGACTCCTTCGTCTCTTGTAATTCAAATTGTCATAAGTAGTATTGGCCATTTTAAGAGTAGAGTCTACCACAGACATGATAGCAAAAGGTTTAGAGACAGTGAGAAGGAAGAAAACGTTTCAGAACTTTTTAAAGAACTGAGAAAAAAAAATGTTTTCTAACTTTTAGAAAACTTTTAGAAGTTTTAGAAAAAAAAATCTGAACTTTGTAAAAAGGAGGAGAAAAGCAAAACTTTTTGGTTAAGTGTACATACACTGAACTGTTTGGTATATGATTCTCTTATGAAAAGTACAAAATGACAAAGTGGTAAAGCAGTTGTAAGTACTTATCCCACCGCTGCACCACCAATGTAGGAGGATGGCCTGGCTTGTAGTGGGTACCAAAGGTACTTACACCTTGTGCCAGGTCCAGTTATCCCTTATTAGTAGAATAGAGGTGTTTCTAACAGCTTAGACTGATAGAAGGTAGCTATGGCAAAGCAGCTTAGGCTGAACTAGGAGACATGCAAAGCTCCTACTATACCACTTATATCATGTGCACAATATCATAAGAAAACACAATACACAGAGTTACTAAAAATAAAGGTACTTTATTTTTATGACAATATGCCAAAGTGTCTCAGTGAGTACCCTCAGTAAGAAGGTAAGTAATATACACAAGTTATATGTACACAAACCAAAATCAGGTAAGTAAGAGCAAGAAAAGTAATGCAAACAGTGTAGAATTACAATAGGTTGCAATAGGCAAGCATAGGTATAGGGGGAACACAAACCATATACTCCAAAAGTGGAATGCAAATCATGAATGGACCCCAGACCTATGTGAGCTTGTAGAGGGTCGCTGGGACTGTAAGGAAACAGTCAGGGTGTCCAAGATACCCCACCCCAAGACCCTGAAAAGTAGGAGTAAATTACACCTACTACCCCAAAAGAGCACAATAGTCGTGATAGGGGGATTCTGCAAGAACAACAAACACCAGCAGTGCACTGACAACGGATTTCCGGACCTGAGGACCTGCAAGGCAAGGGGAGCAAGTCCAATAGTCGCGACAGTGTCCGGGGGGGCAGGAGCCCAGGAAACCCCAGATGAAGGTGCAAGGAAGCTGCCCCCGGATGGAAGAAGCTTGGAGTTCTGCAAGAAAGAAGAGGACTAGGAACTTCTCCTTTGGAAGACAGATGTCCCACGTTGCGATGAAGCTTGCAGAGGTGTTCCCACACAGAAATACCGCAAACAAGCCTTTCTAGCTGCAAGGGTCGCGGTAGAGGTTTTTGGGTGCTGCTGAGGACCAGGAAGGACCAGGATGTCGCCTTTTGGAGGAAGAGACAGAGGGGGCGCTCAGCAACTCAGAGAGCCCTCACAGAAGCAGTCAACACCCGCAGAAGTACCCCAACAGGCACTTAGAAGAAGAGTGAATCGGAATCCACACAAAGTTACAAAGAAGGGTCCCACGACATTGAAGGCCAACTCAGAGGGTTGTGCACTGCAGGACGGAGTTCTGGGGACCCACGCTAGGCTGTGCACAAAGGAAATCTTGGAAGAGTGCACAGGAGCCGGAGCAGCTGCAAATCACACAGTATACAGCTTTGCAGTCTGGCGGGGAAGGCAAGGACTTACCTCCACCAAACTTGGACTGAAGAGTCACTGGACTGTGGGATTCACTTGGACAGAGTTGCTGTGTTCCAGGGACCACGCTCGTCAAGATGAGAGGGGACCCAGAGGACCGGTGATGCAGTTTTTTGTGCCTGCGTTAGCAGGGGGAAGATTCCGTTGACCCACAGGAGATTTCTTCGGAGCTTCTGGTGCAGGGTGAAGGCAGGCTACCCCCAGAGCATGCACCACCAGGAAACAGTTGAAAAAGCCAGCAGGATGAGGCGCTACAATGTTGCTGGTAGTCGTCTTACTACTTTGTTGCAGTTTTCCAGGCGTCCTAGAGCAGTCACCGGTCGATCCTTGGTAGAAGTCGAAGAGGGAGATGCAGAGGAACTCTGTTGAGCTCTTGCATTCGTTATCTGAGGAATTCCCCAAAGCTGAGACCCTAAATAGCCAGAAAAGGAGGTTTGGCTACCAAGAATGGAGGATTGGCTACCAAGACAGGTAAGAGCCTATCAGAAGGAGTCTCTGACGTCACCGGCTGGCACTGGCCATTTGTAGCAGTCCAGTGTACCCCCAACATCTCTTTTTCCAAGATGGCAGAGGTCTGGGACACACTGGAGGGGCTCTGGGCACCTCCCATGGGAGGTACTGGTCAGGGGAGTGGTCACTCCCTTTTCCTTTGTCCAGTTTCGCGCCAGAGGAGGGCTGGGGGATCCCTGAACCTGTGTAGATTGGCTTATGCAGAGATGGGCACCATCTGTGCCCATCAAAGCATTTCCAGAGGCTGGGGGAGGCTACTCCTCCCCAGCCCTTCACACCTATTTCCAAAGGGAGAGGGTGTAACACCCTCTCTCAGAGGAAATCCTTTGTTCTTCCTTTCTGGGCCAGGGCTGCCTGGACCCCAGGAGGGCAGAAACCTGTCTGAGGGGTGGCAGCAGCTGCAGTGGAAACCCCGGAAAGGCAGTTTGGCAGTACCCGGGTTCTGTGCTAGAGACCCGGGGGTTCATGGAATTGTACCCCCAATACCAGAATGGTATTGGGGGGACAATTCCATTATCTTAGACATGTTACATGGCCATGTTCGGAGTTACCATTGTGACGCTATACATAGGTAGTGACCTATGTATAGTGCACACGTGTAATGGAGTCCCCGCACTCACAAAGTTCGGTGAATTTGCCCTGAACGATGTGGGGGCACCTTGGCTAGTGCCAGAGTGCCCACACACTGAGTAACTTGGCACCCAACCTTCACTAACTGAAGGTTAGAGATATAGGTGACTTATAAGTTACTTATGTGCAGTGGTAAATGGCTGTGAAATAACGTGGACCTTAATTCACTCAGGCTGCAGTGGCAGGCCTGTGTAAGTATTGTCAGAGCTCCCTATGGGTGGCAAAATAAATGCTGCAGCCCATAGGGATCTCCTGGAACCCCAATACACTGGGTACCTCAGTACCTTATACAAGGGAATTATATGAGTGTACCAGTATGCCAATGTGAATTGGTAAATTTAGTCACTAGCCTGTAGTAACAAATTTGGAAAGTGGAGAGGGCATAACCACTGAGGTTCTGGTTAGCAGAGCCTCAGTGATACAGTTAGGCACCACACAGGGAACACATATAGGCCACAAACTTAGGAGCACTGGGGTCCTGGCTAGCAGGGTCCCAGTGACACATAACAAACACACTGCCAACATAGGGTTTTCACTATGCGCACTGGGCCCTGGCTAGCAGGATCCCAGTGAGACAGTGAATACACCCTGACAAATACAAACAGGACAAAAGTGGGGTAACAAGGCTAGAAAGAGGCTACCTTCCTACACAGAGTGTCACAGGTACGACATCCTCTAGCACAATGACTGAGAATTTATATTTGAGTGTGGAGGCTGGACATCCACCACCTGAGGTAAGATGTGTGGGAGGGAGGGCTCTGAGCTGAGGCCACCTTATATATATATTTTTTTTTAACAAAAAAAGAACTTGATAAGTTTGGCATTGGATAAAGCTTGAACATGTTTGAAAATACACAAGGTTGAACGTCAGCCTACTTTACACCGTTATTTCTTATATTAGATAATCTAACTGATCGGATTCAATGTTGGATTGTAAAAAGTTGTATGAGTGTGCTTTAATGTGCACATTACAAAATCCACAAAGCTACACCAGAATATTAATGACACAGAATATTGAGGACAGAATATTGTATCCAACATTGACAGGTAAGTTAGTATAGTTTTTCTATACCTTACTTAACATATATGTACATACACTATATATATATATATATATATATATATATATATATATATATATATATATATATATATATTTAAGCTATGCAATTATGGAGTTAGGAATAGTAAATCTATACTTCCCTATAGGCAATTATCGTTCAATATTGTGTCCTCCTTATCCTTGTGCCACAATATTCTCGGGCTTTAGAGCACACATTTAAGGTTAGGTCATAGCTGAGGGCCATGCCCCCCAAAATATATACCTCTGGCTACGGGCCCTCCTTCATAGGTATTGCTTTGTCACCTATGTCACTAGACTGCAGAGACTTCTGTCGTTTTCATTTATCATTACTCTTGGGCTCTGACTAACTTGTCTACACGCGCCCATATGTACTCATTTATTGTGTGAAGCAACATTTTGTAAATCACTTTATGATCTAGAAACGAAAACATCCCCGAATGGTTTACATGCATCTTTGTAAAGAAATTGTGTTTACAACATAGTAGAAAACGGTTGTACAGCAAAACTACACAACATCCAACTGCTGAAACTGCTTACAAATTTTAACATCATTTATTGACTTACTTCAGTATTTTTAGTGAGTTCTTCATAAAACTGGCTATACTCTTCTCGTTCATGATCATCTAATGACAAGATACAAAAAATAAGGGAATGATGCAAGCGATCTCCAACAAAATACATGAGTGGAAAAAGTCAGCCCTGATTAGCATTTTGTGAATTTGTTTTCACGATAGTGAATAAATATACAAACCCAGAAGTATCAGATAAATATATTCACGGCGCTTCTAAAGTTAAGATGCACTCAAGACTCAGAGGCCCTAATTATGAGAAGAGCCACTGGTATTATGCGATAAGGGAGGACCAGATTACGCCGATGGTTGACTAAATTATGCGTTAAAAAGGCACATTGTACAACATAATGTTGTACATTTTGTGATAGCATGACTTCGTTATTTTGATGTTTTTATTCATATGAACACTGTATAGGCAAAGGTTTCCCCTCATTTGTACAAGTTTAACACCCAAACACATTAATGAACAATTCAAAGGTGACCAGTCAATCTTTGTCAAGGACCTTTTTACTGCGTGGCAACACGCACTGTTGCGTTTTTAATAAAATTGGATCCATGTTTTTAATATGCAGATTATGCAGCAGATGCTAGATTATGTGACAGATCTATAATTATGCAGAATCGCATAGTTCCAGTGGCACTTGATTATAAGTTTCGTGTGGTAAACTCAACACCCTGCCATTTTCCAAAGACAAATTTCAGCAGATCAAACTCATTTTAACGGACTGAGATGTCCAGAAAAAAGTAAGTTACGTTGTTAATTATGTTTCTGGTGCAAAATCTAGCTACCTGCACATCCCTCATCTGCTGAGTCTCCTCAATGTGCCGACTGGACCCAGAAAAGCTGAAATAGTTCTACTATTCCAGCATGTGGCTCACCAGCTTCAGACCGACACAGTTGATTCCCCGATGTGACATGACAAAGCCATATATTATGCCACCTCGTAATTCTAACATTATTTCCCTTGCTTTTTTCGTGCTGTTAGAGGTGAAGATGAGATTTACCAATAAACAGAAACCCAGTGCAAAAACTAGTTCTTTCTAAACACATATTACGCAGGACGGGGAGGCGGGTGTGTCTGTCAGAAATCTGCAAGTAGACAAATTATACTTCTGACAGGTAATTCTACCTGTAGATTCCTCACCTCTTGAATCAATATCAAAAGCAATAAACCCCAAGGGGAGAGTCAAAAATGTTCTAGTTTACGCAACAAGGATTTTCAATTCTATTAAGGACACGAAGGCCAGGATTATGCTTATCTCTTATCTTTACTACAACACACAGCAGTCAATAACAAAGTAAAAAACATGAAACTACATATCCCATCAACATCAGCCTCATAATGACCCTCCAATCAGGCTGCACTATTACTTATAAAGTCTGAAGCTAGCAAAGTCCGTCCTCTTTCTTTGTACATCTGAACCAGATACCTGAACCTTATTATCTTCGATATCCGCTTCCATTAATCACATAATCCCAACAGAACCAAGACCAAAAAGCACAACAGTGCAGAAAACCTCAGGGAGATTCCCAGATCCCTCAGAATGAATCGGCATCCATCAGGTGGATTTCTCATCTAAAGGAAGAAAAAACAAACGGTAAATCCTGAAAGTACCAAGACTTGAAAACATATGACCATAAATTGCATTTGACTACTAGTACGTAATATATGCCATATCGGGTGGGAAAAAACACTTTAATTCTTAGGAAACAATAATTAACATTGCCGGGTGGGATAATCTTCACCTCCGTGTCCTTAATAGAATTGAAAATTCTTGTTGCGTGAGCTAGAAAATGTTTGATTCTATGTCAGGACTGGAGGTTTCGGATTATGCTTGTTCAAAGCTGAGCAATTACATTAGAAACAACATCAACAATCGGTTTATGATAGAACAATTTAAAAGTAGAATCTGATGACCAATCAGCTGCTGTCATGATATCCTCCAACCTGGACCCTGCATTGAAGGCTTTAGAGGCCATAGCACCCCGAACAGAGTGGGCTCCAAAAATGGAAATATCTATGCCTGCTTCTTGCAGCAACCATCTGACCCATCTCGCCAGAGTCTCTGAAGAAACTGGGGCAAAAGGGTTTTGCAAAGAAATTAACAGTTGTCCATGTACATCCCTTCTCAACTCTCTAGTAACATCTTCATATGACTTTAAACAATTTACCACACAAAGTTTGGAATTACCGCTGAAAGCTGGATAGCTAATACATTTAGAATTCGATTTCGTGCATTTAGAAATGCGAAAAGATACCCCAGAAGGAGTAAATACTCTACCTGAAATGTCCAAGGCTTTGACATCCGAGACTCTCCTGCATGAGATTAAGCAAAGCAGCATAGTCAATTTTGCTGATAGCTGTTTTTGTGAAAGGGCTTCATTAGCTGGCCAAGCCATTACAAATTTTAAAATGACATTTACGTCCGAAGAGATGAATATTTTGGAAGAGGAGGTCGAATCATACGAACACCGCACAACAATTTACAAATCAATGGGTGTTCCCCTATTGTCTTGCCTCCAATATGAGGATGTTTAGCCAAAATGGCTGATCTGAAATTATTCACTGTCCGGTATGCCAGCCCCTGAGCTGCAACATGAGACAAGTAATTTGCTATCATTTGCACTGGAGCCCCCATGGGATCGAACTTCCTTTGATCGCACCAATCCAACCATCTCCTCCAAGCAGAGGCATAGCTTTTATGCGAACTAGGTGCCAAGGACTGGGAAAGGAAGAAACTAGTGTCTTTTGAAATTCTGGCACCTTGAGAAGATTTCCCGAGATTCTCCAAGCCATGAGAACCAATTGGTTCTCTAGGATCAGGGGATTAGGGTTCCCCTGTGGATCTAATAAGAGGTCCCAGGACGGGAGGATTTGCACCGGAGCGGTGCAGCACAAGTTCAGAGCCATCGGAAACCAAGCTTGTGTTTTCCAAAATGGTGTTACCAGAATCAATTCTGCTTCTTGTCGAATAGTTTGCGAGAGGACTTGCTGAATCATGGAGAATGGGGGAAATGCAAAATGTAGATCGCCTTCCCAATTCTGAAGAAACGCATCCGAGCTGAGGGCATTCGGATCTGGTCTCCTACTGAAAAAGAGTGAGAGATGAGTGTTCAGACGGGATGCAAAAAGATCTATTTTGCAAGGACCCCATAGTTGATTAAGAAACTGAAATATCCTGGGATGGATCTGCCAATCGCTGGTATCTCTCAGATGTCTGGAATTCTAGTCTGCCACTAAGTTCACCTTCCCCGGAATATATTCCGCTGACACTGAGATCTGATGAGCTAGTCAAAAATGCCAAAAGTCTTTGGCAATTTCCGCCAACATCCTGGATCGAGTTCCCTCCAGCTTGTTGATATACCGAACCGCTAAAATATTGTCCATCCTGAGGAGAATACAGCATTTCGATTTGGACGGGGACAAGGTCTTCACTGCGAATGATCCTGCTAGGAGTTCTAGGCAATTGATATGGAGTTTGAGTTCCTCCGGAGACCAACAAACCCCTGTCTCTATCTGGCCACACCTGGCACCCCAGCCCCATCTGCCGGCGTCTGATTCTATGATCACTTCTGGAACCGAGCCAAAAATCGATCTGCCGTTCCAAGCGTCCATATGATTCAGCCACCATTAAAGTTCCGTCCGGGCTTCGTGAGATAGAACAATCGATTCAGAATATGTCAAGCCCTTCCTTAGATGAAGGATCTTCAGCCTCTGCAGGGCACGGTAGTGAAGAGGGCCCGGAAAGATAGCCTGGATAGAAGACGCTAGGAGGCCTACCAGCCGGGCAAGAACCCTCAAGGAAATCGAAGGAGCTAACAAGGCTTTCTTCAATTCTTTCTTTATAGCAAGCCTTTTGGTCAATGGCAACTCAAAAGAGCTGCAATGGAATCTATTCTGAATCCTAAGAATTCTATGCTCTGGACATGGAGAAGTTGAGACTTTTCTAAATTTATAATGAAGCCGAGATCTTGAAGGAGCTGCATCATCCAAGACAGGTGGAGATGAGCAAGGTGCTCTTCCTGAGCCATAATGAGAATGTCATCTAGATAGATAATCAGACGAACTCCTTTTTCCCGTAACCACTGCATCACTGTGCGCATTACTTTCGTGAAGCACCACGGCACTGAAGAAAGACCAAAAGGGAGGGCTGAGAATTCGTAGCAACGATTTTGCCAAAAGAATTGAGGAAATCTGCGATGTGGAGAATAAATTGAAATGGTCAAATAAGCGACTTTGAGGCCTAGATGGACCATCCAGTCTCCCTCTTGTAAAAGATCTCTGAGAAGATGGATACCTTCCATCTTGAAGTGTCGATACACTATCCAAGAATTGAATTGCTTCAGATTGAGGACTAAATGGGATTCCCCTCCCTTTTTCTGGACAAGACAAATTGTGCTGATGAAGCCTCTTGGATGAGGGCACAATTCCACAATAGCGCCTTTTTGTAATAGCGCTTTTAACTCTTGATCTATAAAAAACATCTCTTGTTGGGAAAAATGGAGAGGAGGGGGAATCTCGGATTGTTGTGGTTCGGAGTAAAACTCTAGATGGTATCCTGAAATTGTGTCTAACATCCAGGCGTCCTGGGTAATCAAAAGCCAATTTTGAACAAACAGACTCACTCTGCCCCCCAAAACAACCTCTGTGTACAGAATTAGACTCACCTGTTTGAGAGGTGTTTTGTCCGTAATAACCTCCTCGGCGAGGTCCTCTGGGGTTACGACCCTTGTCACCACGACTTCTGTTGGGGTAGAAGTTGGGATTGGATTGGTAGCTGGAATCCCACGGTTTCTCTGATAAGGAAGGGCGTGAAGTCTGAGAAGAAAAGCGGCCTGACGAGCGACCTCTGAAACACCGGCCCTCTGAAAAAGGCCACTGTTAAACACTTTTTTAATAGAAGTCTGGCCCTTATCTAAAGCTGAAAAGGTAGCAACGCATTTGGCAAGATCTTTCACAAACTTATTGCCAAACATAAGGCCTTTAGCCGCTGGTCCAGCGTCCACTGAAGCCAGTTTGGACAATTTTGGGTCAATGCGAAGTAGGAAGGATTTTCTGCGTTCGGTAGACATTGAACAATTCGCATTACCCAGCAGGCAAACGTCTCTCTGTGCCCATTCCAGCAAGGTGTCAGGGTCGATGGGTTCTTGTGATTCCTTAGCTTGGATTGTGAGATCCAAGATTTTGGTAAGGGGCCTCGAAATGTTCAACAGTTTATCCTGGCAACGGCGCCAGGCTCTATCAATACCCTTTTTTGGGTCTCTGGAATTTTTTTTAAAGAAAAGTGATCATATGTGGATCTAACTCTGGAGTCTCCGCTACCTTTCCCTCGAGGGCTGGTCGAGGACATTCTGATGTTAGAGTGTTACGAATGTCTTTTTCAAAGCTCTTCCTGAGCTTGGATTGAGCATAAGCTGCCACCTCAGGACAAGGGGTCCACTCAGTAGATTTAGGGTGAATGATATTGTCCGGATCGAAGAGCAGGTTCTTCGTCGGAGAAGAGGGATCAGAGGTATTCAAATGGCGCTTTTTGCATTTGCTTTTGCCTTTACCCTTATCTGAGGAGGACTCATCCTCAGAGACAGAAGTGGAAGAAGTGTCCGAAGAGTTGCATTCTGACAGTGGAGTGGGATCAGAGCCCTGGTCAAAAAAGGCGCTGTATTCATGGTCATTTAGTAACGCATTTATGGTATGCTCAAAGGGGTCTGAATCAGCCCGACCAGGCTCATTTATTTTGACCTCATTTGGGGTGGGGTTCCCCGAGCCTGCACCAAATCGGGCAAACGGGCGTAAAGCCTTCACCAATGCCCTGTTTACAGAGTCTTGCACATGAAAATCAAGAGCCTCAACCAGGCGTTCCTCCATCTGATGGCCTTCTGAATATTCCCCATAATATTCCTCCTGTTGGCTCATGGTGACAGTGGAAATTATGAAATTAAGAGGTCGCAAGTCAGTTGTCATTCCACAGGCCCAGTGCCCAAAAGATCAAAAGACCTTTTTTGTCTGTGAAAAATGATTTTTCTATTATAAAACAATCAAGCTTTTAGCATTGAGGGGCCTGGCACCTGTTCCCCTAGAGCCAAGCTCTGTTAGTACTATTTCAGCCCCTCCGGGCATAAACGGGAAGCGAGGAGTCGGCAGACTTGAAAAACTCCTCGCTTGGCGATCGTGCTACTGCAAACCCAATAATTACAGGGTTTGCGCATGCGTAATCGCCGAAACAGAAGAGAGACGAAGCTCTCGAGGCCACGCTTCTCCAAGGCCCCTCACCGACAACAGGAAAAAGGGAAAGAAACGATCAGAGATCATTTCCCTGCCTCGCAGTAAACTGCTGCGTCAAGCCACAAAGATAAGCGCTTGAAGGCCGAAGCCACGCTTTCACATAATAAATCAATATCCTTAATTAACATAAACAATCAACAGCAATAAAGAGTCACTTATCTCTGGTGCGAAGCAGCAAAGAAAGAGGACGGACTTTGCTAGCTTCAGACTTTATAAGTAATAGTGCAGCCTAACTGGAGGGTCATTACGAGGCTAATGTTGATGGGATATGTAGTTTCATGTTTTTTACTTTGTTACTGGCTGCTGTGTGTTGCAGTGAAGATAAGAGATAAGCATAATCCGAAGCCTCCGGTCCTGACATAGAATCTTAGGAGGTATACAAAAAGTATTGTGGCATACGACCCATGAAGGCAATCATCCCCGCTAGTCCAAGCTAAAAACAAGCATTGGTAAATGCAATAGTTTCGCCTATGTGATTAATAATAAGCTGGAAGTCGTTAATAAACATTAAAATTATAAGGAGTCAGAGTGCAAATTACTTCATAAAAGGTACAACACGAAGCTCAACCCTGCGATTTGACTCTGAGTGTTGGCGCAGGGTGAGTTGAGAAGATATTACCTCTCGATTCTAGTGTGACAAGCATGCTGGACATTTGCAACAATGCGACCGCAAACAAAAGGGAGGTATGTGTGCACACCCAGAAAGTAAAATACTGGGGAAACGTCAGATCATCCGGCACTGTAAGGTATGGATGAGTAGCACCTGTGCATCAAGGCCCTGCAGCCGCACATGCACTTGCTGGCCTATACCTGGTTCAGCCTGTACGGCTATAAAATGCACTAACTGAAACAGCACAGACGGCGTATGTCGCACAAGGGGAAGCGTGCGGCCAAGGAAGAACTTCTTAGCCAGAGTGCCGAACACAAGCGGGCATGCGCTTCCCAGCTGCAGGCCAAACTAAGCTGCGATCTGAGCCTGTAGAGCCACCAGGACCTAGTGCTGACCATAACTGGTTTTAAGCCACTCTGCTGCCTCTTTTCTAACCCCAACCAGTGTGGAAAGATGAGCCGCATAAACTGCCAGTGCCAGGGTGACAAGATATGGCGCCTGGACCTGGTCATTCTGTTCAAGGGCATTCCCCAAGAAAGCACAGATGGCAAGCGGGTGGGACGCGGACCCCAGTGCCGTAGCCAAGGGCTCTATGTTCAGCCATCGCACATCATTGTGTCTGTTTGTTACCTTGACCGCTACCTGGCTTATCTGTTGCGAGCTCTGGCTGGACCTAGCAAAGCATTCTATACTAACAGCCTGTTCAGCACCAGCGAGCTGATAAGAGTGTCGGGAGGAAAGGGGAGGAGAAGTGATAAGACCGAAATCGGGTAGGTTGAGCCCAAACAGCAGAGCCATGAGAGGAGAAGAGGAATGCATGCACCTGGACATTTTGCAATGCACAGGCAAGAGGGACAGCGTTCGTCACAACATGACCGTAGGTGGGGAAGCCACAGAGCCATAGGTCCCATGACCACACATTGCAGCAACAGGACACAAGCGGCTATTATTCTAAAGCAGTACCGTGCAGGGAATCTCGTCACCACACCCCACAGCAGGCTGCCCTCACAGAACACAGCCTAGAAGAAAATAATGACAAGCACCTGCCTCCACAACAAAAGGGAGCACTAGAATGGGTGCCTGCTTCCACCTCAGGGGGACTGGTGAGTGTGTGGTGCTCCGGGGGCACTGCAGGGTTCTTGGAAGTTAGACAACTCAACAGTGTAAGTGGGAACAGAGCATTTGAAACCGCAGAAAAGTTGTTTAGTTCTTTAACCTTTTCAATGCGGGTGTCGGCCACTGGCCGACGCCCGCACTACCTCCCTGGTGCGGGTCACGACCAGTGGCCGACACCAGGGAGGGGGTTAACCGAGGATTTTTTTTTTTTTTGTGTGTCCCAGGGAGACACGGAAGCTTCTGTGTCTCCCTCCCACCCGCCCCTTTGTGACGTCAGCGCGCCGAGAGGCGCGCTGATGTAACAAAGTTTATTTCCCCATCGGAGCAGGAAGCAGCCTTGCGGCCGCTTCCTGCTCCAATGGGGAAAACGGCCTTCCCCACGTTCGGGAAGGCCTCGTAAGAAAGGGGAGAGTCTCCCCTTTCTTACGAGGCCTTCCTGAAAGTGTTTCCTGGCCCCCGATCGCAGCTGTGCTGCGATCGGGGGCCAGGAAACAGTTTCAGAAGGCCTTGTAAAAAAGCGATCGGGGGCCAGGAAACACCACTAGACGCCAGGGATTTTACTTGGGGGAGTTGGCCCCCTCGGAAAACAGGGGGGGGGGGTTTAAAGTTAGGTGCCCCCTGGGGGGGGGGCTTTGGCGCGATCGCTCCCCCCCCCCCCCCCGGGGCAAAATTTATTTTTTTTCAAAAAAAATATAAATAAAATAAAATAAATGGACAGGGGGTCGTCCGTGGGCAAGGCGACCCCCTGTGGGGGCACTTTTTTTGTTGTTGTTGTAGGGTTTCCCTGGGGGCCATTTTGGCCCCCAAGGAAACCATACAACAAAAAAAATAGATCTATATATATATATATAGATCTATGTATGTAGATATATCTATGTACATGGATATATCTATAGATAGATCTATAGATATATATATAGATCTATCTATAGATATATCTATATATCTATATATATATATATATATATATATATATCACTTTTGTCAATAAGTGTGTGGTTTCCCTCGGGGCTGCGATCGGCCCCCAGGAAAACCAGACCCATATATAAAATTGATATATATATATTTATATATATATATATATATATATATATATATATATATATTTATAAATAAATAGATTTGCCACCAGTTGTCTTGCAGTTGCAGCTTGCGTCTTCAAAGCAATGCACATACTTCAACTGACGCATTTCACCTGTAGCTTTTAGGCAGCAATAAAAAAGTAAAGTAAGTATTGTGAATATGTTTCTGCTACGAAAGGATCAGACTTTTGTCTAGTGGCAGTTTTAGTGCCATAAAGAAGCGCAGAAGGTTTATATGCCTACTGCAAAGAGCAAATCTGTATTTTATGTCAATAGCTGAGTACATTATTAAAGTCAGCCATTACCTGCGCTATAATACAAATGAAATGTATGTGCGGGGTGGCTATGGAGAGATGAAGGGCACTTTTGCTGGGTGGTAATGAGGGAATCCAAGGAGGAGGGAGTGGGAGCACCAACAATGATTGTTGGACTGGGCGCAGGAGGTGCTAAAGAAAGTGACGAATGGTATGTGACAAGGTGTTTTTTGAGTGACTTGAAAGAACGTGCTGATTGAAGGAAGAAGCGCATGTAAGGTGGCCTCTACTGTTGCATGTATCTCACACACACCATCGATTTTGTGACTGTCTACGTAGGCTAGTGTTTTAGAGCAACAGTTTAGCCAAGAGCAGAGATGGCATCTTGATGGATGACTGCTGATGTCACTCGGGCTATAGAGGACAGCTCTGACATAGGATCAGAGACTGAGACATCAGATACTGAGACAGCATCTGAGGGATAGGACAATGGCGCAGACTCTGGGAGTGATTTTTCAGCCAGAGGAGTCCCATTCGATAACTCCTCTTCCAGTACATTATGAGGGAGGTGATGAGGACAGTCCTGCTGTCCCTTCGCAAGCAGTCTGTGCAACTGGGTAATAGTGGGCTAGCCCAACCCAGAGAGCAGGTGAATGCGGTGGCAAGCAGAGAGAGAGAGAGAGAGTGCTCTCTTGGGAGCTTCCCAATTTAGTTCAGCCCCAAATTCCACCGCCCAAATCGTATTGTGGAGACATCAAAATTATCTATTGCAAAACAAACTGGTTTTGTAAGGCAGGCACCTGTGTTTTTGGTCCTGGGTTCGGCGGCCATATAGAGAAACACACTAAACCCAAACATTTCTGGAAACTAGACATTCGGGGGAGTCCACAGAGGTGTGACTTGTGTGGATTCCCCAAAGTTTTCCTACCCAGAATACCCTGCAAAGCTGAAATGTTGAATAAAAACTCGATTTTTCTTGCATTTCTGTCACACAAACTACAGGAATATGCTGGGATCCACAAAATTACTACCACCCAGTGATTCCTCACCTGTCCTGATTAAAACACTACCCTACTTGAGTGCCTACACCTAGTGCCTGCGTCAGCAATGGATCACCCCAGGGTCAACAGCTGCCTCATGTAAGGACCAACATTGACCGTTGTGTGATCTATTCCTGTCGCGGGCACCAGGCCTACCCACACAAGTGAGGTACCATTTTTATCGGGAGACTTGGGGGAATGCTGGTTGAATAGAAATTTGTGGCTCCTCTCAGATTCCAGAACTTTCTGTCACCGAAATGAAAGGAAAAAGTGTTTTTTTGGCCATATTTTGATGTTTGCAAAGGATTCTGGGTAACAGAACCTGGCCAGAGCCCCACAAGTCACCCCATCTTGGATTCCCCAGGGTTTCTATTTTTCAAAAATGCGCTGGTTTGCTAGGTTTTCCCAGGTGCCGGCTGAGCTAGAGGCCAAAATCCACAGGTAGGCACTGTTTTCTATGAAAAAATGTGATGTGTCCACGTTGTGTTTTGGGGCATCTCCTGTCGTGGGCGCTAGGCCAACCCACACAAGTGAGGTATCATTTTTATCGGGAGACTTGGGGGAACGCTGGGTGGAAGGAAATGTGTAGCTCCTCTCAGATTCCAGAACTTTCTGTCACCGAAATGTGAGGAAAACTTGTTATTTTAGCCACATTTTGAGGTTTGCAAAGGATTCTGGGTAACAGAACCTGGTCAGAGCCCACAAGTCACCTCATCTTGGATTCCCCTGGGTTTCTAGTTTTCAGAAATGCACTGGTTTGCTAGGTTTCCCCATTTGCCGGCTGAGCTAGAGGCCAAAATCCACAGGTAGGCACTATTTTCTATGAAAAAATGTGATGTGTCCACGTTGTATTTTGGGGCATTTCCTGTCGCGGGCGCTAAGCCTACCCACACAAGTGAGGTATCATTTTTATCGGGAGACTTGGGGGAACGCTGGGTGGAAGGAAATTTGTGGCTTCTCTCAGATTCCAGAACTTTCTATCACCGAAATGTGAGGAAAACGTGTTATTTTAGCCACATTTTGAGGTTTGCAAAGGATTCTGGGTAACAGAACCTGGTCAGAGCCCCACAAGTCACCCCATCTTGGATTCCCCTAGGTCTCTAGTTTTAAAAAATGCACAGGTTTGGTAGGTTTCCCTAGGTGCCGGCTGAGCTAGAGGCCAAAATCTACAGGTAGGCACTTTGCAAAAAACAGCTCTGTTTTCTGTCAAAAAATGGGATGTGTCCATGTTGTGTTTTGGGGCATTTCCTATCGCGGGCGCTAGGCCTACCCACACAAGTGAGGTATCATTTTTATCGGAAGACTTGGGAGAACGCTGGGTGGAAGGAAATGTGTGGCTCCTCTCAGATTCATGACCTTTCTGTCACCGAAATGTGAGGAAAACTTGTTTTTTAGCCACATTTTGAGGTTTGCAAAGGATTCTCGGTAACAGAACCTGGTCGGAGCCCCACAAGTCACCCCATCTTGGATTCCCCTAGGTCTCTAGTTTTCAGAAATGCACAGGTTTGGTAGGTTTCCCTAGGTGCCGGCTGAGCTAGAGGCCAAAATCTACAGGTAGGCACTTTGCAAAAAACAGCTCTGTTTTCTGTCAAAAAATGGGATGAGTCCACGTTGTGTTTTGGGGCATTTCCTGTCGCGGGCACTAGGCCTACCCACACAAGTGAGGTATCATTTTTATCGGGAGACTTGGGGGAACGCTGGGTGGAAGGAAATTTGTGGCTTCTCTCAGATTCCAGAACTTTCTGTCACTGAAATGTGAGGAAAACATGTTTTGTTAGCTACATTTTGAGGTTTGCAAAGGATTCTGGGTAACAGAACCTGGTCAGAGCCCCACAAGTCACCCCATCTTGAATTCCCCTAGGTCTCTAGTTTTAAAAAATGCACAGGTTTGGTAGGTTTCCCTAGGTGCCGGCTGAGCTAAAGGCCAAAATCTACAGATAGGCACTTTGCAAAAAACAGCTCTGTTTTCTGTCAAAAAATGGGATGTGTCCACGTTGTGTTTTGGGGCATTTCCTGTCTCGGGCGCTAGGTCTACCCACACAAGTGAGGTATCATTTTTATTGGGAGACTTGGGGGAACATAGAATAGCAAAACAAGTGTTATTGCCCCTTATCTTTCTCTACATTTTTTCCTTCCAAATATAATAGAGTGTGTAAAAAAGACGTCTATTTGAGAAATTCCCTGCAATTCACATGCTAGTATGGGCACCCCGGAATTCAGAGATGTGCAAATAACCACTGCTCCTCAAAACCTTATCTTGAGCCCATTTTGGAAATGCAAAGGTTTTCTTGATACCTATTTTTCACTCTTCATATTTCAGCAAATGAATTGCTGTATACCCAGTATAGAATGAAAACCAACTGCAGGGTGCAGCTCATTTATTAGCTCTGGGTACCTAGGGTTCCTGATGAACCTACAAGCCCTTTATATCCTGCAACCAGAAGAGTCCAGCAGACATAACGGTATATTGCTTTAAAAAATCTGACATTGCAAGAAAAAGTTACAGAGTAAAACATAAAGAAAAATGGCTGTTGTTTTCAGCTCAATTTCAATATTTTTTTATTTCAGCTGTTATTTTCTGTAGGAAAACCTTGTAGGGTCTACACAAATGACCCCTTGCTGAATTTTGTCTAGTTTTCAGAAATGTTTAGCTTTCCGGGATCCAGCATTGGTTTCACACCCATTCCTGTCACTAACTGGAAGGAGGCTGAAAGCACCAAAAATAGTAAAAATGGGGTATGTCCCAGTAAAATGCCAAATTTGTGTTGAAAAATGTGGTTTTCTGATTCAAGTCTGCCCGTTCCTGAAAGGTGGGAAGATGGTGATTTCAGCACCAGAAACCCTTTGTTGATGGCATTTTCAGGGAAAAAAACACAAACCTTCTTCGGCAGCCCTTTTTCCCATTTTTTTGGAAAAAAACGAAATTTTCACTGTATTTTGGCTAATTTCTTGGTCTCCTCCAGGGGAAACCACAAACGCTGGGTACCACTAGAATCCCTAGGATGTTGGAAAAAAGGACGCAAATTTGGTGTGGATAGCTTATGTGGACAAAAAGTTATGAAGGCCAATGAAAAGCAAGAAAAGCAAGGCAGGATGTAAAGTCTTTTAAGATTTATATTAAAAACAATAGATTTCACAAGCACAGCAGTGGTGCATAGTAAGATAGGAAGAACTGGTCTAGTCAGGTCAAGTGACCCAGTAATATCAAAATGATTGACAAGACATCTAAATGTATGCACCTCCTTCAGGGTTCAATAAATTATAACATAAAGGTCATAATGATTATCCATTTATTTTAACAATGCATGAGTTAAAAGCCTGAGCATAGGCTAACAATCTATAAGGTTTCAACCTAGACATTCCTTGTTAATCGTGGTTCTAAAAGGCATGCATAGTTGTGTGTAATACCAGGAAATAACAAGTTAACATTCCTCTGTACATCACCTCCCAGTAGAAGTGAAAACTAAAAGACAGAAGAAGCAGACATCTGCCAATCTAACCACAGCATTGTGGCTAGATGTAGACAGACAAACTTAACACAACCTAGTCAAGCTAGCACAGAAAAGAAAGAAAAGAAAGCCACTTGTAGGAGGCTGGCCTGACTTATAGTGGGTACCTGATGGTACTTACACCTTACGTCAGGTCCAGTTATCCCTTATTAGTAGAATAGGAGTGTTCTAGCAGCTTAGGCTGATAGAGGTAGTTATAGCAGAGCAGCTTAGGCTGAACTAGGAGACATGTAAAGCTCCTACTATACCACTTATATCATATAGCACTATATCATAGGAAACACAATACTCAGAGTTACCAAAAATAAAGGTACCTTATTTTAGTGACAATGTGCCAAAAATATCTCAGAGGATATACTCCCTTAGGGGGTAAGAAAAATACACAAAATATACACACACACCAAAATCAGGTAAGTAAACAGTTAGAAAAGTAGTGCAAACACTGTAGAATACAATAGGATGCAATAGGCCTAGGGGCAACACAAACCATATACTAAAAAAGTGGAATGCGAACCACTTAGGGACCCCAGGCCTAGTGTAGTGTGTAGAGGGTCGCTGGGAGTTTTAGAAAACACTAAGGGTGTCACTGAGGCTCTGCTAACCAGAACTCAGTGTTTATGCTCTCTCTGCTTTCTAAAATTGTCACTGCAGGCTAGTGATTAATTTTACCAATTCTCATTGGCATACTAGAACACCCTTATAATTCCCTTGTATATGGTACCTAGGTACCCAGAGTATTGGGGTTCCAGGAGATCCCTATGGGCTGAAGCATTTCTTTTGCCATTCATAGGGAGCTCAGACAATTCTTACACAGGACTGCCACTGCAGCCTGAGTGAAATAACATCCAGTGCAGGGTGAAGGCAGACAGCCCCCAGAGCATGCACCACCAGGAAACAGTTGAGAAAGCCGGCAGGATTAGGCGCTACAATGTCGCTGGTAGTCTTCTTGCTACTTTGTTGCAGTTTTGCAGGCGCCCTGGAGCAGTCAGCGGTCAGTCCTTGGCAGAAGTCGAAGAGGGAGATGCAGAGGAACTCTGGTGAGCTCTGGCATTCGTTATCTAAAGAGAAGCCCACAGGAGAATGTAGGAGGCTGGCCTGGCTTATAGTGGGTACCTTGTGGTACTTACACCCTGTGCCAGGTCCATTTCATTCCATAGAATAGAGGTGTTTCTAGCAGCTTAGGCTGATAGAGGTAGCTATGGCAAAGCAGCTTAGGCTGAACTAGGAGACATGCAAAGCTCTTACTATACCACTTTTATCATATAGCACAATATAATAAGAAAACACAATACTCAGAGTTACTAAAAATAAAGGTACTTTATTTTAGTGACAATATGCCAAAAGTATCTCAGAGAATACCCTCACTTAGGAGGTAAGTAATATACACAAGTTATATGTACACAAACCCAAAACAGGTAAGTAACAGTAGGAAAAGTAGTGCAAACAATGTAGAATCACAATAGGATGCAATAGGTGAACATAGGTCCAGGGGCAACACAAACCATATATTCCAAACTCCAGAAGTGGAATGCGAATCACAAATGGACCCCAGAACTATGGGAGCTTGTAGAGGGTTGCTGGGACTGTAAGAAAACAGTCAGGGTGTCCAAGATACCCCAACGTAAGACCCTGAAAAGTAGGAGTAAAGTTATCCTACTACCCCAGAAAGACACAATAGTTGTGATAGAGGGATTCTGCAAGAACCACAAACACCAGGAAAACACTGAAGACAGATTCCTGGACCTGAGGATCTGCAAGGCAAGGGGACCAAGTTCAAGAGTCGCAATAGTGTCCGGGGGGGCAGGAGCCCAGGAAACCCCAGATGAAGGTGCAAAAGGGCTGCATCCGGGTGGAAGAAACCAAAGATTCTGCAACAACGGAAGGTGCCAGGAACTTTCCCTTTGGTGAGAAGATGTCCCACGGCGTGCAAGAGGTTGCAGAAGTGTGTCTACGCAGAAATACTGCAAAAAAGCCTTGCTAGCTGCAAGAGTTGCGGTTGAGAGTTTTAGGGACCCAGGCTAGTCTGTGCACCAAGAATTCCTGGAAAAGTGCACAGAAGCCAGAGCAGCTGCAAATCACGCAGTACACAGGTTTGCTGTCTGGCGTGGGGATGCAAGGACTTACCTCCACCAAATTTGGACAGCAGGGCCACTGGACTGTGGGAGACACTTGGACTCAGCTCCTGTGTTCCAAGGACCACGCTCGTCAGGATGAGAGGGGACCCAAAGGACCGGTGATGCAGAAGATTGGTGCCTGCGTTGGCAGGGGGAAGATTCCGTCGACCCACAGGTGATTTCTTCTTGGCTTCCAGTGCAGGGTGAAGGCAGACATCCCTCAGAGAATGCACCACCAGGAAACAGTCGAGAAAGCCGGCAGGATGAGGCGCTACAATGTTGCTGGTAGTTGTCTTGCTACTTTGTTGCGGTTTTGCAGGCGTCCTGGAGCAGTCAGCGGTCGATCCTTGGCAGAAGTCGAAGAAGGAAGTGCAGAGGAACTCTGGTGAGCTCTTGCATTCGTTATCTGAGGAATAGCCCAGAGGAGAGACCCTAAATAGCCAGAAAAGGAGGCTTGGCTACTGAAAGAGGTAAGCACCTATCAGGAGGGGTCTCAAACCTGTCCATTGTGCCCCAACACCTCTGATTCCAAGATGGCAGAGGTCTGGGACACACTGGAGGAGCTCTGGGCACCTCCCCTGGGAGGTGCTGGTCAGGGGAGTGGTCACTCCTTTTTTCCTTTGTCCAGTTTCGCGCCAGACCAGGGCTGGCTTATGCAGAGATGGGCACCATCTGTGCTCATCAAAGCATTTCCAGGGGCTGGGGGAGGCTACTCCTCCCCAGCCCTTCACACCTATTTCCAAAGGGAGAGAGTGTAACACCATCTCCCAGAGGAAATCCTTTGTTCTGCCTTCCTCGGACTGGGCTGCCCAGGCCCTAGGGGGGCAGAAACCTGTCTGAGGGGTTGGCAGCAGCTGCAGTGGAGACCCCGGAAAGACAGCTTGGCAGTACCCGGGTTCTGTGCTAGAGACCCGGGGCTGCATGGAAATGTCCCCTCAATACCAGAATGGTATTGGGGTGCCAATTCCATGATCCTAGACATGTTACATGGCCATGTTCGGAGTTACCATTGTGACGCTACATATAGGTAGTGACCTATATGTAGTGCACGCGTGTAATGGTGTCCCTGCACTCACAAAGTTCGGGCAATTTGCCCTGAACGATGTGGGGGCACCTTGGCTAGTGCCAGTGTGCCCACACACTAAGTAACTTGGCACCTAACCTTCACTAAGTGAGAGTTAGACATATAGGATACTTATAAGTTACTTATGTGCAGTGAAAAATGGCTGTGAAATAACGTGGACTTTATTTCACTCAGGCTGCAGTGGCAGTCCTGTGTAAGAATTGTCTGAGCTCCCTATGGGTGGCAAAAGAAATGCTGCAGCCCATAGGGATCTCCTGGAACCCCAACACCCTGGGTACCTAGGTACCATATACAAGGGAATTATAAGGGTGTTCCAGTGTGCCAATGAGAATTGGTAAAATGAGTCACTAGCCTGCAGTGACAATCTTAGAAAGCAGAGAAAGCATAAACACTGAGCTGAGGTTCTGGTTAGCAGAGCCTCAGTGATTCAGTTAGGCACCACACAGGGAACACATACAGGGCATACATTATGAGCACTGGGGTCCTGCCTAGCAGGATCCCAGTGACATAAGGGCAAAAACAAACATACATACAGTGAAAATGGGGGTGACATGCCATGCAAGATTATACTTTCCTACACAGCCCCCCCCCCACCCGAAACGAAGGACAATAAGGCTTACCTTGCCCAGATGAGTCTTCATTGTCTAAGTGGAAATATCCGGAGATTCCATCTGCATTGGAGTGGGTACTCCCAGGTCTATGTCCCACTGTATAGTCCATTCCCTGTAGGGATATGGACCACCTCAATGATTTAGGGTTTTCACCTTTCATTTGTTTTAGCCAAAGTAGAGGTTTGTGGTCTGTCTGAACAATAAAGTGAGTACCAAACAGGTATGGTCTCAACTTTTTCAGTGCCCAGACCACAGCAAAGGCCTCCCTCTCTATGGCAGACCAACGCTTTTCTCTAGGGGTCAACCTTCTGCTGATAAAAGCAACAGGTTGATCCTGGCCCTCAAAATTCAGTTGTGATAGTACTGCCCCTACACTAATTCAGATGCATCAGTGTGTACAATGAATTTCTTGGAGTAACAAGGACTTTTTAGGACAGGTGCAGAACACATGGCCTGTTTGAGCTCCTCAAAAGGTTTTTGACAGCTAGCTGTCCAAAATACCTTCTTAGGCATCTTCTTGCTAGTGAGATCATTAAGAGGGGCTACTATGGACCCATAATTCTTGATGAATCTCCTATAGTACCCTGTGAGGCCTAAAAAGGCTCTCACCTGGGTTTGAGTTGTAGGAGGAAACCAATCCATGATAGCTTGGATTTTCCCCTGTAGTGGTGCAATCTGTTCTCCACCTACCAGGTGGCCCAGATAAACCACTTTCCCCTGCCATATCTGGCACTTTGAGGTCTTGATAGTGAGGCTTGCCTTTTGCAGGGCCTCCAAAACTTTCCATAGGTGGACCAGGTGATCATCCCAGGTTGAGCTACAGACAGCAATATCATCTAGATATGCTGCACTAAAAGCTTCCAACCCTTGCAGGACTGTGTTCACCAACCTCTGAAAAGTGGCAGGTGCATTTTTCGAACCAAAGGGCATCACTGTGAATTGGTAGTACCCTCCAATGGATGAAAATGCAGTCTTGGGTTTAGCATCTTCTGATAACCTAATCTGCCATTACCCTGCAGTTAGATCAAAAGTGCTCAAATACTTGGCAGAAGCCAGTGTATCTATGAGCTCATCTGCCCTGAGTTTAGGGTGAGCATCTGTCTTGGTTACTTGATTGAGCCCTCTGTAATCTACACAAAACCTCATCTCTCTCTTTCCATCTTTGGTGTGAGGTTTTGGTAGAAGCACAATTGGGCTAGTCCAGGGGCTTTCTGAAGACTCAATCACCCCTAAGTCCAACATTTTCTGTACCTCTTGTTTAATGCAGTCCCTGGCATGGTCAGGCTGCCTATAAATTCTACCTTTGACAGGCAGGCTGTCTCCAGTATCAATTGTATGTTCACACCAGGAAGTTGTACCTGGTACAAGTGAAAAGAGTTCAGAAAACTGACTTAGGAGATTGATACAGTTGTCTTTCTGTTCAGCAGTGAGAGAATCTGCTAAGACCACTCCCTCCACTAAGCCATCAGCTTCAGTGGTGGTGAAGAGATCAGGGAGAGGGTCACTCTCTTCTTCCTGTCCCTCATCTGTTGCCATGAGCAGGGTGATATCAGCCCTGTCATAGTAGGGTTTTAGGCGATTGACACGAATCACCCTAAGGGGACTCCTGGCAGTGCCTAGGTCTACCAAATAGGTAACCTCACCCCTATTTTCAACAATTAGATGGGGTCCACTCCATTTGTCCTGGAGTGCTCTTGTGGCCACAGGCTCCAATACCCACACCTTCTGCCCTGGGTGGTACTGAGTCAGGACAGCCTTCCTTCTGGTCATGCCATTGCTTTTGCAGCTCCTGGCTGGCCTGAAGGTTTTTACTGGCCTTTTTCATATACTCAGCCATTCTGGATCTTAGGTCAAGTACATAGTCCACTATGTACTGTTTAGGAGCTTTTAAAGGTTGTTCCCAAACCTATTTCACAAGAGCAAGTGGACCTCTTACAGGGTGCCCAAACAGGAGTTCAAAGGGGCTGAAGCCCACTCCTTTTTGGGGTACCTCCCTGAAAGCACAAAGGAGGCAATGTAACAGGACATTTCATCTCCTTCTGAGTTTTTCATGGAGTCCCATTATCATTCCTTTGAGAGTTTTAGTAAACCACTCAACCAGACCATTTGTTTGTGGATGGTAGGGGGTGGTGAACTTGAAGGTTACACCACACTCCTTCCACATTGCTTTTAGGTATGCAGACATGAAGTTACTACCTCTGTCTGACACCACTTCCTAAGGAAAACCCACTCTGGAATAGATTCCCAGGAAGGCTTTTGCCACTGCAGGAGCTGTAGTGGTCCTTAAGGGGATGGCTGAAGGATACCTAGTGGCATGGTCCACTACCACAAGGATGAATCTATTGCCTGAAGCTCTTGGAGGGTCAAGGGGGCCAACTATGTCAACCCGTACCCTTTCAAAGGGCACCCCAACCACTGGAAGTGGAATAAGGGGGCCTTTGGAGTGCCACCAATCTTGCCACTGGCTTGGCAGGTCACACAAGAGCGACACAACTCTTTAGTGTCCTCTGACATATGAGGCTAATTAAACAAGGGGACAAGTCTTTCCCAAGTTTTCATCTGGCCCAAATGCCCAGCCAAAGGAATGTCATGTGCCAGGTTAATAAGAAACTCTCTGTACTGCAAAGGAATGCCCAATCTCCTGGTAGCTCCAGATTTAGGGTCCCTTGACTCTGTGTACAAGAGGTTATCTTCCCAATACACCCTATGGCTATCACTGACATCCCCATTCTGCTGTTTGATAGCTTGCTGTCTTAAACCCTCTAATGGGGGAGAGGTCTGCTGTGCCACACTCAGCTCTTCCCTGGCAGGCCCCCCTTCACCCAAAAGCTCAGCATTGTCTTCTGCCAGCTCCTCTGGTGTAGGTTCTGCACAGGGAGAGGATTCCTCTTCCTCAAAAGGGGAATCTTCTGTAGAGGGAGGGATAGTGGGCAGGGATTTAGCCTTTCTACTCCTAGCTTTTGGGAGCACTTGGTCCATTGTTTCAGGATCCAAGTTTTCCTTTCCTTTTTGCTTCTTGGCCTGAGCCCTTGTCAAAGCAAAAATATGCCCAGGAATGCCCAGCATTGCTGCATGAGCCTCCAACTCCACTTCTGCCCAAGCTGATGTTTCCAAATCATTGCCCAGTAAGCAATCTACAGGTAATTCAGAGGCTACCACAACTTACTTTGGACCAGTAACCCCCACCCGCGCCACTGCAGTTGAAATTCAAAAGAGCCATGGGGTGGCTAAGAGTGTTGTTATGAGCATCAGTCACTTGGTACTGCTGACCAGGTAGGTGTTGATCAGGGTGGATCAGTTTCTCTATCACCATAGTTACATTGGCTCCTGTGTCCCTGTAGGCCTCAACATCAACACCGTTGATTAGGGGTAGTTGCTTGTACTTACCCATATAAAGGGGACAAGCAACCAAGGTGGCAAAGTCAATGCCATCGTCAGAGACTAAAACAGACTCTGTGGTCTCCCTAACAAGACCAACCCCAACTACACTGCCAATAGTGAGTCCAGATACACCCTTGGATTGGCTATCAGTAGTAGACTTCCCACCACCACTGCTAATACTAGGGGCACTAGGGGTTGCAGTTGGGGTTGTGGTGGTGGGAGGTTTGGTGTTTTTCTTTGGACAAGTGGAATCACTTGCCCAATGGCCCTTTACTTTACATAAATAACACCAAGGCTTTTTCTGATTGTTTGAAGAGGATTTTGACCCACCACCCCCAGAGGATTTTTGTGGGCCTGATGAAGACTCAGATTGTTTACTTTTGTCCCCACCCTTGTCAGAAGACTTACCATCCTAGTTCTTGCCATCCTTGTCACTCCCTGTATGAACTTTTCTGTTCACTCTTGTTCTGACCCATTTGTCTGCCTTCTTTCCCAATACTTGGGGAGAGGTCAGATCTGAGTCTACCAAGTACTGGTGCAACAAATCAGACACACAATTGTTAAGAATATGCTCTCTCAGGATCAGATTATACAGGCTTTCACAGTCAGATAGTTTATTGCCATGCAACCAACCCTCCAAGGCCTTCACTGAACAGTCAGCAAAATCTGTCCATTCTTGCGAGGACTCTTTTCTGGTGTCTCTGAATTTAATCCTCTATTGTTCAGTGGTTAAGCCAAATCCATCCAAGAGTGCATCCTTCAAAACTTTGTAGTTATTGGCATCACTTTCTCTGACAGTAAGGAGCCTATCCCTACTGTTTCCAGTGAAAGATAGCCACACGATAGCACCCCACTGCCTTTGTGGGACCAATTGTACCATACAGGCCTTCTCAAGTGCAGCAAACCACTTATTAATGTCAGCCCCCTCCTTGTAAGGGGGGACTATCTTATGCAAGTTTCTGGAATCTTGCTCTCTAACAGGATTACTATCTGAAACACTGCTGCTGCCACCATGGGGAACTAACACTAATCTCTGTCTTTACCTCTCTATATCCAGGGATTACCTGTCTAAGGCCAGCTGCTGCTCTTTAAGCTTCAGTCTGGTCTCTTCGAACCTCAGCTTTCTGAGTTCCCTTGCCATCAAGTTATCCTGAGGGTGGGAGGCTTGGGAATGTTTGGAAACAGAGGAGATTTGGGAACTGGCAGAGATAGACCTGTCCCTAACTGGCTGGACCCTAGTAACCTGGCCTCTAGGAGTGAAAGATGCCCTACTAATGTGTGACACTCTAACACTACCAGTGTCATTAGGAGGCCTGCCAGAGGGCAGGACTTTGTAAGAACCCTCCACAGCATCTTCAGGGAACTCCTCTGAGTCTGACTGGGAAGCCTCCCCTTTTTCCACTCTTTCCTGAGATGGGCCAGACTGGATCTGGTCATCTTGTAAGAGCAGGTTAAAGAAAAACTCTTTTGTTGGATTCTTACCTATGCTTAAACCTCTATCCAGGTAGAGACCCCTCAAACTTTTATAGTTTAAACTCTCATAAGCTGCTTGAACAATTTTGGGAGTGGGCTCTACTGAAGACATGATAGAAAAGGTTTAAGGAAAGTGAGAGAAAACATTTTATAACTTTAGAAAGCACAGAGATTTTTTTTTCCAGACTTTTGGAAAACTTTTAAAAGTTTTCAGAACTTTTCAGAAACTTAGAATAAAGTTTTAGAGCAGAAAAGTAAACTGTTTTGGTTCCCTGTACATATACTGAACTATTTGGTATATGATTTGCTTATGAAAAGCACCAAATGACAAAGTGGTAAAGCAGTTACAAGTACTTATCCCACCGCTGCACCACCAATGTAGGAGGCTGGCCTGGCTTATAGTGGGTACCTTGTGGTACTTACACCTTGTGCCAGGTCCAGTTATCCCTTATTAGTAGAATAGAGGTGTTTCTAGCATCTTAGGCCGATAGAGGTAGCTGTGGCAAGGCAGCTTAGGCTGAACTAGGAGACATGCAAAGCTTCTACTATACCACTTATATCATATAGCACAATATCATAAGAAAACACAATACACAGAGTTACTAAAAATAAAGGTACTTTTTTTTAGTGACAATATGCCAAAAGTATCTCAGAGGATAACCTCACTTAAGAGGTAAGTAATATACACAAATTATATGTACACAAACCCAAAACAGGTAAGTAACAGTAAGAAAAGTAGTGCAAACAATGTAGAATCACAATAGGATGCAATAGGTAGGCATAGGTCAGGGGGCAACATAAACCACATACTCCAAAAGTGGAATGCAAGTCACGAATGGACCCCAGACCTATGGTAGGTTGTAGATGGTCGTTGGGACTGTAAGAAAACAGTAAGGGTGTCCAAAATACCCCACCCCAAGACCCTGAAAAGTAGGAGTAAAGTTACCCTACTATCCCAGAAAGACAGAATAGTCGTGATAGGGGATTCTGCAAGAACCACAAGCACCAGCAAAACACTGAAGACGGATTCCTGGACCTGAGGACCTGTAAAGGAAGGGGACCAAGTCCAAAGGTCACGCAAGTGTCCGGGGGGGCAGGAACCCACAAAACCCCGAATGAATATGCAAAAGGGCTGCCTCTGAGTGGAAGAAGCCAAAGATTCTGCAACAACGGAAGGTGCCAGGAACTTCCCCTTTGGTGAGAAGATGTCACACGGCTTGCAGGAGGTTGCAGACGTGTTTCCACGCAGAAATACTGAAAACAAACTGATGCTCACCCTATACCCAGGGCAGATGAGCTAATGGATACACTGGCATCTGCCAAGTATCTAAGCACCTTTGATTTGACTGCAGGGTATTGGCAGATCAAGTTATCAGAGGATGCAAAAGCAAAAACTGCATTTTCAACCATTGGAGGCCATTACCAATTCACAGTAATGCCTTTTGGATTGAAAAATGCACATGCCACTTTTCAAAGGTTGGTGAATAGAGTCCTGCAAGGGCTGGAAGCTTTTAGTGCAGCATATCTAGATGATATAGCTGTCTTTAGCTCCAGCTGGGATGATCACCTGGTCATCCTATGGAAAGTTTTGGAGGTCCTGCAAAAGGCAGGCCTCACTATCAAGCCTTCAAAGTGCCAGATAGGGCAGGGTAAGGTGGTTTATCTGGGACACCTGGTAGGTGGAGAACAGATTGCACCACTTCAGGGGAAAATCCAAACTATTATAGATTGGGTTCCCCCTACAACTCAGACTCAAGTGAGAGCCTTTTTAGGCCTCACTGGGTACTACATTAGGTTCATAAAGAACTATGGCTCCATTGCAGCCCCTCTTAATGACCTCACATCTAAGAAAATGCCTAAAAAGGTATTATGGACAGCAAACTGTCAGAAAGCTTTTGAGGAGCTGAAGCAGGCCATGTGCTCTGCACATGTCCTGAAAAGCCCCTGTTACTCCAAAAAATTAATTGTCCAAACTGATGCATCTGAATTAGGGGTAGCGGCAGTCTTATCACAACTTAATTCTGAGGGCCAGGATCAACCTGTTGCTTTTATCAGCAGGAGGTTGACCCCTAGAGAAAAGCGTTGGTCTGCCATAGAGAGGGAGGCCTTTGCTGTGGTCTGGGCACTGAAGAAGTTGAGGCCATACCTGTTTGGCACTCACTTTATTGTTCAGACCACAAACCTCTACTTTGGCTAAAACAAATGAAAGGTGAAACCCCTAAATTGTTGAGGTGGTCCATATCCCTAAAGGGAATGGACTATACAGTGAAACATAGACCTGGGAGTACCCACTCCAATGCAGATGGACTCTCCAGATATTTCCCCTTAGACAATGAAGACTCATCAGGTCATGGCTAGTCTTATTGTCCTTCGTTTGGGGGGGTTGTGTAGGAAAGTACCATCTTGCCTGGCATGTTACCCCCATATTTCACTGTATATATGTTGTTTTAGTTGTATGTGTCACTGGGACCCTGCCAGCCAGGGCCCCAGTGCTCACAAGTGTGCCCTGTATGTGTTACCTGTGTTATGACTAACTGTCTCACTGAGGCTCTGCTATCCAGAACCTCAGTGGTTATGCTCTCTCATTTCTTTCCAAATTGTCACTAACAGGCTAGTGACCAATTTCACCAATTTACATTGGCATACTGGAACACCCTTATAATTCCCTAGTATATGGTACTGAGGTACCCAGGGTATTGGAGTTCCAGGAGATCCCTATGGGCTGCAGCATTTCTTGTGCCACCCATAGGGAGATCTGACAATTCTTACACAGGCCTGCCAGTGCAGCCTGAGTGAAATAACGTCCACGTTATTTCACAGCCATTTACCACTGCACTTAAGTAACTTATAAGTCACCTATATGTCTAACCTTTACCTGGTAAAGGTTGGGTGCTAAGTTGCTTAGTGTGTGGGCACCCTGGCACTAGCCAAGGTGCTCCCACATTGTTCAGGGCAAATTCCCCAGACTTTGTGAGTGCGGGGACACCATTACACGCGTGCACTATACATATGTCACGACATATGTATAGCGTCACAATGGTAACTCCGAACATGGCCATGTAACATGTCTAAGATCATGGAATTGTCACCCCAGAATGGCATTGGGGAGACAATTCCATGATTCCTGAGTCTCTAGCTCAGACCCGGGTACTGCCAAACTACCTTTCCCGGGGTTTCACTGCAGCTGCTGCTGCTGCCAACCCCTCGGACAGGTTTCTGCCCTCCTGGGGTCCAGCCAGGCTTGGCCCAGGAAGGCAGAACAAAGGACTTCCTCAGAGAGAGGGTGTTACACCCTCTCCCTTTGGAAAAAGATGTCAGGGCTGGGGAGGAGTAGCCTCCCCCAGCCTCTGGAAATGCTTTGATGGGCACAGATGGTGCCCATCTCTGCATAAGCCAGTCTGCACCGGTTCAGGGATCCCTGAGCCCTGCTCTGGCGCGAAACTGGACAAAGGAAAGGGGAGTGACCACTCCCCTGACCTGCACCTCCCCTGGGAGGTGCCCAGAGCTCCTCCAGTGTGCTCCAGACCTCTGCCATCTTGGAAACAGAGGTGTTGCTGGCACACTGGATTGCTCTGAGTGGCCAGTGCCAGCAGGTGACGTCAGAGACTCCTTCTGATAGGCACCTTCAGGTGTTACTAGCCTATCCTCTCTCCTAGGTAGCCAAACCTCCTTTTCTGGCTATTTAGGGTCTCTGCTTTGGGGAATTCCTTAGATAACGAATGCAAGAGCTCATCAGAGTTCCTCTGTATCTCTCTCTTCACCTTCTGCCAAGGAATCAACTGCTGACCATGCTGGAAGCCTGCAAAACTGCAACAAAGTAGCAAAGACGACTACTGCAACCTTGTAACGCTGATCCTGCCGCCTTCTCTACTGTTTTCCTGGTGGTGCATGCACCCACTTTTCAGGGTCCTGGGGTGGGCTATTTTTCTAACCCTCACTGTTTTCTTACAGTCCCAGCGACCCTCTACAAGGTCACATAGGTTTGGGGTCCATTCGTGGTTCGCATTCTACTTCTAGAGTATATGGTTTGTGTTGCCCCTATCCCTATGTGCCCCCATTTAATTCTATTGTGACTATACATTGTTTGCACTGTTTTCTATTGCTATTACTGCATATTTTGGTGTTGTGTACATATATCTTGTGTATATTTGCTATCCTCATACTGAGGGTACTCACTGAGATACTTTGGCATATTGTCATAAAAATAAAGTACCTTTATTTTTAGTATATCTGTGTATTGTGTTTTCTTATGATATTGTGCATATGACACTAGTGGTACTGTAGGAGCTTCACTCGTCTCCTAGTTCAGCCTAAGCTGCTGTGCTAAGCTACCTTTTCTATCAGCCTAAGCTGCTAGACACCCATCTACACTAATAAGGGATACCTGGGCCTGGTGCAAGGTGTAAGTACCCCTTGGTACTCACTACAAACCAGTCCAGCCTCCTACAGTAAGCACCTATCAGGAGGGGTCTCTGACGTCACCTGCCGGCACTGGCCACTCAGAGCTGTCCATTGTGCCCCAACACCTCTGAATCCAAGATGGCAGAGGTCTGGGACACACTGGAGGAGCCCTGGGAGGTACTGGTCATGGGAGTGGTCACTCCTCTTTCCTTTGTCCAGTTGTGCACCAGAGCAGGGCTGGGGGATCCCTTATCCGGTTTAGACTGGCTTATGCAGAGATGGGCACCATCTGTGCCCATCAAAGCATTTCCAGAGGCTGGGGGAAGCTACTCTTCCCCCAGCCCTTCACACCTATTTCCAAAGGGAGAGGGTGTAACACCCTCTCTCAGAGGAAGTCCTTTGTTCTGCCTTCCTGGGACTGGGCTGCCCAGGCCCCAGGGGGCAGAAACCTGTCTGAGTGGTTGGCAGCAGCAGCAGCTGCAGTGGAGACCCTGGAAAGGAGGTTTGGCAGTACCAGGGTTCTGTGCTAGAGACCCGGGAATGCACGGAATTGTCAATTCCATGATCCTAGACATGTTACATGGCCATATTCGGAGTTACCATTGTGACGCTACATATAGGTAGTGACCTATATGTAGTGCACACGTGTAATGGTGTCCCCGCACTCACAAAGTTCGGGGAATTTGCCCTGAACAATGTGGGGGCTCCTTTGCTAGTGCCAGGGTGCCCACACACTAAGTAACTTGGCACCTAACCTTCACTAAGTGAGGGTTAGACATATAGGTGACTTATAAGTTACTTATGTGCAGTGAAAATGGCTGTGAAATAACGTGGATGTTATTTCACTCAGGCTGCAGTGGCAGTCCTGTGTAAGAATTGTCTGAGCTCCCTATGGGTGGCAAAAGAAATGCTGCAGCCCATAGTGATCTCCTGGAACCCCAATACCCTGGGTACCTAGGTACCATATACAAGGGAATTATAAGGGTGCTCCAGTGTGCCAATGAGAATTGGTCAAATTAGTCACTAGCCTGCAGTGACAATTTTAGAAAGCAGAGAGAGAGAGAGCATAAACACTGAGGTTCTGGTTAGCAGAGCCTCAGTGATACAGTTAGGCACCACACAGGGAACACATACAGGGCATACATTATGAGCACTGGGGTCCTGCCTAGCAGGATCCCAGTGACACAGGGGCAAAAACAAACATACATACAGTGAAAATGGGGGTAACATGCCAGGCAAGATGGTACTTTCCAACACAAGGTAGGTGTTCCCGGGCAAAAAATGACTCTAAGGTATTTGCCCCTTAATAATACTCCCGTGCAAAAATGACGCACGGGAGGGGAAGGGCCTAAAAAATTACTCTAAACCGGTTTAGAGTTATTTTTTAACGCCTGGGTCAAGGGAGGCGTTAAGGGACCTGTGGGCTCATTTCCATGGTCTCCAACCATGGAAGCAGTCTACAGGTGCCCTTCCCTGCCCCCAGGGACACCCCCTGCCATCCTCACCCACCCCTGGAGGACACCCATAGATGAGGGACCCATTTACAGTAAGTAGAGGTAAGTATTTTTTTTATGTAGAAGGGGCATGGGGGGGCCTAACCTGGGTCCCCCTACATGCCACTGTGCCCAATGGCCATGCCCAAGGGACAGAAGTCCCCTGGGCATGGCCATTGGGCAGGGGAGCATGACTCCTGTCTTGCCTAAAGGGTCATGTGTCAAACAATGACTCTAGTCAGGTTAGAGTCTTTTATTTGGACTCTAACCTGACTTGCACCATTCTTTGGCGCAAAATCCCCAGTCTTCCCTACGCCTCCGCTGCCCGGTTAGAGTAATTTATTTTGACGCTAATCAGACCGCAGCGCCGGCTACCATCATTCCATAAATATGACGCCCGGCTGGTGCGTTGGAATGGCGGTAGCCGGCGTTATACTTTTTGACGCAAATCTGCGCTAGTGCAGATTTGCGTCAAAAAGTATAAATATGGGCCTAAGTTCTTTATACTGTGCACACAATGAAAGCTCACTTTTCTCAACATGTACTAACCATTGACTCTATGGACTATCCATGATTTGGGTCATAGGGCGTTATTTATCTAGAGTAAAGACGGGAACATGCCTCAAATGGAAACTTTTAAGGGAACTGGTGTTAAATTTTGGTAAATTCTCACAAACACCATTGAGACACTGCTTTCTGTTTTGCCATTTCTACGGTTTATTTGAAGTAATATAATGTTTATTTCTTGTAAAACAAATTCCTTTATGAAAGCAACTCAAATCTTCAAGACGTTCCCTGTGATTAGTTTCTCCAGATGTGTTTTTTTTTTTGCCCATTCTTGAAATGTTTTATCTGACTACCCAGGGACAAAGTCAGGGTTCCATGCAGTTGGTATTTATTAGTGGCAACGGGAGTATTGCAGTATTAAGAGTACAAATGTATTTTTAATAAAAAAATGTACATTTCCATTAGAATGATTTTGGAAAATCCACAGTCACACATGATAGATTTTTTGCTATTTTTACAAAACACAAAAAACAGTTAATTTTAAATAACAAAAGTGCTAAGTGAAACAGAGAAGCAAGGACCCCCTTTTTGAATACTACTGCTCGGTGATCTTAATGGTAAAATTACAAACTCTCTCTTCAGTGTGTTTTGAGATTGAAGAACTTTGGGCGATACCACCAACCAGATAAATGAGAGTCGATTTTCCTGTCTAAATCAGGGAATTAGAGTCATAATCATCATTGGACATTTTGAAGAAGACTCTCCTGCAAAACCCACTATATATGAATCCACTGGTTCCTCATTATTGATTGGTTCGCAATAAAGCACTGTTTAATATCCTATCCAATAAGTAATACAGCATACATTAAGTGACCACGCTATTCTTTCAGTGAATACACAATGGCCATTGCAAAAGGATCAAAGCTGGAACCTTTATGCAGGATCATTAGAAATTTCACAAAATGGAAAGGCAATTTGAAATTCTAGAGCCATGGTTTGGTGGAGGACTGGTTGCCTGCATGTTTTGTTGAGATCTGCCAAGCTTCAGATAATTATATCATTGACATTTCGAGTACTGAATCCTATCAGTAGTCTCAGTAGCCTCATGTCAGAAATTCCCTCAAGAACATTTGGAAAAAAATACAACACAATTTCACGGTAACCTGGAGTATGCCCTCTCTGGGGAGCTGAATTATATGATTTGAAAACAATTTCTGTCTTCTTGCCATGAAGGGCTTTACAAATAAAACAGTTTAGAAGATGAAGAAAGTAACAAAGATTAGGACAGAAACAATTCTGCGCAGATTTGTTAAGGTATGATTTATCTAAAGGGGAAAGGAAAAAAAAGAACATTTTGCCAAATGTTATCAAGTCAATGTAATTCAAGATCAAAAACATTACCTATTGCTATGTATTACAAAGAATGGCTTTTGTACCTAGGTAAACAATATAGGTATAATTCAAAACAAAGCATAAATCAAAAAGGCTCATCCTAATCTCCACAAAGGGCTGCAGTCAATTTTTTTTTCTCCAACAGCAATAAAGATTGAAAACTTCCTTTGCTGTTCTAGGTATTCTGGAGCGATGGGTCCTGATCAACTCCTGGTATCTGTAATGAAGTTGAATGCAAAGGCTTGGGGCAATATTCAAGCACCAGAGTTTAGGCAGACAGGTGATATCTGTATATATTGGACTGAAAGCATCATTTTACTCCTGTACACAAAAGGCTAAACAACAGTCCTCAAATCTGCAGACCAATTGTTTTATCAGACCTTGTAGGCATATTATGTGCAAACCTCATTCAGGTAATCTTTCAGATAGGGTTCAAAAGGAGAAGATGTTACTATTCAAACAATCCATCAATCAATCAATCAGTTTTTATAAAGCGCAACTACTCACCTGTGAGGGTCTCAAGGTGCTGGTGGTTGGTCTGGGTCTCATTCGAAAAGCCATGTTTTGAGGTTCTTCCTAAAGATGGTGAGAGATGGGCTTTGTCTGAGGTGCGTGGGCAGGTTGTTCCAGCTTTTGGCTCCGAGGTATGCGAAAGATCTTCCTCAGGCAGTGGTTTTCTGGATACGCGGGTTGGTAGCTAGCGCCTGCTGGGGTCTGAGGGTTATGTAAGGAGATGGGATTGTTCAAGTAGGCCTGTCCAATGTTGTGCACAGCCTTGTAGGTGTGGGTGAGTAGTCTGAAGTAGATTCACTTCTCTACTGGGAGCCAATGGAGGGTCCTCAGGTTTTGGGAGATGTGTTCTTGGCGGGGGAGGTTCAGGATAAGTCTTGCAGCAGCGTTTTGGATGAGTTGCAGTTTCCTGATGTTCTTTGTTGTAATGCCGACGTAGAGTGTGTTGCCGTACTAGAGATTGCTAGTGACTAGGGCATGGGTGATTGTTTTGCAGCAGTCGACTGGGATCCATTTGAAGATTTTGCAGAGTTGGCGGAGGGCGTGACAGCAGGAAGAGGTGACTGCGTTTACCTGTCGGGTCATTGATAGGGAGTAGTTGAGGATGATTCCTAGTTTGCGGGTGTGGTCAATCAGAGTAGGTGGTGCGCTGAGCGATGTGGGCCACCAGGAGTCGTCCCAGGCTTAGGTGGAGTTTCCGAAGATGATGAGCTCAGTCTTGTCCAAGTTGAGCTTGAGGAAGCTCTCCTTCATCCGGGTGGCGAGTGTTGGGCTCAGGGAGGATCCTTGCGGCACTCCGCAGCTGACTTCTGTTGGTTTGGATATGAAGGGTGGGAGGCTGACTCTCTGTGTTCTTCCAGTGAGGAAGGAGTGGATCCATTGCAAGGCTTTTCCAAGAATTCCTACATCGTGCAGTCTGGTGCTTAAGGTGCTGTGGGAGACTGTGTCGAAGGCTGCTGAGAGGTTAAGGAGTATGAGTGCTGCGGTGTGTCCGCAGTCGAGGAGTGTGCAGATGTCATTGGTGGCTGCAAAAAGAACTGTCTCCATGCTGTGGTTACTGCTGAATCCAGACTGAGAGGTATCCAGAGAGTTGTTGTCCTCAAGGAACTGTAGCAGTTGCAAGTTTATGGCTTCTTCAAGGACTTTGGCTGGGAAGGTTAGCAGCGAGATGGGTCGGACGTTCTTGAGCTATGATGGGTCGGCTGTGGGTTTCTTCAGAAAGGGGCTGACTTAGGCGTTTTCCAATCTTCGGGGAAGGTAGCTATTGTGAAAGAGCAGTTCAGCATCTTGCAGAGTTCGGGCGATGGATACACTGGCTTTGTTGTAGATGTGGTGAGGATAAGGGTCTGTTGGAGCTCTGGAGTGATTTAGGTCTAACCGTTCCACAACTGATAACATAACTGTCCATCAATCCTAGATAAGTATGTAAAACAAATGCAGCAACCAACTTATGCTGCTTTTATCAATTTTTTGAATGGCCTTAGACTATGTGGGTCACCCCCATCCTTGGGAAAATTCAGCCTGGTTAAGAATCCCACCGATACTCTAGAAATGAAAAGCGGCTTTTTACTTGTCAGCGAGGTGTAACTTCTTTTGGGGGGAGAGAAAGGGCTATCTGGATTGATTATGAGAGAATGGATTGAAATAAGAATGCATTTTAGCTCCATTGCTTTTTTCCTTTTAACTGGCTTGCCTAATCATTTTGCTAACAATTTTCCTCCAACATTACAAACTTGAAAGTGTTATTCTGTTTTATATGCTAATAAACTAATTTTACTAGCTCTAACTCTGATTGGGTTTCAAACATACTCTAAGACATTATCTTAAAATCAATGCTGGAGAAAAGCACAGTTGTTGTTTTTGATGCATATAAGAAGAAAGGAACATAATGTTGGAAATTAGGGGATAATGTACTGAGTCACATGAAAATCTTTCCTTTTTTAGGCAGAATCTTCTCCGAAAATCCTTATGCAAAAATAAACATTTCACACATATGTTCAAGTGCTTTAAATAATAGTGGAACAATAAATAATTTCCATCAAGCTGTTGGGAAAAGCACTTCAAACATGTTATTACCTAGTACGTAGTTATTGTTAGGATCTAGTTTCCATTGAGATAATGTTTTCGACCTATATCTTTGGCACTGTTTGACGAATCTTCAAATGTTCCAAAAAAGTATGTCCAAGAATCTTGTTGTGCATGGAAGTTTCAGGGTGATCCCCCAAGTGGGGGCTGAGAAAAAGTTAGGGGGGTATCAGGGGTGGCGAGGGGGCAAAAGAAAATTGCATTTCCCATAGAGATTTTAGGGCCAGATGTAGGAAAGGATTTGCAACTCGCAAACGGCAAAAACTGCCGTTTGCGAGTTGCAAATCGCATTTTCCTATGCAGAAATGCATTCTGCGAGTCGGACCGACTCGCAAAATGCATTTCAGAATCGCAAATAGGAAGGGGTGTTCCCTTCCTATTTGCGATTCCTAGTGGTATGCAATACCAAATGGTGTTGCAGTTACCATCCACTTCAAGAGGATGGTAACCTACTCGCAAATTGGAAGGGGTCCCCATGGGACCCCTTCCAGTTTGTGACTGGACCCAAAAACATTTTTTCAGGGCAGGGAGTGGTCCAAGGGACCACTCCCTGCCCTGAAAAAATACCGAAACTAAAGGTTTCGTTTTTTTTTTTAAGTGCAGCTCGTTTTCCTTTAAGGAAAACGGGCTACACTTAAAAAAAAAAACTGCTTTATTTAAAGCAGTCACGAACACGGAGGTCTGCTGACTACAGCAGGCCTCCATGTTTGCGAGTGCCCATAGTCGGTATGGGGCTGCAATTTGCGACCCACCTCATTAATATTAATGAGGTGGGTCATTGCGACCCCATACCGACTCGCAGACGGTGTCTGAGACACCGTTCTGCATGACATTTTGCGAGTTGCAAATAGCGAGTCACTAAGACTCGCTATTTGCAACTCGCAAAATGCTTCTTTAGGCCCTTAGTCGTGACTACAGCCAGAACTGCTAGACGGAATTACACCAATTTAGGCAAGAAGGTAGCTCTTGGTCCAGAAAAAAGGGCTTTTTGTTATTCGGTGTAAAACCGTTCAGTAGTTTTTGAAATATTGAAATAAAACCAAATTTGTATATCTGGAGGCGCGAAAGCTTTGCAAATACTCCAGATCTTGTGCAGAGAGCTGACTGGCTGCCAACACCTCAACCATTAAGTGTTGGCAGCCATTTTGAAACAAACAAAAAAAATAAAGAAAAGGTGGCGTTTGCCCTAACCCCTTAGTCTTGGTGCAGGGGTGTCCCTGGTAACCCCCCCCCCCACAAAGCTTGAAAGTATTTTCTTTTTATATCACGGTGAAAATTGCAGTGGTTCCCCAAATTTAGTTGTGATTTTAAAAAAAAACAGAAGCAAGCACGTCTGCCACGCTTGCTTTTTATTTTGCTGCTTGGTGGGCCTGATCCTGGGGGCATTGCCAAAATTTAGGAGGGGGTGCAGAGGTCCCCCTCCTAGAGCTTATCAAAGCCCCTTGGGGAGGGATGCTTGGCCCGCCCATGCCCCGGGGACCGCCACCTCCCTGCAGCAAATGCTGAATACCTCCTGAGGTGCCCACCCTTGAGAGGAAGCTGTTCGAATTTGCTTGGCTGGAACTGACAGCCCCGCCAAACAAAAGCTCCCGCTTGCTGAAAACAGACAATTCATCTCTTTACCTGCACGCAAACATGCGCGCAGGGAAAGAGATAAAAACATTTATCCCGCAAGCAAGGAACTACTATTTAAGTAGCTCCCTGCTTTCGGGAGCACTGCCGGCTTGGACCTCAGAGGCCTTCAGGCTTCCCCCTCAGTCCCCATGTCATGCAAGTGTGTTTTCTCTTCAGCTCCACCTTGTAAAGTTACCTGATGAAGACACTATAGGAAGAATCACATTGGCAAAGTTACAGACACACAAGGTCACTGAAGACATTTCCTTGATGTCCTTTACACAGCTGTGCTGTAGGAGATGCACTAAACATTTACCCAGAGGAAGCACTTACGAACTAGCCAGTACAAAGTATTCCAGTTGGGTAGACATTTTGTACAAAATGGTGGCTCTTCTTGGATACATTCGTATGTAGTATTCATTCTGGCCCAATGGTAATTTCACAGAAATTAAACCTCAACTGGAAGCACTTACAGATATAAACAAAGCAGGTGCTCAACTTGAATCGCTGCTTCCGTAAAGTACTAACCATTCTGAATTTCTTGCAAATGGTGAAGACAAAGCAAGTGTTTTTTTCTGTATTGCAACCTTGAAAAGTTACCTGTAAACCTTGGTCGAGGTGTCTGCATCCTTGCTTTTTTTTAGTGCAATATCTCATGTAGTGCTTTAACGAGTGGGTTCTTTCTTGTCAACTCCTACTGTGCACAGCGCAGGGCTGGGTGGTTATAGGCGGCTAGCCACAGGGCCTCGCCACAGTCCAGGCCCTATGGCCATGCCCCGCCACGCATGCCTAAGGCCATGCGGAGCGCGGGGTTGGATGGTTATAGGCGGTTGCCCACAAGTCGGGTCCATACTGAAAAGGATTGTGGTTGTTGCCTGAATGGGGGTTCAACCCCCTCAACCTATATCTCAATTTCTTACATGGTACAATAAGCTATATATGAAGTTTGGTTTAGGGGACAACTAGAAAATAGGATGCTGCCATTGGCCGCCATGGGCGACCATGGCTGAATTAACATAAAGTAATTAATATTACTTTAAGTTAAAAAAAACATAGAAATTCACTGAAAACAACAAAGGTTACAAGAACATTATAGTTAGACTCACATTTTAAACGTACAAACCCATGGAAATTTAGCAGTTAGAGTTATTTCAAGTAACTCGTCATGCACTGCGAATTAACCCAGATATTACATCACTCATGACATCTTTTATAAGCTCATTGATACAACATTTGCAGTAAAATTATTGATGAGATAACTGTGCATGGCAGGGGGGCACCATTTATAGTTAACTTAGGGCACGAGTTATAGTTACTTGAAATAACTCTAACTTTAATTGCTGAATTTCTACGGTTTTGTACATTTAAAATGTGAGCCCAACTATAACGTCCCTGTAACCTTTGTTTTTGTTTTCAGTGAATGAATATATATGGACAAAGTCCTGCCTACACTGTCCTGAGGAGTCTCCACAGTAGTAAAGGTACTATCAAATGGTAGTTTGTGAATACCGAACAAAAGAATAAACTTACATAAAGAACAAGTTACTTACCTTTGGCAACGCTTTATCTGGTGAATTCAATATCTACCTGTGGATTCCTAACCTTTTGAATACTACCAAGGTGCCAGTATTCAACAGAAATATTTTCTTTTCAGCTCTCCACGTCGACAAGGACGTCACAATGGTACGGCTCGGCACGCAACTCTGCCTGACGTCATCGGAGACATAAAAATTCCTCGCCGGTGTGCTGACGTCAATTTCACCCACTTTTTTTACCGTGCCTTTGAGGCGAACAGGTGAACAGGAGCATCAAAAGCTCAACATGTGCAAACTCAATATGACAATTTCACATATATATATATATGTACATATATATATATATATATATACACATCCATATATAAACATACATTCTGAATATATAATTTTCCAGAAACACACACACACATATTAAATATACAAACAACTTTATTCTTGGCATAACCAGCCAGGCAACGGGGAGGCGGGTGGGACCGTGAGGAATCCACAGGTAGATACTGTATCCATCAGAAAAAGAGTTACCAAAGGTAAGTAACTTGTTCTTCTGATGGATACATCTACCTGTGGATTCCTCACCTTTTGGATAGAATCCCAAAGCAGCACTCGGAGTTGGATGACTGTCTTGCTATACCAAGAAATCCTGCAACACAGTAATCTTTTCCAAAAGTGTGGAGGGAAGCCCAAGCTGCTGTCTTGTATATGTCAACAACAGGCACACCTCTAGCCAGAGCAGAAGTAGAAGGCTTAGCTCTGGTCGAATGAGCTCTAATGCCCTCAGGGGGATCCTTCTTTGCCAATGAATAACATATCATAATGCAAAGGATGACCCACTGTAGGAGGCTGGACTGGCTTGTAGTGAGTACCAAGGGGTACTTGCACCTTGCACCAGGCCCAGTTATCCCTTATTAGTGTATAGGGTGTCTAGCAGCTTAGGCTGATAGATAATGGTAGCTTAGCAAAGCAGCTCAGGCTGAACTAGGAGACGTGTGAAGCTACTACAGTACCACTTAGTGTCATATGCACAATATCATAAGAAAACACAATACATAGTTATACTAAAAATAAAGGTACTTTATTTTTATGACAATATGCCAAAGTATCTTAGAGTGTACCCTCAGTGAGAGGATAGGAAATATACACAAGATATATATACACAATAGCAAAAATATGCAGTATAGTCTTAGAAAACAGTGCAAACAATGTATAGTTACAATAGGATGCAATGGGGAAACACAGGGATAGGGGCAACACAAACCATATACTCCAGAAGTGGAATGCGAACCACGAATGGACCCCAAACCTATGTGACCTTGTAGAGGGTCGCTGGGACTATTAGAAAATAGTGAGAGTTAGTAAAATAACCCACCCCAAGACCCTGAAAAGTGAGTGCAAAGTGCACCAAAGTTCCCCTAAGGACAAAATAGTCGTGTTAGAGGGAGAATGCAAGGAAAACACAAATCAGCAATGCAACAACGATGGATTCCTGTCTGAAGGTACCTGTGGAACAAGGGGACCAAGTCCAAAAGTCACAAGCAGCTCGGAGATGGGCAGATGCCCAAGAAATGCCAGCGGTTGGTGCAAAGAAGCTCTTACTAGGCTGAAGAACTGTGAATACTGCAGGAACGACAAGGGCTAGAGACTTCCCCTTTGGAGGATGGATCCCCCACGCCTTGGAGAGTCGTGCAGAAGTGTTTTCCCGCCGGATGGACGCCAACAAGCCTTGCTACCCGCAAATCGTGCGTTTGGCGTTTTTGGACGCTGCTGGGGCCCAGGAGGGACCAGAAGGTCGCAAATTGGACCTGCAGAGAGAGGGGACGTCGAGCAAGACAAAGAGCCCTCACTGAAGCAGGTAGCACCCGGAGAAGTGCCAGAAACAGGCACTACGAGGATGCGTGAAACGGTGCTCGCCGAAGTTGCACAAAGGAGTCCCACGTCGCCGGAGACCAACTTAGAAAGTCGTGCAATGCAGGTTAGAGTGCCGTGGACCCAGGCTTGGCTGTGCACACAGGATTTCCGCCGGAAGTGCACAGGGGCCGGAGAAGCTTGCAAAGTCGCGGTTCCCAGCAATGCAGCCCAGCGAGGTGAGGCAAGGACTTACCTCCACCAAACTTGGGCTGAAGAGTCACTGGACTGTGGGGGTCACTTGGACGGTGTCGCTGGATTCGAGGGACCTCGCTCGTCGTGCTGAGAGGAGACCCAAGGGACCGGAGATGCAGCTTTTTGGTGCCTGCGGTTGCAGGGGGACGATTCCGTCGACCCACGGGAGATTTCTTCGGAGCTTCTGGTGCAGAGAGGAGGCAGGCTACCCCCACAGCATGCACAAGCAGGAAAACAGTCGAGAAGGCGGCAGGATCAGCGTTACAGAGTTGCAGTAGTCGTCTTTGCTACTATGTTGCAGGTTTGCAGGCTTCCAGCGCGGTCAGCGGTCGATTCCTTATCAGAAGGTGAAGAGGGAGATGCAGAGGAACTCGGCTGAGCTCATGCATTCGTTATCTAAAGTTTCCCCAGAGACAGAGACCCTAAATAGCCAGAAAAGAGGGTTTGGCTACCTAGGAGAGAGGAAAGGCTACTAACACCTGAAGGAGCCTATCACAAGGAGTCTCTGACGTCACCTGGTGGCACTGGCCACTCAGAGCAGTCCAGTGTGCCAGCAGCACCTCTGTTTCCAAGATGGCAGAGGTCTGGAGCACACTGGAGGAGCTCTGGACACCTCCCAGGGGAGGTGCAGGTCAGGGGAGTGGTCACTCCCCTTTCCTTTGTCCAGTGTCGCGCCAGAGCAGGGGCTAAGGGGTCCCTGAACCGGTGTAGACTGGCTTATGCAGAATTGGGCACCTCTGTGCCCAACAAAGCATTTCCAGAGGCTGGGGGAGGCTACTCCTCCCCTGCCTTCACACCATTTTCCAAAGGGAGAGGGTGTCACACCCTCTCTCAGAGGAAGTTCTTTGTTCTGCCATCCTGGGCCAGGCCTGGCTGGACCCCAGGAGGGCAGATGCCTGTCTGAGGGGTTGGCAGCAGCAGCAGCTGCAGAGAAACCCCAGGAAGGGCAGTCTGGCAGTACCAGGGTCTGTGCTACAGACCACTGGGATTATGGAATTGTACCAACAATGCCAGGATGGCATAGAGGGGGCAATTCCATGATCATAGACATGTTACATGGCCATATTCGGAGTTACCATGGTGAAGCTACATATAGGTAGTGACCTATATGTAGTGCACGCGTGTAATGGTGTCCCCGCACTCACAAAGTTCAGTGAATTGGCTCTGAACAATGTGGGGGCACCTTGGCTAGTGCCAGGGTGCCCTCACACTAAGTAACTTTGCACCTAACCTTTACCAGGTAAAGGTTAGACATATAGGTGACTTATAAGTTACTTAAGTGCAGTGTAAAATGGCTGTGAAATAACGTGGACGTTATTTCACTCAGGCTGCAGTGGCAGGCCTGTGTAAGAATTGTCAGAGCTCCCTATGGGTGGCAAAAGAAATGCTGCAGCCCATAGGGATCTCCTGGAACCCCAATACCCTGGGTACCTCAGTACCATATACTAGGGGATTATAAGGGTGTTCCAGTAAGCCAATGTAAATTGGTAAGAATGGTCACTAGCCTGTCAGTGACAATTTGGAAAGAAATGAGAGAGCATAACCACTGAGGTTCTGGTTAGCAGAGCCTCAGTGAGACAGTTAGGCACCACACAGGGAACATACACATGCACACCTATGAGCACTGGGGCCCTGTGTGACAGGGTCCCAGTGACACATACATATAGGCCACAAACCTATGAGCACTGGGGTCCTGACCAGCAGGATCCCAGTGACACATAACAACCATACTGAAAACATGGTGTTTTCACTATGAGCACTGAGGCCTGGCTATCAGGATCCCAGTGAGACAGTGAAAACAGTGACAAACACCCTGACATACACTCACAAACAGGCCAAAAGTGGGGGTAACAAGGCTAGAAAGAGGCTACCTTCTCACACAACCCCCCCCCAAACGAAGGACAATAAGGCTAACCTTGGCCAGTTGAGACTTTATTGTCTAAGTGGTGATAAGTAGAGAGTAGCTCTGCAATAGACTGGTTACTCCCTTTATCATCCACTATATGGTTACTTCCCTGTGGGGATGTAAACCACCCTGTTTGAAGTTTTTTAGCTAAGCAACAATGTGAAGATGTATTTTCAGAGTTTCTATCAGTAAGTTTTAGGTTAGAGCAGTGGGAATTGTCCACTGAACCTATTTGTAGTGATGGAAATGCCAGACAGGGATGCTGTCTCAGAAAAGCCATAGCTGGGCAAAAACTTTGTCCATCTGGCTGGAAGAGAGAACAGGGATGCTGTTTCTCTTGAGTTGAAGCAGGGCAGGGATGCTGTCCTATGAGCTCCACACTAGGGCAGGGATGCTGTCCTAAGTGTTGTGAGGTAGTGCAGGGTTTCTGCACTAAAGTTTCTCTGGGAGGGTTGGAGGGATGCTCCATGTTAACTAAAATGGTGCTGTTTTTCTCACCAATGTTAGTTATCCCACAGAGAGGTACTTCCACCTCAGGGAGTCCAGCTTTGCCAGCTGATGATTCCCTTGGAACAGGTGCCACCCCAGGAGAGGTTTCCCCCACCACAGGAATAGTATCCTGAATGGTAGGGTGGTTAGGGGATACTGTGATACCCTTTTTACCTGTTGATGGAGAGGGATCCTGAGTTTTCAGGCCTTCTCTCCTTTGCTTTTTCATTTCACTTGAAATGAGAGGGAACAATTCCTCAGGGATGCCCAGCATGGCTGCATGGGCATAAAACTCTACATCAGCCCAACCTGAGGCCTCTAGGTCATTACCTAAGAGACAGTCTACAGGTAAGCTAGGTGATACCACCACCTGCTTAGGGCCAGTAACTCCACCCCAACTAAACTGAATTATAGCTAAGGGAAGAAACTTAGTGGAGTTATGGACATCAATAATCTTATACTGTTGTCCAATGATGTGTTGTTCAGGAGGCACTAGGTTTTCAGTCACCAAAGTGAAACTGGCACCTGTGTCCCTGTAGGCCAAGGCCTCAACACCATTTATTGAAACTGTCTGCCTGTACTTATCCATTGTAAGGGGACAAGCAGCCAGTGTGGCAAGGCCAATGCCACTAGGTGTGACAGAAACTGTCTTGGGACTGATGACATCAGTTTCCACTATGGACCCATAAGTGAACCCAACTACACCCTTTGCTTGACTGTTGCCAGCAGTCCCACCACTAGTACCACTACTGCTAGGGGCACTAGAGCTTGATGTATTAGTGGTGGTAGGCTCAGGGGGTTTACCTGGACAGGACTTATCCCCTGGCCTATGGCCTCTGTTTTTACACACAAAGCACCAAGGCTTTTTAATGTGTGCAGGTTGGGAAGACGAGGAAGAATTTGTTTTATCCCCACCCTCTGAAGAGTGTTTAAGATTTGAAGTGGGATCTTTGGTTTTACCCTTATCCCCATGCTTATCTTGAGATTTTTCACCATCTTTCTTCTTATTGCCATCTTTGTCACCCCCTGTATGAACTTTTCTGTTCACCCTTGTTCTGACCCATTTGTCTGCCTTCTTTCCCAATTCTTGGGGAGAGGTCAGATCAGAGTCTACCAGGTACTGGTGCAACAAATCAGACACACAATTATTAAGTATATGCTCTCTCAGGATTGTGTTATACAGGCTTTCATAATCAGTAACTTTACTGCCATGTAACCACCCCTCCAAGGCCTTCACTGAATGGTCAATGAAATCAACCCAGTCTTGTGAAGACTCCTTTTTGGTCTCTCTGAACTTTATCCTGTACTGTTCAGTGGTTAAGCCATAACCATCCAGGAGTGCATTCTTAAGAACTTGGAAATTGTTAGCATCATTTTCTTTTACAGTAAGGAGCCTATCCCTACCTTTTCCAGTAAATGATAGCCATAGGATAGCAGCCCACTGCTTTTGAGGGACATCCTGTACAGCACAGGCCCTCTCAAGTGCAGCAAACCACTTGTTAATGTCATCCCCCTCCTTGTAAGGGGGAACTATCTTATGCAGATTCCTGGAATCATGCTCTTTTGCAGGATGACTATGGGGAATACTGCTGCTGCCACCATGGGTTTCTAAACCCAACTTCTGTCTTTCCCTCTCTACTTCTAAAGACTGTCTATCCAAATCCAGCTGTTGCTTCTTGAGCTTCAGTCTGGTTTGCTCCACTCTCAATCTATTGAGCTCCCTTTCTAACAATCTGTCATCAGGGTGGGTGGGAGGGACATTTCTAGATACAGAGGTATGATGGGAATGAACAGAAGGAGACCTGTCCCTTACCAAGGGCACCCTAACAGCTTGGCTACCAGCATAATGTGAGAGCACATCATCAGTATGATGTGATTCAACCTCTGTACCAACTATGCTAGACTGTCTAGTAATGGGCAGGCTGAGAAGTTTCTTTCCTGAAACTTTTCCTGGGGGAGTCCCTGGATCAGATTGAGAACCATTAGCTACTTTTTCTACAGATTGGGCACTTATGGCCTTATCCTGTACTCTAAGCATATTAATTAACAGTTCTAAGGAAGGATTCTTCCCTACACTCAAACCTCTCTCTATGCAGAGACTCCTTGCTCCTTTCCAGCTAAGGTGATCATATGCAAGTTTGGACAGTTCAACTTTTTGGCCTGTGCCAGACATTTTTTAGAGAGAGTTAAAGTGATAGACAAAGAGAAAAAAGTTTTCAGAACTTTTTGGAAAGACAGAAAAAACTTTTTAAACTTTTAAGAACTTTTTGAAAGTTTAGAAGTACTTTTCAGCACTTAGAAAAGAGTGAAAAGAGGAAATGCAAAACTTTTTGGCTATGTGTATATACACTGACCTTGTTTTGTATATTTTTCTCTTATGAAAAGTACAATGACAAGAGTGGTAAGTAGTCTCAAAGCACTTATCCCACCACTGCACAACCAATGTAGGAGGCTGGACTGGCTTGTAGTGAGTACCAAGGGGTACTTGCACCTTGCACCAGGCCCAGTTATCCCTTATTAGTGTATAGGGTGTCTAGCAGCTTAGGCTGATAGATAATGGTAGCTTAGCAAAGCAGCTCAGGCTGAACTAGGAGACGTGTGAAGCTACTACAGTACCACTTAGTGTCATATGCACAATATCATAAGAAAACACAATACATAGTTATACTAAAAATAAAGGTACTTTATTTTTATGACAATATGCCAAAGTATCTTAGAGTGTACCCTCAGTGAGAGGATAGGAAATATACACAAGATATATATACACAATAGCAAAAATATGCAGTATAGTCTTAGAAAACAGTGCAAACAATGTATAGTTACAATAGGATGCAATGGGGAAACATAGGGATAGGGGCAACACAAACCATATACTCCAGAAGTGGAATGCGAACCACGAATGGACCCCAAACCTATGTGACCTTGTAGAGGGTCGCTGGGACTATTAGAAAATAGTGAGAGTTAGTAAAATAACCCACCCCAAGACCCTGAAAAGTGAGTGCAAAGTGCACCAAAGTTCCCCTAAGGACAAAATAGTCGTGTTAGAGGGAGAATGCAAGGAAAACACAAATCAGCAATGCAACAACGATGGATTCCTGTCTGAAGGTACCTGTGGAACAAGGGGACCAAGTCCAAAAGTCACAAGCAGCTCGGAGATGGGCAGATGCCCAAGAAATGCCAGCGGTTGGTGCAAAGAAGCTCTTACTAGGCTGAAGAACTGTGAATACTGCAGGAACGACAAGGGCTAGAGACTTCCCCTTTGGAGGATGGATCCCCCACGCCTTGGAGAGTCGTGCAGAAGTGTTTTCCCGCCGGATGGACGCCAACAAGCCTTGCTACCCGCAAATCGTGCGTTTAGCGTTTTTGGACGCTGCTGGGGCCCAGGAGGGACCAGAAGGTCGCAAATTGGACCTGCAGAGAGAGGGGACGTCGAGCAAGACAAAGAGCCCTCACTGAAGCAGGTAGCACCCGGAGAAGTGCCAGAAACAGGCACTACGAGGATGCGTGAAACGGTGCTCGCCGAAGTTGCACAAAGGAGTCCCACGTCGCCGGAGACCAACTTAGAAAGTCGTGCAATGCAGGTTAGAGTGCCGTGGACCCAGGCTTGGCTGTGCACACAGGATTTCCGCCGGAAGTGCACAGGGGCCGGAGAAGCTTGCAAAGTCGCGGTTCCCAGCAATGCAGCCCAGCGAGGTGAGGCAAGGACTTACCTCCACCAAACTTGGGCTGAAGAGTCACTGGACTGTGGGGGTCACTTGGACGGTGTCGCTGGATTCGAGGGACCTCGCTCGTCGTGCTGAGAGGAGACCCAAGGGACCGGAGATGCAGCTTTTTGGTGCCTGCGGTTGCAGGGGGACGATTCCGTCGACCCACGGGAGATTTCTTCGGAGCTTCTGGTGCAGAGAGGAGGCAGGCTACCCCCACAGCATGCACAAGCAGGAAAACAGTCGAGAAGGCGGCAGGATCAGCGTTACAGAGTTGCAGTAGTCGTCTTTGCTACTATGTTGCAGGTTTGCAGGCTTCCAGCGCGGTCAGCGGTCGATTCCTTATCAGAAGGTGAAGAGGGAGATGCAGAGGAACTCGGCTGAGCTCATGCATTCGTTATCTAAAGTTTCCCCAGAGACAGAGACCCTAAATAGCCAGAAAAGAGGGTTTGGCTACCTAGGAGAGAGGAAAGGCTACTAACACCTGAAGGAGCCTATCACAAGGAGTCTCTGACGTCACCTGGTGGCACTGGCCACTCAGAGCAGTCCAGTGTGCCAGCAGCACCTCTGTTTCCAAGATGGCAGAGGTCTGGAGCACACTGGAGGAGCTCTGGACACCTCCCAGGGGAGGTGCAGGTCAGGGGAGTGGTCACTCCCCTTTCCTTTGTCCAGTTTCGCGCCAGAGCAGGGGCTAAGGGGTCCCTGAACCGGTGTAGACTGGCTTATGCAGAATTGGGCACCTCTGTGCCCAACAAAGCATTTCCAGAGGCTGGGGGAGGCTACTCCTCCCCTGCCTTCACACCATTTTCCAAAGGGAGAGGGTGTCACACCCTCTCTCAGAGGAAGTTCTTTGTTCTGCCATCCTGGGCCAGGCCTGGCTGGACCCCAGGAGGGCAGATGCCTGTCTGAGGGGTTGGCAGCAGCAGCAGCTGCAGAGAAACCCCAGGAAGGGCAGTCTGGCAGTACCAGGGTCTGTGCTACAGACCACTGGGATTATGGAATTGTACCAACAATGCCAGGATGGCATAGAGGGGGCAATTCCATGATCATAGACATGTTACATGGCCATATTCGGAGTTACCATGGTGAAGCTACATATAGGTAGTGACCTATATGTAGTGCACGCGTGTAATGGTGTCCCCGCACTCACAAAGTTCAGTGAATTGGCTCTGAACAATGTGGGGGCACCTTGGCTAGTGCCAGGGTGCCCTCACACTAAGTAACTTTGCACCTAACCTTTACCAGGTAAAGGTTAGACATATAGGTGACTTATAAGTTACTTAAGTGCAGTGTAAAATGGCTGTGAAATAACGTGGACGTTATTTCACTCAGGCTGCAGTGGCAGGCCTGTGTAAGAATTGTCAGAGCTCCCTATGGGTGGCAAAAGAAATGCTGCAGCCCATAGGGATCTCCTGGAACCCCAATACCCTGGGTACCTCAGTACCATATACTAGGGGATTATAAGGGTGTTCCAGTAAGCCAATGTAAATTGGTAAGAATGGTCACTAGCCTGTCAGTGACAATTTGGAAAGAAATGAGAGAGCATAACCACTGAGGTTCTGGTTAGCAGAGCCTCAGTGAGACAGTTAGGCACCACACAGGGAACATACACATGCACACCTATGAGCACTGGGGCCCTGTGTGACAGGGTCCCAGTGACACATACATATAGGCCACAAACCTATGAGCACTGGGGTCCTGACCAGCAGGATCCCAGTGACACATAACAACCATACTGAAAACATGGTGTTTTCACTATGAGCACTGAGGCCTGGCTATCAGGATCCCAGTGAGACAGTGAAAACAGTGACAAACACCCTGACATACACTCACAAACAGGCCAAAAGTGGGGGTAACAAGGCTAGAAAGAGGCTACCTTCTCACACCCACCTTGATAATGATCTTTTGGGGACAGCTTTTCCTTCATCTTGCACACATAGCTGACGAAGAGCGATCATCCGTCCTGAACTCTTTTGTCCTGTCCACAAAAAAGCTCAACACTTTCTTTGGAATCAGACAATGCAGCCTTTCCTCCTACTTAGAGGGATGGGGTGGAGGGTAAAAGGACGGAAGGGTGATGGACTGTCCTAAATGAAAAGGAGTCACCACCTTTGGCAGGAAAGTCGTCCTGGTTCTCAAAACCACCTTGTTAGCATGGAAAGTGGTAAAAGGGGGCTTCACACTTAGAGCTTGAAGCTCGCTAACACGCCTAGCTGACGTGATCGCTATTAGGAAAACAGTTTTAAACATAAGAAACCTCAATGGGCAACTATGCAATGGTTCAAACGGTGTACCCATCAGGTACGTCAGAACTAAATTTAAATCCCACTGAGGCTTTATAAATGGAGTAGGAGGAAACCTATTAATGAAACCCTTAAGAAACCTTAGAACTATAGGGGACTTAAATAAAGAGGGTTGATCTGGTAAACAAATACATGCTGACAGTGCAGACAGATAATCCTTCACTGTTGCAACTGCACAACCTTGCTGCACTAAGTAAAACATTGGACGACATATCCTACCTTTACATTTACACAGCACCCAGCCCCTTGAGCTCCCTGAAAAGTATCGGCTGAAAAGCACCTATACAATCCCGCTGTGTGGGTGACTGTGCTGAAACGTTCTGGGGTATCTGAACCTGTTGGACCTTCAGCATGCTGGGAACTGCATCTTTCTTCTCCCACAGCGCTTGTGGAGTTCACCTATAGTGTGTGGATCTGAGGGAGCGGGGCCTCCTCCACCAGCTGAAAAACGTCTGTGCAATCCTGCTGTGTGGGGACTGTGCTAAAAAGGTCTGGGGTATCTGACCCTATTGGACATCCATCTATGCTGGGGACTGCATGTCCCTTCTCCTACAGCTCCAGGGGGCTCACCTGCAGTGTTTCAAGCCGAGGAAGCAGGGCCTCCTCCATCAGCTGAAAAGCACCTGTGCAATCCCACTGAGTGGGTGACTGTTCTGAAAAGTTCTGGTGTATCTGAACCTGCTGGACTTCAATCTACGCTGGGGACTGCATTCCCCTTTACCCACAGCACCAGGGGGATCACCTGCAGTGTGTCAAGCCGAGGGGGGTAGGGTCTCATCCAGTGGCTGAAAAGTTCCTGTGCAATCCCACTGCCCGGGACGCATCTGGGAAAAGCCCAGGCCAAGAGCAGGCCCGTCCTGTGCCCGTCAGTGCCAGGAAGAGGCAGGGCAGAGCCACCCCCTCTTGGTTTGGTTTTCTCTGTGGACCTATTGCCATAACATTGTGTGGCTAACTACCCGGCCTCCGGCGGTACTAGTTGAAATGTGGCCTGGTTAGTAGGGCTGATTTTTTCCCTGGTGTTTGGGGGATTATCCAAGAGCCCCACTGGATTGGCTCTCAGTAGGCACTCAGAGGAGCAGTGTTGAGCTAACTACTTTTGTTCCACTCAGGCCAGTTTTGTCAGGGCCCACACCAAAGTACTGTTATAGTCATGATTGGTGACTGCTCAGGGTGGTCTAGTTGGTACACCAGGGCAAGTGGGGAATAGGTATTGTATTAGCGCCAGGTTTGATTTGCTTTGGTTTATTTAACACAGGGGTCTCTGAGGGGTCCTGTGTTGTTTTGGGGGCTGTATCCAGATAGGGCTGTGTGGTTTTAACAGCTACTTCATACCTCCCGTGTCGCATGTTGCTATCATTGAAGGTAACTAGGGCAGTATCGGTAGTGTCAAATGAAATCGAAATAGCGGAAAGGAGATTGTTTCTCTCTAGGGGCAGCCCACCTCAGTCCCCACATGGCATCCTTTGACTTCAGAGGCTCCCTCAAAGGAGAAAGGGAAGGATGCCACAATGGTCTGGGGCCTGGAGAGGGAGGTGAAGAGGGCTCAGGGGTGGTCCCTGGAAGGTAGAAGGTTGTCATCGGGTGGGGTGGGAGGACTCAGTGGCTCCAGCCTCTGACGCAATTTTGCCAGGTCACATCAGCCTGAGCTGTAAATGAAGGAAATGAAGGGGGCAATTGTGGAGTTACGGTGCCCCGGGTCCCATGTAGCCTCCCTGTTCAACCCTAATTTACCTCGGTCTGGAGGGGTGTAGGAAAGTACCATCTTCTCTGGCATGTTACCCCCATATTTCACTGTATATATGTTGTTTTAGTGTATGTGTCACAGGGACCCTGCCAGCCAGGCCCCAGTGCTCATTAAGTGTGCCCTGTATGTGTTCCCTGTGTGATAACTAACTGTCTCACTGAGGCTCTGCTAACCAGAACCTCAGTGGTTATGCTCTCTCTGCTTTCCAAATTGTCACTAACATGCTAGTGACCAATTTCACCAATTCACATTGGCATACTGGAACACCCTTAATTGGAATTGGGGTTCCAGGAGATCCCTATGGGCTGCAGCATTTCTTTTGCCACCCATAGGGAGCTCTGACAATTCTTACACAGGCCTGCCACTGCAGCCTGCGTGAAATAACGTCCACGTTATTTCTCAGCCATTTACCACTGCACTTAAGTAACTTATAAGTCACCTATATGTCTAACCTTCAACTGGTGAAGGTTGGGTGCAAACTTACTTAGTATGTGGGCACCCTGGCGCTAGCCAAGGTGCCCCCACATCGTTCAGGGCAAATTCCCCGGACTTTGTGAGTGCGGGGACACCAATTCACGTGTGCACTATACATAGGTCACTACCTATGTATAGCGTCACAATGGTAACTCCGAACATGGCCATGTAACATGTCTAAGATCATGGAATTGTCACCCCAATGCCATTCTGTCATTGGGGAGACAATTCCATGATCCCCTGAGTCTCTAGCACAGACCCGGGTACTGCCAAACTACCTTTCCTGGGGTTTCACTGCAGCTGATGCTGCTGCCAACCCCTCAGACAGGTTTCTGCCCTCCTGGGGTCCAGCCAGGCCTGGCCCAGGAAGGCAGAACAAAGGACTTTCTCAGAGAGAGGGTGTTACACCCTCTCCCTTTGGAAAAAGGTGTCAGGGCTGGGGAGGAGTAGCCTCCCCCAGCCACTGGAAATGCTTTGATGGGCACAGATGGTGCCCATCTCTGCATAAGCCAGTCTACACCGGTTCAGGGATCCCCCAGCCCTGCTCTGGTGCTAAACTGCACAACGGAAAGGGGAGTGACCACTCCCCTGACCTGCACCTCCCAGGGGAGGTGCCCAGAGCTCCTCCAGCGTGCCCCAGACCTCTACCATCTTGGATTCAGAGGTGTGCTGGCACACTGGACTGCTCTGAGTGGCCCGGGCCAGCAGGTGACGTCAGAGACTCCTTCTGATAGGCTCTTACCTGTGTTACTAGCCTATCCTCCTTCCTAGGTAGCCAAACCTCCTTTTCTGGCTATTTAGGGTCTCTGCTTTGGGGAATTCTTCAGATACCGAATGCAAGAGCTCATCAGAGTTCCTCTGCATCTCTCTCTTCACCTTCTGCCAAAGGATCGACCGCTGACTGCTCAGGACGCCTGCAAAACCGCAACAAAGTAGCAAAGACGGCTACTGCAACCTTGTATCGCTTCATCCTGCCGGCTTTCTCTCCTGTTTCCTGGTGGTGCATGCTCTGGGGGTAGCCTGCCTCCTTCTTGCACCAGGAGCTCTGAAGAAATCTCCCGTAGGTCGACGGAGTCTTCCCCCTGCAACCGCAGGCAACAAAAGACTGCATCACCGGTCCTCTGGGTCCCCTCTCAGCATGACGAGCGTGGTCCCTGGAACTCAGCAACTCTGTCCAAGTGACTCCCACAGTCCAGTGACTCTTTAGTCCAAGTTTGGTGGAGGTAAGTCCTTGCCTCCCCACGCTAGACTGCATTGCTGGGTACCGCGTGATTTGCAGCTGCTCCGGCTCCTGTGCACTCTTCCAGGATTTCCTTTGTGCACAGCCAAGCCTGGGTCTCCGACACTCTAACCTGCAGTGCACAACCTTCTGAGTTGTCCTCCGGCGTAGTGGGACTCCCTTTTCTGACTTTGGGTGGACTCCGGTTCACTCCTCTTCCAAGTGCCTGTTCCGGTACTTCTGCGGGTGCTGCCTGCTTCTGTGAGGGCTCCCTGACTTGCTGGGCATCCCCTCTGTCTCCTCATCAAAGTGGCGACATCCTGGTCCCTCCTGGGCCACAGCAGCATCCAAAAACCCTAACCGCGACCCTTGCAGCTAGCAAGGCTTGTTTGCGGTCTTTCTGCAAGGGAACACCTCTGCAAGCTTCTTTATGATGTGGGACATCCATCCTCCAAAGGGTAAGTTTCTAGTCCTCTTCGTTCTTGCAGAAACCAAAGCTTCTTCCATCCGGTGGCAGCTTCCTTGCACCCTCAGCCGGCATTTCCTGGGCATCTGCCCACTCTTGACATTGCCGCGACTCTTGGACTTGGTCCCCTTGTTTCACAGGTACCCAGGTCCAGAAATCCACTGTTGTTGCATTACTGGTGTTGGTCTTCCTGCAGAAACCCCCTATCACGACTTCTGTACTCTCTGGGGGTTATAGGTGCACTTTACACCTACTTTTCAGGGTCTTGGGGTGGGCTATCTTTCTATCCCTCACTGTTTTCTTCCAGTCCCAGCGACCCTCTACAAGCTCACATAGGTTTGGGGTCCATTCGTGGTTTGCATTCCACTTTTGGAGTATATGGTTTGTGTTGCCCCTATACCTATGTGCTCCTATTGCAATCTACTGTAACTTTACATTGCTTGCATTACTTCCTTTTGCTATTACTGCATATTTTTGGTATTGTGTACATATATCTTGTGTATATTTGGCATCCTCATACTGAGGGTACCCACTGAGATACTTTTGGCATATTGTCATAAAAATAAAGTACCTTTATTTTTAATATATCTGTGTATTGTGTTTTCTTATGATATTGTGCATAGGACACCAGTGGTATAGTAGGAGCTTTGCATGTCTCCTAGTTCAGCCTAAGCTGCTCTGCTATAGCTACCTTCTATCAGCCTAAGCTGCTAGAAACACCTCTTCTACACTAATAAGGGATAATTGGACCTGGTACAGAGTGTAAGTACCCCTTGGTACCCACTACAAGCCAGGCCAGCCTCCTACAAGGGGTGGACTCACTTAGTAAGGATTTCATTTTTTAATTTAAATTCGAACCAATCATGTCTAGGTTAAATGCCATCAAGACTAAAGTGGCCGAAATTCTGTTCTAACTTAATGAAGGAAGGGACAAGCAGACAAACCAGTCTGATCCCCCTAGAGCCAGCTGTTTTGAAGGCCCATGTTGTGGGGGGCCGTACGTCTTCTACTCATGGTGCTTCTAGAAACACAGCTGGCTCCATCAGGCCCAGGAGGGATTCCAGGGATACCCCGAGGCCCTACGTGACCCACGTTGCCACTGCAATGGAAAGCCCCATAGAGCTTTAACCTCTCCTCACGTAACGAGCACGGGGGATATACTTAATTTGCCCCCTGTATGTAGTGGTCCTGGGGAACGTCCCACCTTGATCTACTCTGGCATCTGAGTTCTTCCATGAGCTAAAGAATAAGGTGGTGCATTGGCTATGCCTGCACAACCACAATGAGGCACAGATTGTTGACTGTATTATCATGGTCCATAGAGTTAGCTGGGTGGGTACTGATGTAAAGGTTGGGAAGGGGGTTGTGTGATAGTAAACCTCAATAAACCCTTGATTGTGGCACATGTTCTGGCTACTCTAGCCTCTTCTAGGCCTCCTGACCCTCATGGCATTGTAGCGCTCCCTTTAGGTTTTTTTTTTACAAACCAGAGAAGGTTTGTTGTGTGTACGAGCATCAAGGCTGGCCCACACAGGGCAATTATGTTAGCCCCACTAGCATATTAGGCAGCCTCCACACCTGAATCTTTCCAACCGGTTTGCTCCCATGTGTAGCCTGGAAACGTGCAATTGACTGGGAGCTATCAACTCATTTTCCTTATCTCCCAGGTGTGTTAAGCTATTAGCAGTTGTCCTCCAGACAGCCCAGTCCCGCCTCCTCCACCTCTCAAGTCCACCATCTCACCTCTGGTTGCCCAGCTCATAAACACAAAGGGCTTAAAGGTGTTGTCTTGGAACATTGCAGGGCTTTCAAACAAGTTCACAGACTCAAACTGTCTGAAGTTTGTTAAAACCTTTCAGATTATTTGCTTGCAGGTAATGTAGGAAGTGAAGAATTTCTTTTTTTTGTTTAAGGTTACAAGACGTATTTCAGAAGGCAGTGCCCTCAGTGGCAGGGAGGGCAAGTGGGGGTTTGATCACCTTTGTGGCAGTGGAGTTTAGGGGGTATGTTGTTGACCTACTGTGGGAAATGACAATGTTACAGGGGCTTATGTTATCTGAACTGGGCTTGCCCCTCACTCTACTGGTGAATTTTTACAATGCCAGATATGGGTCTGATGGGGCATCTAGCATTTAAAGTTTTAACTTTTTCTTGAACTCTTGCTTGGATCACGGGGTGGGAAGGGAGCTGCTAATGTTGGTGGGGGATTTTAACTGCCTTTTATGTAATTACCCTTTATCAAGTGATTCTCTAGATCCTAGATGTATGGCTGTAGATGGACTTCATTTTACTCACTCCCAGGAAGGTATGGAGCTTGGCGCAATTTTAGAATCCCACAACCTTGTGTTTGCCCTCAATACATTGGTTCGTTCTCCCAATTCTGTTGTTGCTCCAACTTTCAAAACGAGAGGCTGCGCCTCGATTATTGATTTTATTTTAGTTTCTGCTTCCTTATTTTCACTAACTTTAACATTATTCACAGCCCACTGAGTGATCATAATCCTCTGTTTATAGAATTGGAGGGCTCCATGGAACCCGTTCGATCACAGGTGGGGGCTCTTAGAGGGCTCTCCCTTGTTGACCAAGGTAGGTGACTAAAATGGTCTCAAGTGGAACTGGCCCAGATAGAAGCCTCCCTATTAATTGAAGCAGCCCAAGAGATAGCCATCTGTCTAGATATAGACACCCCTGAGACAGACATCTTGCAAAGATTTGAGGGGACTGGCGGTAAAATTAAGGAAATACTCTCCGTGCCCTCAACCAATCTAAGGTGGGGGTGGGGAGGAGGGTGCAAGAGACAAAATGGTTTGATAGGGCAGCCTTGAAGCAGGCCCCTGGAGATAGGGACCTTGTGGCAGCCCAGAGGCAGGCCTACAGGCAGGTAATAACTAATCATATTAATTAGTTGCAAGAACTAACCTGGGAGGAGCTACCAGTGAGATGAGAGATAGTGCTCTCTTTTAGGGAGTAGTGAACAGGTCTTATTTTGCCGACAATACAACCCCTGTCATATGCTCCCACATCTCTGAACAACAGTGGGTAGATCATTTTGCAGGGGTTTACAACTATGGAGAGATGGTAGAGGGTGAAGTCAAGGTAGCAAGACAGCGGGGGCAGATTCCTGTGGTTTTTACCATGGAGAAGGTAATCAAGGGTCTAAAAACGCTAACTAGGAACAGGGTTCCAGGCCCTGATGGGGTCCCGTCAGACATGTTGAGGATGGATGATGAGCTCTGGGACCCCCCCCTCTTGATGCAGGTCTGGAATGCGGCAGCAGGCCATAGGGTGTCGGCCTCCTGGTCAACAGTAGTGATTGTGCCTGTGCTCGAGAAGAATGTTCAAGAAGGGTGACAAGGATAACCACTAATGCTACCACCCAATCTCACTGATTGATGTGGTAGTGAAGGTCCTTAGGAGGCTTAGACTTAATAGGTTGATGGCTTGATCGGAAGCTAATGACGGCCAATATGATTTTTGGCCACGGAGATCAATGTCTGACCAATGCCTGAACCTTTATTTAATTGTAAATAAGTATAAGGTAGCACGCCCGAGACCCTCCACTTTGCATTTATAGACCTCACCTCCACATTTGACAGGGTAAACTGTGCTAAATTGTGGGCCCTGTTGCTTGAGTTAGGGGGTGGAGTCTAATTTAGTGGCTTTGCTGGCAGAATTGCACTCTGACACTTCGGCTTCCGTGCTCTTCTCGCACAGCCCAGTGTGCACTCAGCCCTTTTCAACTACTAGGGGTGTGTGGCAGGGGTGCATCATTGCTCCATTTTTGTTCACTTTATATGGTCAATGGGCTTGAGCAAGCCATTTTGTCTGCCCAGGCGGACTGTCCCAGGGTAGGTTCAAGGTCGCTTTCGGTGTTGTTATATGCAGATGATGTGGTCCTGATGGCCCGGACGGCCCGGGACCTGCAGCTTCTCCTGGACAAATTTGTTACCTTCAGGGGGGCTTGGATCAGGCTGTAAACTTCATAAATCATATTTAAAGGTAGTGGGTCTTTGCTCTTCTAACACCAAGACCGTTATAGTGGGGCACCACAAACTTTATGAAAAGTAAAGTACCAGTCTTTCCCTATTTAAGGGTGTTATTTGATGCCAAGAACAGTTGGCATCCTTTGTTGAAGGAGAAGGGAGCTGAGCTTGTTAAAACTACTGGGGCTGTGTCTAGTTTCGCTCACAGGTTGGGTTTGTAGTCGGCAAAAGTGATTTATAATCCTAAGTGTGTGGCCCTAAACCGGTATGGTAGCGAGGTGCGAAGGTATGTGAAGACTAACAAAATCCAAGCAGCTGAAAATACATTTTTAAGTCAACTAGTCCAGATTCCACAATGTACTCCTGCCATCTCAGTGCATGCTGAACTCGGAAATAGGTTCCTTGCCGACACTGCCACTCTTTGTCCACAACAGTATGATCCTCTCTGACTATTTGCCCCTGGATGGTGCACTCAGAATCCCTTGGTTATCCCATGTTAAGTCTGAATTTGCCTCACTTGGGAGGTCAGATGCTTTTTTGACTCCTCACTCTTTTGTGGCCCAGGACCTGCTTTCTATAAAAGAGCTGTATTTTTCATTTGGTCCACTCTGGTAACAGGACGCCCTGCAGCTAGGATAATAGGTCTCGCAGGATACCCTACATTTTGTAATGTTTTGTAGTTAGTATAGTTGCCCCAGAAAGCAGTTCTTGATTCCACTGCTGAAGACATTGAACATGACTCAAGTATGAGCCGCTCTCATGTCTTTACAACTGCTCCCGGATGAACATGTCTTGTTTGCTGTGGTCAGTTTATTACCTGCAGCTCTGTCTTTTATGGTTGGTTGTACAAACAAAGATTTTACTACTACTAAGAAGAAAGACAAACTCCTCTTGGCAATGTAAAAACTGCTTTTGACACTGTCGCAACAGGGAGAGTGGCATGTCCACACCAGTAAACAGCTGGTCTCAATTTTCTGCTTCACAGGCAGCTTCTTTTATACAGTCACACAATACTTTTTTACAAAACGTCAAACAATAAATCACTACATAGTTATACATTAGTTGTGGAAAAACATCATGCCACTTGTGACCTCATGACGTAAACTTTAACAAAATTCACTACACATCCTTTATTGCAGGCCTAACAATGCTTAGCAAACTAACCGTTTTTATGCCTGAATACATGTGTATTTGTATGTGTGCTTTATTATTCTGCCTCCAAGACCTTTTAATCAGCTGTTGTGTACCCTTTAGCATAGTCAATCTCCTGCTCCTATACTTCAGTCACCTTCAATCGCTTTCTTGTTTGCTTGGATAACAGCATATGTGCTGGTGTGCTGGGGCCATCCGTTCCTTCTATCTTGCCACGTACGGGTTTTCCTTTAACTACAATCTTGTAAGTCATGCATTCTACTTTCTAGTGAACTCTTCACCTGTCTCTCTGTACATGGATTTGTGGCCTGCACTGTTCTTTCACCACGTATGGCTGTGTGACACTCTCTACTGTTGCGCCAAGTTTTCATATTTTACATGTATGTATGTATGTATAAGAAGATTTATATAGCGCGTTCCGGCCTTAGCATCAAATCGCTCGAGGACATAAATAATGAGAGGACGACCGAAAGCCAGTAACCCTACCGTGGAAACAGCCAAGTTTTCACCCGCTTCCTAAATATCGTGAAATTGTGCTCTTTCCTGATGTATAGCGGTAGAGCATTCCAATATCTGGCAGCCGCCACTGTGAAAACTTTATCTCCCCACCTGACTCTACGCGTTCGACAGAACTGAATCAGGTAGGAGTTGTCTGATCTTAGGACTCTTCCTGGACGATACCACCTGAGTCTATCAGCCAGGTGTTCAGCACCGTCCCCATAAAGCGCTTTAAAGGTTAGGCAATAATCCTCTTGCCAACCGGAAGCCAGTGAAGATTTTTTAGGCTATGGGAAGCCGACGCTAAGCGTGGAAGTGCCAAAATCATACAGGCTGCATTATTCTGAATTAGTTGCAATTTCCTCAAAGAACTCTCATCAATATCCAACAACAGAGAGTTGCAGTAATCCAATCTGGACATGATCAATGCTAACATAACCGTAACTCTTTCCTCCTGCTTCAGGAACGGTAAGATTTTTCTCAGGATTTTCAGGGTACAATAGCTAGCTTTAACCATAGCACTAACCTGCGGTTTAAAATTTAATGAGTCATCAAAGATCACTCCTAAATTTCTGGTAGCCCCGCACGGGACCGGTAATTGCCCACATTCATCCCGCCACCATCGCGGACTCCACAGATCCTTACTGCAGCCACACAAGACAATCTCCGTCTTGTTAGTATTAAGCTTAAGCCAATTCTGTCTCATCCACCGATTAATATCCTGCATACAACTATTAAACCGATCCGCCACTTCCTCCCAGTTGCTCCTGGACACCGGAATGATAAGTTGTGTGTCATCAGCATAAGAGGATGGGATAAAACCATATGAGCGGATAACATAGACATTAAAAAGTGTTGGACTCAACGCCAAGCCCTGAGGTACACCACATGGCAGATGAAAAGCCGGTGCTTTATAGCCCTCCCAGCTTACAATATTAGATCTATCACTTAAAAAAGACTCCTGGATTTTAAGAGCTGAATGTCTTATTCCAGCATGATGGAGGCGAGCAACCAAGATCACAGGCGAGATGGTATCAAATACCGCAGACAGATCTAATAGTACAAGAACAGCGCCTTGCCCCTCATCCAGTAGTTTCCGGATGGAGTCAGATGTCCTTAGTTGCGCTGATTCCGTGCTATGAGCCCTTCTAAACCCATGTTGTGACTGATCAAAGCCTTCAGCCTGGTTAAGAAACATGGACAGTTCATAATTAATGAGTTTTTCAAATATCTTAGCCAATGTCGGTAGCAAGGAAATAGGTCGCAGATTGCTTAGATCAAAGGCAGTTTGATCGGACTTCTTTTTGAGGGAAATAACAGTTGCCTGCTTCCATCTAGAAGGGAAGACCCCTGAGGATAGAACTTCCTGAAAAATGGTAGCTAATTTTGGAGCCACAGAATCTGAAATCATCTGCAAAATGCCGGGTGGACAGGGATCCATAGGTGAACCAGATTTAATCCCCATTAGGAATTCTTTAATCCTATCCGGCAACAACGGAGGGAAACGTGTAAGCAGGGGGGTATCCTTATTTGGAGATTCCAGGGGGGCAATACAAGGATCCATCAAGGAGAAATCTGCATGCATTTGCTGGATTTTGGTTTAAAATAACACCACAATTTGATTACAAGTTGCCTGAGAATTAGGTGAGGTGGTAGGGGGAACAGGAGGTGTGATTAGCGAGCGGACTACCTTAAATAGTTCTTTAGGCGCATTAGATGCATTTTTAATTTTAGTAGAAAAAAAGGCTGATTTCGCCTCAAAACAAGCTTGTACATTTTTAAAACAATTCTTAATTTCTCCTTCTCTGTCTCCTTAGGATATAACTTCTATCGTCTTTCTTGTTGACGGTACTTCCTCTGAAGTCTCCACTAGGAGAGGCTTCAATAAAATCCGGGTTGGAGTCTGCCTTGGCCCATGATTCTATTATAAAAAGACAGTCCACTTTTTTAGAGATAATCATCTCCGCAATTTCGGTCTTATGTTTCGCCAATGACCGTGCATTAATCAATGCATAAACTACAGGTTTAGTAACTCCCAACCTCTTCGGAAGGACCACTTCAGATTCACCTAGTGTCAAAAATGACTGGGAGGTCACCGGAGCCCATCCACAGTCCCTGCAAACCCTCTGAAAAATCTGCCCTGAATATGGCAGAAGTGCGTGTTTGCACGGAACAGCCGAAGCCATAGCCTGGAGCACGGGTCCCGAGTAACAGATATGGCTCGGTATTACCCTGCCCTGAGCAGAGCCCCCGTCCTCGACCATGCGCGGACAGGCGCAGACGGGCTTGCCTTAGGCGCACCAGCGGTGCGCCCACTGCGTGCATCCGCTGCGCGCCCGCATCATCCCAGCAGTTATGGCCCCTTCACCATGAAAACGCCCCCCATGTGACAGGCAGCACTAGACTTCTGACCTGTCTCCCACAGTCAAAAGAATGGCGCGTCATTGGAGGACGGGTGGGCTCTTACAGTCCCGAACCCGACCTCGTAAGGAATTCAGCAAATTCAAATAGAGAGCAAAGTGCACTAAAAACACAAGAGCACATATAAAATACATTAAATAGAGTAAAAAGCCGTGCAGTCGAGGACTCACAATTATGCCTCGCCCTTAATAATTCGCCAAGGCTGCCTGCTTTCTCCATTGCTCTTTATTATAGCAATGGAACTGCTTATCCGGTATCTACAAGAGAAACATCTTCACTGCGAGTTGATGTTCCAGTCATGGTCCCTACTGATGTCACTATTGCCGACATACTGCTCTTTGTGTGTTACCCGATGAGAATTTACCCCCCAATTGAGCAGGTGATAATCCACTTTGGCAGCTCCTGAGCTCTTTCCCCTCACAAACGTGATAAGCCCCTGCTTATTGGAATACCCTCTCATGTGGAACACTTACTTCACTAAATACTCAGGTATTGTACTCCACAGTGTTAGACCTGTCAGTTCTTTGCATGGTTTCCCCTGTCTTTTTGCTTCTGACCTCAAGTTTGTGCTCCTGTGGAGAGTTTCATTTTTGCCGGTGTTGGAAATGGCCATCTCTACAGGGTCACCCCCAGACTTTTTTGCCTTCTTCCTCCTAATTGTTGCTGAATTTTTGCTTGTTGGCCCTAGGACTCTGTGCATTTTACCACTACTATCCAGTGCTTGTGCTATCTTCCTACACCATGGTTTGAGTGGCATATACCCGAGTGGTGTATTTAATTTACATGTAAGTCCCTTGTAGAGTGGAATACCATATGCCTGTACACTAAATGCTACCAGTGGGCCAGCAACACTTATTGTGTCACTCACTTAAGTAGCACCTTAAAACTTGTCCCAGACTGCCATTGCAGCCTGAAGGCAGTGCCCCAGTGCCATGTTGGCTTGGCATTTAAAACCCCTGCCAAGCCCTAAACTCCTCTTTTATTACAAATGTCTCCCTTAGGGTAGGCCCTAAGTAGCTCATAGGGAAGGGTGCTGTGTAATTAAATTGTAGGACATGTACTTGTTAGTTTTACATGCCCTAGCAGTGAAAAACTACCAAAATAGTTTTCTCACTACTGAGAGGCCTACCCCTCCCATGAGGTAACATTGGGGATTGCTTAATAAAATGTATAAGTTATAATTCTTAAACCAGAGGTGGTATACATGTCAGGTTTGGCACTTATGAATTTGTAATGATAACACTCTTTAATCGTAAAGTCAGATTTATCATTGCAAGTTTGAAAATGGCACTTTAAAAAAGTTGGCATTTTGCTGCCCTTAGCCCTCTGTGCCTTTAACCTGCCTAGATCACATTACTGGGTGGAACTGATAGTTGGGACCCCAAAATGTCACACAATTGGTGGATTATCGGAGCCTGAATGGGCCATTAACTGACTTGATGGGTGGGGGGATGGAGCTAAGCACAGCCCCAGTTGCAACTGAATAGGCTGGGCTCTGCCAACACAAAATAGGCTTAATGACCCTGTATTGTCAGTGCAGCCAGCTGGGAGCCAGGGAAGGCAGGAAATTCCTGGAACTTCAGAGAACCTTTCTGGAAACCTCACCCAACGTCTAGGAGCAGGGCATCAGGGCGTAAAAATAGGGCTCTCAGACCTGCTCCTCATTTCACTACTGGACCTAAGCACAGCTAAACACAGCCCCAGTATCTGGAAGGACTGCTTTGATGCCTGGAGCCTGCTTGGAACTTTCAGAGCCCAGCTCTGCTGTAGAGCCCTGCATCACCACCTGCACCCAGGACTTCAGAAGAGACTTCAAGGGCAAGTTCAGCTGGTCGCCTGTTCTGAGCCACAGGGGCATTACAGGTTGCCACCATCTTAAACCTGCACCTGGGCCCAGTCTGAGTGAGACTTGAACCCCCAAGAGCTATCCATCTATCTCTGGACCCTTGGTTGTGGTGCTGAAGGTGTCACGTTGGCCATTTTCTAAAACTGAGGACAATGCTATTTCAAACCTTAAACTTTAAAAATTCAGAACTCTGGTTCTACTAATTGGATTTTCATGCATTTGTTGTCAAATTTATTTAAATGTTCTATATTTTTCTAAAGTGGTTTGTGATTTTTATTGTGTTGTGTTTTCACTGCGTTGCTGTTTGCATGGCATAAATACGTAACATATTGCCTCTAAGTTTAGCCTACTTTTTGTGCCAAACTATGCCAGGGTTAAGAACAGGTTAAATTAGTGAATTTTGTGGTTCACCCTGCAAGGGATTGTGGCTTTTGCTTGACCAGGACTCACACCAAAGTCAACCAACAACCCAATTTCTCACAGTTGGCTTTACGGCTCTGGGCACCTTACCACTGCTAACCAGTGCTAAAGTGCAAGAGCTCACTGTCTAAATTGTATTGGTGATTGGTTTATCAATGATTGGCATATCTGATTTACTACTAGGTCCCTAGTAAAGTGCACTATGCACGCCCAGGGCCTGTAAATCAAATGCTACTAGCGAGCCTGCAGCACTGATTGAGCCACCAACATGAGAAGAACTGTAAGCATGTCTAAGACCTGTCACTGAAGTGTCTGTGTGTGCAGTTTTAAACTGCCATTTCGACCTGGCAAGTACAGCCACTAGCCAGACCCAAACCTTCCCTTTACTACATGTAAGTCACCCCTAAAGTAAAGTAGGCCCAAGGCAGCCCCATGGGCAGGGTGCAGTGTATTTAAAAGGTAGGGTATGCACTGGTGTGCTTTACATGTCCTGGTAGTGAAATGCTGCTAAACTTGTTTTTCACTATTGTAAGGCCTATCTCTTCCATAGGGTAACATGAGGATTTCCTTAAAATATCTTTTACGTGTAATTTCCTATTTGGGGCATATGAAGATGTGGCGTTTGGGGTCTCTGAACTCACAATTTAAAAATACATGTTTTGGAGAATTTGGGCTTTGAATTGCAAGTTTGACTAGAATTGGCTTTCTACATCTGTGTAGGAAAGTACCATCTTGCCTGGCATGTTACCCCCATATTTCACTGTATGTATGTTATTTTAGCCCTTGTGTCACTGGGACTCATAGTATGTGCCCTGTATGTGTTCCCTGTGTGGTGCCTAACTGTATCACTGAGGCTCTGCTAACCAGAACCTCAGTGTTTATGCTCTCTCTGATTTCCAAATTTGTCACTGCAGGCTAGTGACTAAATTTACCAATTCTCATTGGCACACTGGTACACCCATATAATTCCCTTGTATATGGTACTGAGGTACGCAGGGTATTGGGGTTCCAGGAGATCCCTATGGGCTGCAGCATTTCTTTTGCCACCCATAGGGAGCTCTGGCAATTCTTACACAGGCCTGCCACTGCAGCCTGAGTGAAATAACGTCCACGTTATTTCACAGGCATTTACCACTGCACATAAGTATCTTATAAGTCACCTATATGTCTAACCTTCACTTAGTGAAGGTTGGGTGCCAAGTTACTCTGTGTGGGCGCCCTGGCACTCGCCAAGGTGCCCCCACATCGTTCAGGGCAAATTCCCCGGACTTTGTGAGTGTGGGGACATCATTACAAGCGTGCACTATACATAGGTCACTACCTATGTATAACGTCACAACGGTAACTCCGAACATGGCCATGTAACATGTCTAAGATCATGGAATTGTCACCCCAATACCATTCTGTTATTGGGGGGACAATTCCATGATCCCCCGGGTCTCTGGCACAGAACCCGGGTACTGGCAAACTGCCTTTCTGGGGTTTCTACTGCAGCTGATGCTGCTGCCAACCCCTCAGACAGGTTTCTGCCCTCCTGGGGTCCAGGAAGCCCTGGCACAGGAAGGCAGAACAAAGGATTTCCTCTGAGAGAGGGTGTTACACCCTCTCCCTTTGGAAATAGGTGTGAAGGGCTGGGGAGGAGTAGCCTCCCTAAACCTCTGGAAATGCTTTGATGGGCACAGATGGTGCCCACCTCTGCATAAGCCAGTCTACACCGGTTCAGGGATCCCCCAGCCCTGCTCTGGCGTGAAACTGGACAAAGGAAAGGGGAGTGACCACTCCCCTGACCAGTACCTCCCAGGGGAGGTGCCCAGAGCTCCTCCAGTGTGTCCCAGACCTCTGCCATCTTGGAAACAGAGGTGTTGGGAGCACACTCGACTGCTCTGAGTGGCCAGTGCCAGCAGGTGATGTCAGAGACCCCCTCTGATAGGCTCTTACCTTTCTTGGTAGCCAATCCCCCTTTCTTGGTAGCCAAACCTCCTTTTCTGGCTATTTAGGGTCTCTGCTTTGGGGAATTCTTCAGATAACGAATGCAGGGCTCACCAGAGTTCCTCTGCATTTCCCTCTTCGACTTCTACCAAGGATCGACCGCTGACTGCTCCAGGACGCCTGCAAAACTGCAACAAAGTAGCAAGACAACTACCAGCAACATTGTAGCGCCTAATCCTGCCGGGTTCTCGACTGTTTCCTGGTGGAGCATGCTCTGGGGGTCGCCTGCCTTCACCCTGCACCAGAAACACAGAAGACATCTCACGTGGGTCGATGGACTCTTCCCCCTTCTAACGCAGGCATCAAAAGACTGCATCACCGGTAGTCTGGGTCCCCTCTCATCCTGAGGAGCGTGGTCCCTGGAACACAGCAACTCTGTCCAAGTGACTCCCACAGTCCAGTGACTCTTCAGTCCAAGTTTGGTGGCGGTAAGTCCTTGCCTTCCCACGCTAGACTGCAAACCTGTGTACTGCGTGATTTGCAGCTGCTCTGGCTCCTGTGCACTCTTCCAGGATTTCCTTCATGCACAGCCTAGCCTGGGTCCCCAGCACTCTGTCCTGCAGTGCACAACCCGCTGAGTTGTCCTCCGACGTCGTGGGACCCTCCTTTGTAACTTCACGTGGACTCCGGTTCACTAATCTTCTAAGTGCCTTTTGGGATACTTCTGCGGGTGCTGCCTGCTTCTGTGAGGGCTCTCTGAGTTGCTGAGCGCCCCCTCTGTCTCCTCCTCCAAAAGGCGACATCCTGGTCCTTCCTGGTCCTCAGCAGCACCCAAAAACCTTTACCTTGACCCTTGCAGCTAGCAAGGCTTGTTTGCGGTATTTCTGCGTGGGAACACCTCTTCAAGCTTCCTCGTGATGTGGGACATCTTCCATCCAAAGGAGAAGTTCCTAGTCCTCTTCCTTCTTGCAAAACTCCAAGCTTCTTCCATCCGGAGGCAGCTTCCTTGCACCTTCATCCGGAGTTTTCTGGGCTCCTGCCCCCCTGGACACTGTCGCGACTATTGGTCTTCGTCCCCTTGCTTTGCAGGTCCTCAGGTCCAGGAATCCGTTTTCAGTGCACTGCTGGTGTTTGCTGTTCTTGCAGAATACCCCTATCACGACTATTGTGCTCTTTTGGGGTAGTAGGTGTACTTTACTCCTACTTTTCAGGGTCTTGGGGTGGTATCTTGGACACCCTGACTGTTTTCTTACAGTCCCAGCAACCCTCTATAAGCTCCTATAGGTCTGGGGTTTATTCGTGATTCGCATTCCACTTTTGGAGTATATGGTCTGTGTTGCCCCTAGACCTACCAGCAATAGTGGGAACTTGCTCCCCCCCTAATGCTCCCTCTGTATCTATTCTGCCCACTTCTGTTCCTCTCCTCACTTCGTCTGTATGTTCATCTCTTTCCCTTAGTGTGTGACTATAAGGGGACACTCCCCCTCCTGGATACCAGAGGCTAACAGCCTCTAAGAAAAGGGTAAGAACTATAATTCCCTGCAGTGATAGGACTGTCCACTTGTGTAGATATACCCACTCAGTCACTCCACGCATGTATATTACCTTTTTGAACATATGTGTTTCGTGCATGAATGCATCCCCTTGACACGTGTGTAATTGGTTGGTTTTGCAGTGCTGTGTGCCACCAGTGTGCTAATTATTGGTTTTTCCCCCATAGGCCGCCTCAAGGTAACTCCTTGGGTAAGGTAGATCATTCATTTTCCATTTTTTCACTCTTTGATTTCCCCATAGAGTATTTTCCTCCAACGTGAGACGTAGGGATCCTAGGCCCTGACGAATGCCCCGAGACCTTCATTGGCTCACTCCTGAGGGCAGAAACATGTTGGCTAGTAATTAGTTAGGTGACCCTGTGAGTCCTTGCCCTCACAGAGGTGTCCCAACCCCCCTTTTTAACTACACCAGTCAGACACCACCATTAAATTTGTTGCTCTTCATAGGTGTCTGCTTAGGTGTTTTTAGTTTTTTTCAGTAGATTAGCTGGATCCCGATCGTTCCAGAAACAAGTTTATTTACGCACTCCCTCCTGTTCCTTTAACAGTGAGGTTGAGTCCGCCCAGGTGGCACTGTCCTACCTGGGTGGGTCTAGGTGGTCAAATGATGAAGCATGACACTATATAGTGTGTGAGACCACCTAGTCCGTAAAAGGAAATCCCCTTTTTTCCCACCCCCCGTTGTTCCTCTCTGAATATGCACTCGGCAATTTCCAACTGACATTCCACTGACTTTACCCTTCCAAATAGGAATACATACAACCCAGGGCTACGCTAATATCCGCGACGTCCTCTTTTAGAGAACCCCGTACTTTCGTGTGTATTTTGAATTATAGGGAGCTAAGTACGAAGTGTTCCTCCATATTTATCCTCCCTCCTCCCGCTTCCTCTCTCCATGTGTAATGATAGTTGAGCAGCGGCTAGCTGCGAGAGTCCCCCCTTTAGTGAGTAATTATTGCTCCTTTGTCCAGGACCACACACCAACACTAAGGTTGTCTGTTTTCTTCCCTTTTTTTTCCCCTCTCTCCCTACTGCCTCATACTGGTGTTCTTTCTTCCCCAGTATGGCAGAAGGACTCTCCTTCAGTGATGAGGATCTGACAGCCATTCTGTCGGCCCCCTCACTTCTTGGTGATACCACCCTCTCCAAGAGTCTATCCCAGTTGGGCGACTGGGACACACTAGTAGAACTAAAACGATCTCATGTCAAAACTATTCTCCACGGGGCCGTTCTGACTGAATACCTCCGGAGCAATACAGCACCAAACGGATTGTTGGTCACCAATGCCCCACGTATATTCCTTGAAGATCTAGAATTTAGAAAGGATTGGGCTTTGATAGCATGGAAGTGTACCAGAGATTGGCTCATCCTGATCATAAAAACAGCGACAAGGTTATCCGAGGCACTTCTAATTCAGATAAAAACAAGTGAGAATAACCTAAAATCAGGGATGAGCATTCTCTCCTTTAAAAAGAAACTAGAGGAGGTAAACAAAAATATGAATGAGCATAAGGAATATCTCACTCAGCGAAAGATTTCTAAATTCCAAAAAGATCTCGATCGGTTCTCCCACGAGAAGATATACCCTTACACCAAATCGGATTATGTAGCGAAAACTAACAACACATCCGACACTTCATCTGGTGGTAACACCAGTTCAGATAATGATAGTTCATCATCAGATAATATGCGGCAACGTCGTGGACGACGTGGGCAACGCCGGGGAAGGTGGAATCACCCACCTATGTTACCCCCCTGCCCACCATACCATAATCAACAATGGGGTTGGCCTTCCCAATATGGACTCCCACCTCAATACCAGGCGCCCTTCTTCCAACACCCTGCACAATGGTCTTTTCCTGAGCCACCGCAGCCTTTTTTAGACAGAGGCAACGGGAGGGGAAAAGGAAAAAGGAAAGAGGTACATTGGAGGCCAAGAGAGGACACCCCAGAGAATATTGCACAAAGGGAACCCCTCCCAGGGACAAGCAAAACACTATAACGAGCCTGACGGATAATCAAACAGATAATATTATCAATCTGAGTAACCGGGTTCTGAGTGAAATTGAAACTAAGGCACTAAACAAGGGCTTAAACTTTGTGCCCACGCCCAAAATTGACTTATTTAAAAACCGAACAGAACTAGCGGGTTTGTTCCGAAAAATACGCTTGAAAACGTTATTTTTGGGTAAACATTACGAGGCTTCAGAAAAAAACACTGGCCTACGCCCCAAGTCCACTTTCTGCCCAACCACGGGACAGATGCCCCCCGAGGTCCTGGCTTTTGAGAAATCAGTATCCCTAAAGGTCAACGCACTTACTGGGACCACCACAAAAACATACCATAATATGAGTACGGCCGAGCTTTCAGCTCTGAAAGGCCTAACATCTGACCCCATGATAATCATTAAACCAGCAGACAAAGGGGGAGCAACGGTAATTTCTCCACTTAAAATGTATAGAGATGAGTGCGAACGATTGTTGGGTAATACCCACCATTATAAACGCTTATCTCGAGACCCCACACCTGATATTCAAGACGAAATTTCCTTTTTCGTGATGAAAGGCATGGAGAACGACTGGATTACTCGACATGAGGCAGACTTCCTGATACAGGCTAACCCTAGGATTCCCTATTTTTATATTCTCCCAAAAATGCATAAAGGGAAAATTCCCCCACCAGGGAGACCTATTGTATCCGGGATCGGATCGGTTCTAGAACCCCTGTCTCAATTTGTGGATTTCTTCCTTCAGCCATTGGTCAGAAGAATTCCTACGTACCTGTAAGGAAATGCCTCCTTGGCATGGTTGCCCCCTGACTTTTTGCCTTTGCTGATGCTATGTTTACAATTGAAAGTGTGCTGAGGCCTGCTAACCAGGCCCCAGCACCAGTGTTCTTTCCCTAACCTGTACTTTTGTATCCACAATTGGCAGACCCTGGCATCCAGATAAGTCCCTTGTAACTGGTACTTCTAGTACCAAGGGCCCTGATACCAAGGAAGGTCTCTAAGGGCTGCAGCATGTCTTATGCCACCCTGGAGACCTCTCACTCAGCACAGACACACTGCTTGCCAGCTTGTGTGTGCTAGTGAGGACAAAACGAGTAAGTCGACATGGCACTCCCCTCAGGGTGCCATGCCAGCCTCTCACTGCCTATGCAGTATAGGTAAGACACCCCTCTAGCAGGCCTTACAGCCCTAAGGCAGGGTGCACTATACCATAGGTGAGGGTACCAGTGCATGAGCATGGTACCCCTACAGTGTCTAAACAAAACCTTAGACATTGTAAGTGCAGGGTAGCCATAAGAGTATATGGTCTGGGAGTCTGTCAAACACGAACTCCACAGCACCATAATGGCTACACTGAAAACTGGGAAGTTTGGTATCAAACTTCTCAGCACAATAAATGCACACTGATGCCAGTGTACATTTTATTGTAAAATACACCACAGAGGGCACCTTAGAGGCGCCCCCTGAAACTTAACCGACTATCTGTGTAGGCTGACTAGTTTTAGCAGCCTGCCACAAACCGAGACATGTTGCTGGCCCCATGGGGAGAGTGCCTTTGTCACTCTGAGGCCAGTAACAAAGCCTGCACTGGGTGGAGATGCTAACACCTCTCCCAGGCAGGAATTGTCACACCTGGCGGTGAGCCTCAAAGGCTCACCTCCTTTGTGCCAACCCAGCAGGACACTCCAGCTAGTGGAGTTGCCCGCCCCCTCCGGCCATGCCCCACTTTTGGCGGCAAGGCCGGAGAAAATAATGAGAAAAACAAGGAGGAGTCACTGGCCAGTCAGGACAGCCCCTAAGGTGTCCTGAGCTGAGGTGACTCTAACTTTTAGAAATCCTCCATCTTGCAGATGGAGGATTCCCCCAATAGGGTTAGGATTGTGACCCCCTCCCCTTGGGAGGAGGCACAAAGAGGGTGTACCCACCCTCAGGGCTAGTAGCCATTGGCTACTAACCCCCCAGACCTAAACACGCCCTTAAATTTAGTATTTAAGGGCTACCCTGAACCTTAGAAAATCAGATTCCTGCAACTACAAGAAGAAGGACTGCCTAGCTGAAAACCCCTGCAGAGGAAGACCAGAAGACGACAACTGCCTTGGCTCCAGAAACTCACCGGCCTGTCTCCTGCCTTCCAAAGATCCTGCTCCAGCGACGCCTTCCAAAGGGACCAGCGACCTCGACATCCTCTGAGGACTGCCCCTGCTTCGAAAAGACAAGAAACTCCCGAGGACAGCGGACCTGCTCCAAGAAAAGCTGCAACTTTGTTTCCAGCAGCTTTAAAGAACCCTGCAAGCTCCCCGCAAGAAGCGTGAGACTTGCAACACTGCACCCGGCGACCCCGACTCGGCTGGTGACGATCCAACACCTCAGGAGGGACCCCAGGACTACTCTAAGACTGTGAGTACAAAAACCTGTCCCCCCTGAGCCCCCACAGCGCCGCCTGCAGAGGGAATCCCGAGGCTTCCCCTGACCGCGACTCTTTGAATCCTAAGTCCCGACACCTGGGAGAGACCCTGCACCCGCAGCCCCCAGGACCTGAAGGACCGGACTTTCACTGGAGGAGTGACCCCCAGGAGTCCCTCTCCCTTGACCAAGTGGAGGTTTCCCCGAGGAACCCCCCCCTTGCCTGCCTGCAGCGCTGAAGAGATCCCTAGATCTCCCATTGACTTCCATTACAAACCCGACGCTTGTTTCTACACTGCACCCGGCCGCCCCCGCGCTGCTGAGGGTGAAATTTCTGTGTGGACTTGTGTCCCCCCCGGTGCCCTACAAAACCCCCCTGGTCTGCCCTCCGAAGACGCGGGTACTTACCTGCAAGCAGACCGGAACCGGGGCACCCCCTTCTCTCCATTCTAGCCTATGTGTTTTGGGCACCACTTTGAACTCTGCACCTGACCGGCCCTGAGCTGCTGGTGTGGTGACTTTGGGGTTGCTCTGAACCCCCAACGGTGGGCTACCTTGGACCAAGAACTAAGCCCTGTAAGTGTCTTACTTACCTGGTTCACCTAACAAATACTTACCTCCCCTAGGAACTGTGAAAATTGCACTAAGTGTCCACTTTTTAAACAGCTATTTGTGAATAACTTGAAAAGTATACATGCAATTTTGATGATTTGAAGTTCCTAAAGTACTTACCTGCAATACCTTTCGAATGAGATATTACATGTAGAATTTGAACCTGTGGTTCTTAAAATAAACTAAGAAAAGATATTTTTCTATATAAAAACCTATTGGCTGGATTTGTCTCTGAGTGTGTGTACCTCATTTATTGTCTATGTGTATGTACAACAAATGCTTAACACTACTCCTTGGATAAGCCTACTGCTCGACCACACTACCACAAAATAGAGCATTAGTATTATCTATTTTTACCACTATTTTACCTCTAAGGGGAACCCTTGGACTCTGTGCATGCTATTCCTTACTTTGAAATAGCACATACAGAGCCAACTTCCTACATTGGTGGATCAGCGGTGGGGTACAAGACTTTGCATTTGCTGGACTACTCAGCCAATACCTGATCACACGACAAATTCCAAAATTGTCATTAGAAATTGATTTTTGCAATTTGAAAAGTTTTCTAAATTCTTAAAAGTCCTGCTAGGGCCTTGTGTTAGATCCTGTTTAGCATTTCTTTTAGAGTTTAAAAGTTTGTAAAAGTTTGAATTAGATTCTAGAACCAGTTGTAGATTCTTAAAAAGTATTCCAACTTTTAGAAGCAAAATGTCTAGCACAGATGTGACTGTGGTGGAACTCGACACCACACCTTACCTCCATCTTAAAATGAGGGAGCTAAGGTCACTCTGTAAAATAAAGAAAATAACAATGGGCCCCAAACCTACCAAAATACAGCTCCAGGAGCTTCTGGCAGAGTTTGAAAAGGCCAACCCCTCTGAGGGTGGCAACTCAGAGGAAGAGGATAGTGACTTGGAGGACAATTCCCCCCTACCAGTCCTATCTAGGGAGAACAGGGTCTCTCAAACCCTGACTCCAAAAATAATAGTCAGAGATGCTGGTTCCCTCACAGGAGAGACCAACACCTCTGAAATCACTGAGGATAACTCCAGTGAAGAGGACATCCAGTTAGCCAGGATGGCCAAAAGATTGGCTTTGGAAAGACAGATCCTAGCCATAGAGAGGGAAAGACAAGAGATGGGCCTAGGACCCATCAATGGTGGCAGCAACATAAATAGGGTCAGAGATTCTCCTGACATGTTGAAAATCCCTAAAGGGATTGTAACTAAATATGAAGATGGTGATGACATCACCAAATGGTTCACAGCTTTTGAGAGGGCTTGTGTAACCAGAAAAGTGAACAGATCTCACTGGGGTGCTCTCCTTTGGGAAATGTTCACAGGAAAGTGTAGGGATAGACTCCTCACACTCTCTGGACAAGATGCAGAATCTTATGACCTCATGAAGGGTACCCTGATTGAGGGCTTTGGATTCTCCACTGAGGAGTATAGGATTAGATTCAGGGGGGCTCAAAAATCCTCGAGCCAGACCTGGGTTGACTTTGTAGACTACTCAGTGAAAACACTAGATGGTTGGATTCAAGGCAGTGGTGTAAGTAATTATGATGGGCTGTACAATTTATTTGTGAAAGAACACCTATTGAGTAATTGTTTCAATGATAAACTGCATCAGCATCTGGTAGACCTAGGACCAATTTCTCCCCAAGAATTGGGAAAGAAGGCGGACCATTGGGTCAAGACAAGGGTGTCCAAGACTTCAACAGGGGGTGACCAAAAGAAAGGGATCACAAAGACTCCCCAGGGGAAGGGTGATGAGACAACCAAAACTAAAAATAGTAAAGAGTCTTCTACAGGCCCCCAAAAACCTGCACAGGAGGGTGGGCCCAGAGCCTCTTCACAAAACAATGGGTACAAGGGTAAAAACTTTGATCCCAAAAAGGCCTGGTGTCATAGCTGTAAACAGCATGGACACCAAACTGGAGACAAGGCCTGTCCCAAGAAAGGTTCCACTCCAAACTCCCATCCAGGTAACACTGGTATGGCTAGTCTCCAAGTGGGATCAACAGTGTGCCCAGAGCCAATCAGGGTCCACACTGAAGCTATTCTAGTTTCTGAGGGTGGGGTGGATTTAGCCACACTAGCTGTCTGGCCGCCTATCATGCAAAAATACAGACAGCAACTCTTAATTAATGGGACTAGAATAGAGGGCCTGAGGGATACAGGTGCCAGTGTCACCATGGTGACAGAGAAACTGGTTTCCCCTGGCCAATACCTGACTGGAAAAACTTACACAGTCACCAACGCTGACAATCAGAGAAAAGTACATCCCATGGCAATGGTTACTTTAGAATGGGGAGGGGTCAATGGCCTGAAACAGGTGGTGGTCTCCTCAAATATCCCAGTGGACTGTCTGCTTGGAAATGACCTGGAGTCCTCAGCATGGGCTGAGGTAGAACTAAAAACCCATGCAGCAATGCTGGGTATCCCTGAACTGGTGTGTGTGAAAACAAGAGCACAGTGCAAGGCACAGGGTGAACAAGTAGAGCTGGAGTCTGGAAGAATGGCCCAGCCTACCAAGAGGAAAGGAAAGTCAGTTGGGAAACCAACTGCAACACAGCAAAAGAAAGGGAACCTCTCTTCTCAGGAAGAAGTTCTGCCCTCTGAGGGAACTGAGCCTTTGGAGCTTGAACCTTATCAGGTTGAGCTCTTGGGCCCAGGGGGACCCTCAAGGGAGGAGCTGTGTAAGGGACAAGAAACCTGTCCCTCTCTTGAAGGCCTTAGGCAGCAAGCTGCTGAAGAGTCCAAAGGCAAGAAAAATGGAACGCATAGGGTCTATTGGGAAGATGGACTCCTGTACACTGAGGCCAGAGACCCCAAACCTGGTGCCACTAGGAGAGTGGTAGTGCCTCAGCTGTTCAGGAAGTTCATCCTAACATTGGCCCATGACATTCCCCTTGCTGGACATTTGGGACAAACCAAGACGTGGGAGAGGTTAGTCAACCACTTCTACTGGCCCAATATGTCCAACATGGTTAAGGAGTTTTGCCTCTCCTGCCCCACCTGTCAAGCCAGTGGTAAGACAGGTGGGCATCCAAAGGCCCCCCTCATTCCACTTCCAGTGGTGGGGGTGCCCTTTGAAAGAGTGGGTGTGGACATAGTTGGTCCACTGGAACCTCCCACAGCCTCAGGAAATATGTATATCCTGGTAGTAGTGGATCATGCTACCAGGTATCCTGAAGCTATTCCCCTTAGGTCGACTACTGCCCCTGCAGTAGCCAAGGCCCTCATTGGTATCTTTACCAGAGTGGGTTTCCCTAAGGAGGTGGTGTCTGACAGAGGTACCAACTTCATGTCAGCATACCTAAAGCACATGTGGAATGAGTGTGGAGTGACTTATAAATTCACTACACCATACCATCCACAAACTAATGGCTTGGTCGAGAGATTCAACAAGACATTAAAAGGCATGATCATGGGGCTCCCAGAAAAGCTCAAAAGGAGATGGGATGTCCTCTTGCCATGTCTGCTTTTCGCTTACAGAGAGGTGCCACAGAAGGGAGTAGGATTCTCACCCTTTGAACTTCTGTTTGGTCATCCTGTAAGGGGACCACTTGCCCTTGTTAAAGAAGGCTGGGAGAGACCTCTCCATGAGCCTAAACAGGACATAGTGGACTATGTACTTGGCCTTCGCTCTCGAATGGCAGAGTACATGGAAAAGGCAACCAAAAACCTTGAGGCCAGCCAACAGCTCCAGAAGTTTTGGTATGACCAAAAGGCTGCACTGGTTGAGTTCCAACCAGGGCAGAAAGTCTGGGTTCTGGAGCCTGTGGCTCCCAGGGCACTCCAGGACAAATGGAGTGGCCCTTACCCAGTACTAGAGAGGAAGAGTCAGGTCACCTACTTGGTGGACCTGGGCACAAGCAGGAGCCCCAAGAGGGTGATCCATGTAAACCGCCTTAAGCTCTTCCACGACAGGGCTGATGTCAATCTGTTGATGGTAACAGATGAGGATCAGGAGGCAGAGAGTGAACCTCTCCCTGATCTTCTGTCATCAGACCCAAAAGATGGGACAGTAGATGGAGTGATCTACTCAGACACCCTCTCTGGCCAACAGCAAGCTGATTGTAGGAGAGTCCTACAACAGTTTCCTGAACTCTTCTCCTTAACCCCTGGTCAGACACACCTGTGTACCCATGATGTGGACACAGGGGACAGCATGCCTGTCAAGAACAAAATCTTTAGACAATCTGACCATGTTAAAGAAAGCATCAAGGTGGAAGTCCACAAGATGCTGGAATTGGGAGTAATTGAGCGCTCTGACAGCCCCTGGGCTAGCCCAGTGGTCTTAGTCCCCAAACCTCACACCAAAGATGGAAAGAAAGAGATGAGGTTTTGTGTGGACTACAGAGGGCTCAATTCTGTCACCAAGACAGATGCTCATCCAATTCCAAGAGCTGATGAGCTCATAGACAAATTGGGTGCTGCCAAATTCCTAAGTACCTTTGACTTGTCAGCAGGGTACTGGCAAATAAAAATGGCACCTGGAGCAAAAGAAAAGACAGCATTCTCCACACCTGATGGGCATTATCAGTTTACTGTTATGCCCTTTGGTTTAAAGAATGCCCCTGCCACCTTCCAAAGGTTGGTGAATCAAGTCCTTGCTGGCTTGGAGTCCTTTAGCACAGCTTATCTTGATGATATTGCTGTCTTTAGCTCCACCTGGCAGGATCACCTGGTCCACCTGAGGAAGGTTTTGAAGGCTCTGCAATCTGCAGGCCTCTCTATCAAGGCATCCAAATGCCAGATAGGGCAGGGAACTGTGGTTTACTTGGGCCACCTTGTAGGTGGAGGCCAAGTTCAGCCACTCCAACCCAAGATCCAGACTATTCTGGACTGGGTAGCTCCAAAAACCCAGACTCAAGTCAGGGCATTCCTTGGCTTGACTGGGTATTACAGGAGGTTTGTGAAGGGATATGGATCCATTGTGACAGCCCTCACTGAACTCACCTCCAAGAAAATGCCCAAGAAAGTAAACTGGACTGTGGAATGCCAACAGGCCTTTGACACCCTGAAACAGGCAATGTGCTCAGCACCAGTTCTAAAAGCTCCAGATTATTCTAAGCAGTTCATTGTGCAGACTGATGCCTCTGAACATGGGATAGGGGCAGTTTTGTCCCAAACAAATGATGATGGCCTTGACCAGCCTGTTGCTTTCATTAGCAGGAGGTTACTCCCCAGGGAGCAGCGTTGGAGTGCCATTGAGAGGGAGGCCTTTGCTGTGGTTTGGTCCCTGAAGAAGCTGAGACCATACCTCTTTGGGACTCACTTCCTAGTTCAAACTGACCACAGACCTCTCAAATGGCTGATGCAAATGAAAGGTGAAAATCCTAAACTGTTGAGGTGGTCCATCTCCCTACAGGGAATGGACTTTATAGTGGAACACAGACCTGGGACTGCCCATGCCAATGCAGATGGCCTTTCCAGGTTCTTCCACTTAGAAAATGAAGACTCTCTTGGGAAAGGTTAGTCTCATCCTCTTTCGTTTGGGGGGGGGTTGTGTAAGGAAATGCCTCCTTGGCATGGTTGCCCCCTGACTTTTTGCCTTTGCTGATGCTATGTTTACAATTGAAAGTGTGCTGAGGCCTGCTAACCAGGCCCCAGCACCAGTGTTCTTTCCCTAACCTGTACTTTTGTATCCACAATTGGCAGACCCTGGCATCCAGATAAGTCCCTTGTAACTGGTACTTCTAGTACCAAGGGCCCTGATACCAAGGAAGGTCTCTAAGGGCTGCAGCATGTCTTATGCCACCCTGGAGACCTCTCACTCAGCACAGACACACTGCTTGCCAGCTTGTGTGTGCTAGTGAGGACAAAACGAGTAAGTCGACATGGCACTCCCCTCAGGGTGCCATGCCAGCCTCTCACTGCCTATGCAGTATAGGTAAGACACCCCTCTAGCAGGCCTTACAGCCCTAAGGCAGGGTGCACTATACCATAGGTGAGGGTACCAGTGCATGAGCATGGTACCCCTACAGTGTCTAAACAAAACCTTAGACATTGTAAGTGCAGGGTAGCCATAAGAGTATATGGTCTGGGAGTCTGTCAAACACGAACTCCACAGCACCATAATGGCTACACTGAAAACTGGGAAGTTTGGTATCAAACTTCTCAGCACAATAAATGCACACTGATGCCAGTGTACATTTTATTGTAAAATACACCACAGAGGGCACCTTAGAGGCGCCCCCTGAAACTTAACCGACTATCTCTGTAGGCTGACTAGTTTTAGCAGCCTGCCACAAACCGAGACATGTTGCTGGCCCCATGGGGAGAGTGCCTTTGTCACTCTGAGGCCAGTAACAAAGCCTGCACTGGGTGGAGATGCTAACACCTCTCCCAGGCAGGAATTGTCACACCTGGCGGTGAGCCTCAAAGGCTCACCTCCTTTGTGCCAACCCAGCAGGACACTCCAGCTAGTGGAGTTGCCCGCCCCCTCTGGCCATGCCCCACTTTTGGCGGCAAGGCCGGAGAAAATAATGAGAAAAACAAGGAGGAGTCACTGGCCAGTCAGGACAGCCCCTAAGGTGTCCTGAGCTGAGGTGACTCTAACTTTTAGAAATCCTCCATCTTGCAGATGGAGGATTCCCCCAATAGGGTTAGGATTGTGACCCCCTCCCCTTGGGAGGAGGCACAAAGAGGGTGTACCCACCCTCAGGGCTAGTAGCCATTGGCTACTAACCCCCCAGACCTAAACACGCCCTTAAATTTAGTATTTAAGGGCTACCCTGAACCTTAGAAAATCAGATTCCTGCAACTACAAGAAGAAGGACTGCCTAGCTGAAAACCCCTGCAGAGGAAGACCAGAAGACGACAACTGCCTTGGCTCCAGAAACTCACCGGCCTGTCTCCTGCCTTCCAAAGATCCTGCTCCAGCGACGCCTTCCAAAGGGACCAGCGACCTCGACATCCTCTGAGGACTGCCCCTGCTTCGAAAAGACAAGAAACTCCCGAGGACAGCGGACCTGCTCCAAGAAAAGCTGCAACTTTGTTTCCAGCAGCTTTAAAGAACCCTGCAAGCTCCCCGCAAGAAGCGTGAGACTTGCAACACTGCACCCGGCGACCCCGACTCGGCTGGTGACGATCCAACACCTCAGGAGGGACCCCAGGACTACTCTAAGACTGTGAGTACAAAAACCTGTCCCCCCTGAGCCCCCACAGCGCCGCCTGCAGAGGGAATCCCGAGGCTTCCCCTGACCGCGACTCTTTGAATCCTAAGTCCCGACACCTGGGAGAGACCCTGCACCCGCAGCCCCCAGGACCTGAAGGACCGGACTTTCACTGGAGGAGTGACCCCCAGGAGTCCCTCTCCCTTGACCAAGTGGAGGTTTCCCCGAGGAACCCCCCCCTTGCCTGCCTGCAGCGCTGAAGAGATCCCTAGATCTCCCATTGACTTCCATTACAAACCCGACGCTTGTTTCTACACTGCACCCGGCCGCCCCCCGCGCTGCTGAGGGTGAAATTTCTGTGTGGACTTGTGTCCCCCCCGGTGCCCTACAAAACCCCCCTGGTCTGCCCTCCGAAGACGCGGGTACTTACCTGCAAGCAGACCGGAACCGGGGCACCCCCTTCTCTCCATTCTAGCCTATGTGTTTTGGGCACCACTTTGAACTCTGCACCTGACCGGCCCTGAGCTGCTGGTGTGGTGACTTTGGGGTTGCTCTGAACCCCCAACGGTGGGCTACCTTGGACCAAGAACTAAGCCCTGTAAGTGTCTTACTTACCTGGTTCACCTAACAAATACTTACCTCCCCTAGGAACTGTGAAAATTGCACTGTGTCCACTTTTTAAACAGCTATTTGTGAATAACTTGAAAAGTATACATGCAATTTTGATGATTTGAAGTTCCTAAAGTACTTACCTGCAATACCTTTCGAATGAGATATTACATGTAGAATTTGAACCTGTGGTTCTTAAAATAAACTAAGAAAAGATATTTTTCTATATAAAAACCTATTGGCTGGATTTGTCTCTGAGTGTGTGTACCTCATTTATTGTCTATGTGTATGTACAACAAATGCTTAACACTACTCCTTGGATAAGCCTACTGCTCGACCACACTACCACAAAATAGAGCATTAGTATTATCTATTTTTACCACTATTTTACCTCTAAGGGGAACCCTTGGACTCTGTGCATGCTATTCCTTACTTTGAAATAGCACATACAGAGCCAACTTCCTACAGTACCTAAAAGACACGACGGATGTGTTAGTCTTATTAGACTCTGTGGCTTTTGACACAACTAGAGAACTGTTGATCACCCTGGATGTAGAATCCCTGTACACCAACATTCCCCAGGAGGCCACTCTGCAGGTCATTAGCGACCTTTTGGAAGCCAATAGAGGAGAGTCACGGACACCCCCCGACTTCATACTTGACTTGGCACATTTGGCTCTCACAAGGAACTATTTCAAGTTTGAGGATAACTTTTTCTTGCAAATACAGGGTACATCTATGGGTAGCACTTTCGCACCTAGCTTGGCATGTCTCTATGTTGATCACTTTGAGAGACAGGTAGTCAACCACGATGACAACCTGTTTTTCCAGCAGATAAAACTCTGGAAACGATATATAGATGACATTCTATTGGTCTGGACAGGAACTAGAGATGAGGCGATGAATTTTGTAAATTGGTTAAATACAGCTAACCCTTTCCTGAACTTCACCATGACCATAGGTGAAAATCAACTAGCATTTCTTGATCTATCAATCTATGAAAGCAATGGGGCTCTAGCCACAGAGGTCTATTATAAACCCACAGATCGAAATAACCTGCTCCAATTCCAAAGCTTCCACCCAAGGTCCCTGAGGGAGAATCTCCCTGTTGGTCAATTTTTACGTCTGCGACGGAATTGTTCCACCCTCACAGACTACCGCAAACACGCTGAGAAATTGGTTAGTAAGCTGCAAACCAAGGATTATCCCACACATCTGGTGAAGAGAGCATACAAAAGAGCGGGGAATAATAATAGGGATCAACTACTACAACCACGCACTAGGACGTCTGACACTGAACAAATTGTGTGTGTGACTACCTTTAACCCACTATCCAATAAGATTCAGAAAATCATCAAAGATGAGTGGAAAATCCTTATATCTGGGGGTTTACCTTTTCAGCAGCCACTACATGCGTTTAAAAGAGCCACAAACATACGGGACATGGTTGTCCACACAAGACCCAAAGAAGAAAAAAACAATTCCCTAACGACACAAACCACACTATGGGGCCTCCCACCACCAAGAGGACACTACCCATGTGGTAATTGCAGTGTCTGCTGTTTCACTAAAAAATCAACCACAATAGACCTAGACCTTAAGACTCCATGGGCTCAAAGATCCCTAACCAACTGTAACAGCAAAAACGTGATATATTTGATTAGATGCCCCTGTAACCTTAAATACGTGGGAATGACATCTAGAGGGGTCGCCACAAGAATCTGCGAACATAGGAGTACGATCCGTTGTAAACGAGAGGCTACTAAATTGACTAACCACTTCCTTCTGGAAAAACATTCGGCAGATGACTTAAACTGGACGGTAATTGAGCAACTACCTCCATCGTCCTCCAATATGACACAGAGATTGCTCCAGACCGAACAACGTTGGGTCTGGAGATTACACACGGACACCAATGGTCTTAATGATGAGATCCCCTGGTTCACACTCAATAAATGATTTCTCTTATTAATTTATGAGTCCTCCCTCCTGTCCGCTTCTGCTCTATCTTTTTCTCCCCCCCCCCCTCCCCTTTGTACTGTCCCCACCCCCTACCCTGATCCTTTACGGGACTTTGCCCCGGGACCACTCTGTTCTCTTACCCCCCCCTCACTACTTTCCCCCCCCCTGTCCGTTTTGTTCCCTCTTCTCCCTCCTCCCTTTCTTCCGTCCCCCCCTTTTTTTCCCTTCCCCCCCCCCCTCTTTCCTTTTCTTCATCCTTTCCCTCTCCTTTTTTCTTTTTTTCTTGCTTGGCCCTTTGGGCCACGGGACCGCTGGGAACTACATTTCCCAGCGGCCACTGTAAACGCGAGGCTTCCGCTGGTGGCGCTCGGGCCGGAATCTTCCGGCTCGGTCTCCACCTTTGCACTCGCTCGCATTCATGCCGGCGCCCCGGCTCAGCTGGGGCTCCTGCGGGTGCGGTTAAGCACATCGAGGCCATCAACGTTAAGAGGCCCGCCCCAGCACTCGATCACATTCATGCCGGCGCCCCGGCTTTGCCGGTGCGCCCGCCATTACGGCAATCATATCGAGGCTAGCAACGCAACGAGGCCCGCGGCGGTGATTAACTTCAATTGAATTCCAATTAACGCGCTAACAGGGCGCACCTGGAATATCTTACAGCCATAAATAGACCGTTCTCCCTCAGCCACTTGTCTCAAGCGGTCCAAGGAGAGGACGAAATAGGCGCACGGCGAGCGTCCCCTTTGATGTAGTGAGTGGCATACCGGATCACAGGCAGCACAGATAAGCCCTTATTGCGTTTAATCTTACTTTTCATGTTTATTGTCTATAGCCACTTCGGTTTCTCTTAACCAGTATTTTTCTACCAGCAATAGTGGGAACTTGCTCCCCCCTAATGCTCCCTCTGTATCTATTCTGCCCACTTCTGTTCCTCTCCTCACTTCGTCTGTATGTTCATCTCTTTCCCTTAGTGTGTGACTATAAGGGGACACTCCCCCTCCTGGATACCAGAGGCTAACAGCCTCTAAGAAAAGGGTAAGAACTATAATTCCCTGCAGTGATAGGACTGTCCACTTGTGTAGATATACCCACTCAGTCACTCCACGCATGTATATTACCTTTTTGAACATATGTGTTTCGTGCATGAATGCATCCCCTTGACACGTGTGTAATTGGTTGGTTTTGCAGTGCTGTGTGCCACCAGTGTGCTAATTATTGGTTTTTCCCCCATAGGCCGCCTCAAGGTAACTCCTTGGGTAAGGTAGATCATTCATTTTCCATTTTTTCACTCTTTGATTTCCCCATAGAGTATTTTCCTCCAACGTGAGACGTAGGGATCCTAGGCCCTGACGAATGCCCCGAGACCTTCATTGGCTCACTCCTGAGGGCAGAAACATGTTGGCTAGTAATTAGTTAGGTGACCCTGTGAGTCCTTGCCCTCACAGAGGTGTCCCAACCCCCCTTTTTAACTACACCAGTCAGACACCACCATTAAATTTGTTGCTCTTCATAGGTGTCTGCTTAGGTGTTTTTAGTTTTTTTCAGTAGATTAGCTGGATCCCGATCTTTCCAGAAACAAGTTTATTTACGCACTCCCTCCTGTTCCTTTAACAGTGAGGTTGAGTCCGCCCAGGTGGCACTGTCCTACCTGGGTGGGTCTAGGTGGTCAAATGATGAAGCATGACACTATATAGTGTGTGAGACCACCTAGTCCGTAAAAGGAAATCCCCTTTTTTCCCACCCCCCGTTGTTCCTCTCCGAATATGCACTCGGCAATTTCCAACTGACATTCCACTGACTTTACCCTTCCAAATAGGAATACATACAACCCAGGGCTACGCTAATATCCGCGACGTCCTCTTTTAGAGAACCCCGTACTTTCGTGTGTATTTCGCCTTAACTACAGCCCAGTTATTGATAAGCTTGCTATGCAAGTGGAGAATTTAATTAAGTTGCCATTGTCCTTTGCCTGCTGCATAGCTATAATTGAGATAACAGTGCTGCCTACGTTTCTCTATTTGTTTACCAACATCCCTATTCAATTAACCAATTGTTTTTTATGATCCGCCTGATATAGGCTGCCCGTAGGACGTGGATCAATTGGAAGGTATTGACTCTGCCTTATCACAGAGGGGGATTTGGGGTGCCAGATCCTGAGCTTTATTTTTTGGTCACACAATGCCAGTTACCACGTGGCTGCTTGCTTTCCGTATCTTACACTGGAGAGAGACCAGGCAGGAGATATTCCCTTGTCTTCCCGCGGGGCTGCCTAGCAGTCCCGCCGATATTCAGATCGTCTCTACCACATTGTGGACTTGAAAAATTTGAAGTGATGAACTGGGTGGGAGACTGCTTTATTATCAATCTAATCCCCTGACGTGTAACCACTGGCTCCCTGTTACGATGGAGAAATATTCATTTAATGGGTAAAGACCAGGGGCTAGGTTTCCCAGTTGCATGGCTGAATTTTCTGAGCACTGTCGCAACCTACTGTGGGCCAAACCCCTAATCCCACATTGAGCAATGTTGAAATTGAAAATTAGGACGAGCAGTTTCCAGTAATATAAAGGAATATCTTTCAATTGATTTTAAAATCCAATCAATCTCAAAAAGTAGATTCTATTAAAAATCAAAAAGTTCTTTAAAAAAATACCTCCTTGTAAATTCTGAGTATGTATTGGCAAAGCTTTCAACATATGTGAGGACCAAAATATTTGTATATCAACCATCAGCAAAATAAAAGCATTCATGTCCATAATTTCATCAGAAGGGAATTGAATGCCATTCCCAACTGACAGAAAACATATCAAAAACAGCAAAAATGTATCAGCAGAAGTTGGAGGACATATAACATTGAGCTACAATTATCCAACAGAATTTATATAAGTGAGAAAAATATTTAACATCAAAATAAGAGACAGAAGAGAAAAATAATAAAATAAAAGAATTGAAAGAACAAAAATGAATAACACAAAACAAAATATTATTTATATACTTAACCAAATTTAAACATGTTCAAATTAGTCAATATTTCTGTTTTTGATTAGCGTGTACCTCTATTTTCAGATGTTCTGTTCTTAACACGCAATACGGGATTCATAACTTCCCATCTTAAGTTAACAGAACCGCACCTTCTAATGTGCAAGCACTGATGCAAAAACTTATTTCGTCTTGATTATAAATTATTCTTCTAATTTCATGAACACTTTGCGAGACATACAAGAATCCAACAAAAGCTCTGTTAGAAACGTTTTGGATGAAAGTCTTCAAGCCCAGGTTGTAGGAGGGAAACGGAGCATAAGCATAATCATGCAAGTGCCTTATGTGAGGCATGAAGTTAAATTGAACGGGCCCAAAATATTCTATATTGATAGAAATCTGTGAAAAATAAAGCAAGATTCGGAAGCCTTGTTATGAAAGGCTAAGTGGCCTATAATGTAAGGGCATAATTCTAGAGGTCTTACCCAATAACAAGTAAAGGCTACTATTCTGTTAACAAGAGAACAAAACAAAAATTATTTTAAAGAACATTAGCATTATGTTGTAAATAACCCCAGCATATACTACTAATACGTAAAGGTATAGTGACAAAATACCTGATCGTAATCCAGAATGAATATTGTCTCTGCAGTTAGCCAAAGCAAAGTATGTACATTGGTCACATAAAACTTCGTACAATGTTAATTGGTTTATAAGACTTGGCTTCTAGAGACCGTTACAAAGGTAATATGACTAAGAAAGGAAACCTTGGCGAACATCTTGAAATGTATATTACGCCCAAGCCTACATGTAGAGATAGCTCTGTTAATCCAAAGGCTAATGAAACTCTGGGGCAGGCTACAAATTCAGTCATGACTAACTGACGTGAGAGATTTCCTGAAGGCAGCAAGACAGCCTTATTAGGATAACAACTGGGACAAAACTAAAGTGGCTGTCACATGACAGTACAACGGTCTCTATTCATGTAACGGTATGTAATTTTGATCTATGGTGTTGAGAAATGGCTTGGTAATGACAAGTATTTATGATTTAAAAGTTTCGTGCATTTTTATTATTTTTGCTTTGGTGTCTGTAAAATGTTTTCGAAAATGAAATCATGTGAAGTTTTTCCAACTCTAACAGTTTAATTAGTTCTTGGGGGTGTGTCTCGGTGCACATCAACGGGAAGATTGCAAGTGATTTTGGAATAAGAAAGAATAGTTTATTGAAAGGTGACCCAGAGCTGTTACAAGGCCTACTGAAAAAAATGTTATATCTATGGTTGAAGATGGTTGTTTGTTGTTGCGAACTTCTAAAAGTGGCACTTTCAGAATTGTGACTTAAAATCCGGCTTTACCATTAAAAATGATTTTAAATTGCAATTCATTTGAATGTAAACAGAATATCGTTATCTGCCCTGAATCCAAAGTTAGTACTTATTAAAGGTAATAAGGTAACCCAGTGTTAGTCAATGGAAGAGACAGGTTCTCCCACAATGAAAAATGACTTTAGAAGTTTTTCATACCTGGGCATGTAAAACCTAAACCCAGAAGTCCTACTTTTGAAATACACTGCACCTTGCCCTGAGCTTTTAAGGTGTACTTTAGGGGTAGCATACGTATTAACCCCTTTGGTATGTCTGCTGGCCATTGGCCGACACCGGGAGGCCTTAAAAGGATCCTTCTGTGCAAGCACAGGGGAATTCCTTTTATTTAAAAAATGCTGGGGGAGACGTGGAATCACTTCTGCGTCTCTCCCCAAACCCCTCCTGCCCATCTGTGACATCAGCGTGCCCCGAGACACGCTCAAGTTATAGTTTTCCCCACTGGAACTGGAAAAAGCAGCAGGTAAGTGCTCTCTCCACTTCAGTGAGGAAAAAGGGTCCAAAAAGGCTTCCATGTGTTTCAGGGAGGCCTCCTTGGAAAGAGGAGCTCCCCTTTCCAATGAGGCTTTTCTGAAACTGTTTCCTGGCAGCAGATCACGGTTCACAGGCAAGCTGTGATACACTGTCATAAAACCCACTAGACCACCAGGAAAATTACTTTGGGTGGGGGGGGTGTCGAAACTTGGAGTAATGGGCAGTTCCCCCACCAGTGGGATCATTTAAATAAAATAAAAAAATGTTCCAATGGGTGGGGGTGGGGGTGGTGGTGCGGTGGGTGATTGGGATAATAATTAAAAAAATAATTAAAACCTGTGAGATTGCTGGGGGATTGGCTCTTTTGATCATGAGCTGACCCCTGTGGGCCTCAAATTAATTATATAGAAATGTGTGGTTTCCCTGGGGGGTATGACTGGCCCCAGGGAAACCACAGATAAAAAAAAAAAAATAATAATAATAAAAAGGTTGGGGTGATCTCTCTCTCTTATATATATTTGTATATATACATGAGAGAGAGATGTCTATATATTTATATATATCTGAGTTTTCCCCTGGGGGGGTCTCAAGCTGCATAATTGCATTCACCCTAGTAATAGCACTGTGAGTTTCACAAGGAGCATACCTTTGCAAAAAAGTTGCAGAGGCTACTTATGTGAATGTGTGCTTCTCGAGATAAAAGTTAGATTTATAGCTTTGGGGAATTACTTTTATATTGGCAAATGCCCCGCAGCTCCCCCAACAAAGTTTTGTGTACATGATGTTAAAAATATACTATGATATTGGGTATGTGGCAAGGCGAAGTGATACTATGTCTTCTTTTTTTTAGTGTCTTTGGAGAACCTGCATATTTAGGAAAGAAGATAAGGTAAGGTCACTTTCTCTTTATTTATTGTTGCACACATCTCACACGCACACACAAACCAACTGTTTTAGAACAACAATCTGCCTTCTACGTAGGGCAGTGTTTTAGAAGGAGGTTTAGCCAGTAGTAGAGGTGGCGTCTCAGTGGATGACTGCTGCCAAGGCCCTAACTCAGGCTATGGAGGACAGCTCTGAGGCAGCTCTAAGACAGGAGATAATGAGAAGGCATGTGAGGGAGAGGAAAATGGAGCAGAATCTGGAAGTGTTTTTTCAGTCGGCGGAGTCCCATCCAATGACTCATCTTTGAGCAATTCTGAGAAACAATGGTTGCAGTTGGGCTGCCCCTTCGCTAACACAGTCTGTGCAGCAGGGCGACCGTAGCAGTTTAAACCAACCCAGTGAGTAGGCACGTGCGGTGGCAGGCACAGAACGAGCGCTCGCTTGGCAGCCCCCCCAATTTACTTCATCCCTAAATTCCACCCTTCAAAAGCGACTCTGCATGTAAAGTTGATATGGCTAATTTACCAAATGACTACATCCATGTCTTTTTGGATGTTGACTTCCTTGAGCAAATTGTGCAGCAAACAAATTTATGTGTCAAACAATTTCTGAGGGATCATGGAGGCACTCTGAGGCTTCATTCTAGGGCACACCAGTGGACTCCCACTTCGATTGAGGACTTGAAGATATTCTTGGGCCTTATGCTCAAAATGGGGTTAGTCCAGACATCAACTTGTAGTTCTACTGGTCTACTCACACAGTCTAGGTACGTACCATCTTTGCACAGTACATAAGCGGAGATTGTTTGTTACTACTGCAGTGCATGCTGCATGTCAATGACAATTCTGCTGCATTGCACTGGACCCATCCAGACCATAACATGTTCAAAATTCGGCCTGTTGTGGAACATTTTGTGGCAGGTTTCTTGAGATTGATACTCTTGGAAAAAATATAGCCATCAATAAGTCCTTGATCCTCTACAAGGGGCTGCTGTTCAGGCAATCATTGTGAGCAAAAGAGCTCACTATGACATCACACTATGACATCAAGCTAGACATGCTATGTGAGAGCTCTACCCGCTGTGTGTACAAGCTGAGAGTGTATACAGGGAAGTACCCCACTCTAAACCCTGTAGGTTACCCTTCCATGCTAGGAGTCACAGGAAAGATTGAATGGATCTTCTCCAGCCATTCGATCACAAAGATTATAACCCTTATGTGGACAATTTCTACACAGGAGTAGAGCTGTTCAATTAGCTGTACAAAGCTGGCACTGTGGCCTTCAGTACACTTTGCTGTCACTGCAAAGGATACCCACAGGAGCTTGTTTGTAAGAAGCTCCAGAAATTCCAGAGCACTGAGTTGCGTTCCAACTAACTGCTTGCAGTCAAGCTCTTGGATAGGCGTGATGTGTACGTGATCACTACAGTTCATGATGACAGCACTTCTCTTGTCTCGGTTTGGGGTCAGATGGCTGAAGCTCACAAGCCTACCTGTATACTTAATTACAACAAGTCAACAGGTGTAGTGGATAAGAACAACCTGGTTCTTCAGCCATACAATGCGTGTTGTAAAATGTGCACTTGATACAAGGAACTGTTTATCCACCTGATCCAGATGGCAACATACAATGTATATGTTGTTTATTGTGAGACAACCACAGGAAGACTCATGTCTTTTCTTGACTTTCAGATGTTCGTCATGGAAAGTCTTACTGCTGCAGAAGCAGCAGCCTCCACTTCATATGTTCTGGAGGACGTGACAAGGCTGCAGGAGCGATACTTTGCTGATCGCATTCCCGAAACACCTAAAAAGGCTCAACCATGTCATCGTAAAACCTGCTGTAAACACAGAAAGAGGGAGGAGAGTTGTGTTTACTGTCCCCAGTACCCATCTCATCCAGCCTTGTGTTTTCTTACTTCCTTTATGTGGTATCATCAAAAAGTGAAGTATTGGAAAATTGACTTAGGTGAAGCTGCCGTTGGGTAAGCCTTTCAATGCCTGCGCATGGATAGCTACCTTCTGTGAGCCACTACTTAGCTAGGCCAGCAGCCCCAGAATTTTCGTTTTCCTACAAGAGGAAATCATGAATTTCCTAATGCCCTGCTCAATACCTTTTTCTGCTGTAAGAACGTGATAGAAGTTCTGTTCACCAACTGACAAGTGCATTATAGTCCCCACACTTAACATAACAGTGGACAGACCATTTGCCATGTTGTCAAGGAGTACCCTGTGTTGCAAAATTCTAAAGGCTTGACAAGGTTTTTAAGTGCTTTTAGGAAACTTATGTATACAACACAAGGACCATCCTGATTGTCCACGAGAACCAGAGTTAGGGGTCATTACAACATTGGCGGTATAAGGCGCCTACCGCCGTGCAGAAGACCGCCAATACACCGCCGCGGGCGCGGTAGACCGCCACAGCTATTATGACACACATCTTGGAATCCTCCGAAATTTAGACACCCACACAACACCGCCACACCAAAGGTAAACATGCGGAAACAAATCCTTCACCTCCACGCCAACAGAAACACGCCCATGGTATTACGATCCACGAATCCACGCGGCTGTCTTTCAACCGCGGTATTCCATTGGTGGTACACACCGCCGCGCTCAAAATACACACACATCTACAAAACACCGCCACATTGGACAATTACACATACACACACCTGATACACATACACACACCACTCCCACACATCCAATACAATATAAAATGCACACCCACATCACCCACAAACCCCTACGACCAAAAAATCAGAGAGAAGGCGAGAGATAGAGCACAGCTATTGACAACCCCATCACACAGAGGCACACAACACCATCACCCACACAAAATCCACACACAAAACACCACATACCACTACACTCACCACACTCATCAACACATACACCACCCCACACATCACACACACCACCCCATGGCACGCCAAAGACACCTCCGCTTCTCCGAGGAGGAGCTCAGGGTCATGGTGGAGGAAATCGTATGGGTAGAGTCACAGCTATTTGGCTCACAGGTACAGCACACATCAATAGCCAGGAAGATGGAGCTATGGCGAAGAATAGTGGACAGGGTGAACGCAGTGGGACAGCACCCAAGAAATAGGGAGGACATCAGTGTAGGAAAGTACCATCTTGCCTGGCATGTTACCCCCATTTTTCACTGTATATATGTTGTTTTAGTTGTATGTGTCACTGGGACCCTGGTAACCCAGGGCCCCAGTGCTCATAAGTGTGCCTGAATGTGTTACCTGTGTAGTGACTAACTGTCTCACTGAGGCTCTGCTAATCAGAACCTCAGTGGTTATGCTCTCTCATTTCTTTCCAAATTGTCACTGACAGGCTAGTGACCATTTTTACCAATTTACATTGGCTTACTGGAACACCCTTATAATTCCCTAGTATATGGTACTGAGGTACCCAGGGTATTGGGGTTCCAGGAGATCCCTATGGGCTGCAGCATTTCTTTTGCCACCCATAGGGAGCTCTGACAATTCTTACACAGGCCTGCCACTGCAGCCTGAGTGAAATAACGTCCACGTTATTTCACAGCCATTTTACACTGCACTTAAGTAACTTATAAGTCACCTATATGTCTAACCTTTACCTGGTAAAGGTTGGGTGCAAAGTTACTTAGTGTGAGGGCACCCTGGCACTAGCCAAGGTGCCCCCACATTGTTCAGAGCCAATTCCCTGAACTTTGTGAGTGCGGGGACACCATTACACGCGTGCACTACATATAGGTCACTACCTATATGTAGCTTCACCATGGTAACTCCGAATATGGCCATGTAACATGTCTATGATCATGGAATTGCCCCCTCTATACCATCCTGGCATAGTTGGCACAATCCCATGATCCCAGTGGTCTGTAGCACAGACCCTGGTACTGCCAAACTGCCCTTCATGGGGTTTCACTGCAGCTGCTGCTGCTGCCAACCCCTCAGACAGGCAGCTGCCCTCCTGGGGTCCAGCCAGGCCTGGCCCAGGATGGCAGAACAAAGAACTTCCTCTGAGAGAGGGTGTGACACCCTCTCCCTTTGGAAAATGGTGTGAAGGCAGGGGAGGAGTAGCCTCCCCCAGCCTCTGGAAATGCTTTGTTGGGCACAGAGGTGCCCAATTCTGCATAAGCCAGTGTACACCGGTTCAGGGACCCCTTAGCCCCTGCTCTGGCGCAAAACTGGACAAAGGAAAGGGGAGTGACCACTCCCCTGACCTGCACCTCCCCTGGGAGGTGTCCAGAGCTCCTCCAGTGTGCTCCAGACCTCTGCCATCTTGGAAACAGAGGTGCTGCTGGCACACTGGACTGCTCTGAGTGGCCAGTGCCACCAGGTGACGTCAGAGACTCCTGCTGATAGGCTCCTTCAGGTGTTAGTAGCCTATCCTCTCTCCTAGGTAGCCAAACCCTCTTTTCTGGCTATTTAGGGTCTCTGTCTCTGGGGAAACTTTAGATAACGAATGCATGAGCTCAGCCGAGTTCCTCTGCATCTCTCTCTTCACCTTCTGATAAGGAATCGACCGCTGACCGTGCTGGAAGCCTGCAAACCTGCAACATAGTAGCAAAGACGACTACTGCAACTCTGTAACGCTGATCCTGCCGCCTTCTCGACTGTTTTCCTGCTTGTGCATGCTGTGGGGGTAGCCTGCCTCCTCTCTGCACCAGAAGCTCCGTAGAAATCTCCCGTGGGTCGACGGAATCTTCCCCCTGCAACCGCAGGCACCAAAAAGCTGCATCACCGGTCCCTTGGGTCTCCTCTCAGCACGACGAGCGAGGTCCCTCGAATCCAGCGACTCTGTCCAAGTGCCCCCACAGTCCAGTGACTCTTCAGTCCAAGTTTGGTGGAGGTAAGTCCTTGCCTCACCTCGCTGGGCTGCATTGCTGGGAACCGCGACTTTGCAGGCTACTCCGGCCCCTGTGCACTTCCGGCGGAAATCCTTTGTGCACAGCCAAGCCTGGGTCCACGGCACTCTAACCTGCATTGCACGACTTTCTAAGTTGGTCTCCGGCGACGTGGGACTCCTTTGTGCAACTTCGGCGAGCACCGTTTCACGCATCCTCGTAGTGCCTGTTTCTGGCACTTCCCCGGGTGCTACCTGCTTCAGTGAGGGCTCTTTGTCTTGCTCGACGTCCCCTCTCTCTTCAGGTCCAATTTGCGACCTCCTGGTCCCTCCTGGGCCCCAGCAGCGTCCAAAAACGCCAAACGCACGATTTGCGCCTAGCAAGGCTTGTTGGCGTCCCTTCGGCAGGAAAACACTTCTGCACGACTCTCCACGGCGAGAGGGATCCGTCCACCAAAGGGGAAGTCTCTAGCCCTTTTCGTTCCTGCAGAAACCTCAGCTTCTTCTGTCCAGTCGAAGCTTCTTTGCACCCGCAGCTGGCATTTCCTGGGCATCTGCCCATCTCCGACTTGCTTGTGACTTTTGGACTTGGTCCCCTTGTTCCACAGGTACCCTAGATTGGAAATCCACAGTTGTTGCATTGCTGGTTTGTGTCTTTCCTGCATTATTCCTCTAACTCGACTACTTTGTCCTTAGGGGAACTTTAGTGCACTTTGCACTCACTTTTCAGGGTCTTGGGGAGGGTTATTTTTCTAACTCTCACTATTTTCTAATAGTCCCAGCGACCCTCTACAAGGTCACATAGGTTTGGGGTCCATTCGTGGTTCGCATTCCACTTTTGGAGTATATGGTTTGTGTTGCCCCTATCCCTATGTTTCCCCATTGCATCCTATTGTAACTATACATTGTTTGCACTGTTTTCTAAGACTATACTGCATATTTTTGCTATTGTGTATATATATCTTGTGTATATTTCCTATCCTCTCACTGAGGGTACACTCTAAGATACTTTGGCATATTGTCATAAAAATAAAGTACCTTTATTTTTAGTATAACTGTGTATTGTGTTTTCTTATGATATTGTGCATATGACACTAAGTGGTACTGTAGTAGCTTCACACGTCTCCTAGTTCAGCCTAAGCTGCTCTGCTAAGCTACCATTATCTATCAGCCTAAGCTGCTAGACACCCTATACACTAATAAGGGATAACTGGGCCTGGTGCAAGGTGCAAGTACCCCTTGGTACTCACTACAAGCCAGTCCAGCCTCCTACATTGGTTGTGCAGTGGTGGGATAAGTGCTTGAGACTACTTACCACTCTTGTCATTGTACTTTTCATAAGAGAAAAATATACAAAACAAGGTCAGTGTATATACACATAGCCAAAAAGTTTTGCATTTCCTCTTTTCACTCTTTTCTAAGTGCTGAAAAGTACCTCTAAACTTTCAAAAAGTTCTTAAAAGTTTAAAAAGTATTTTTCTGTCTTTCCAAAAAGTTCTGAAAACTTTTTTCTCTTTTTCTATCACTTTAACTCTCTCTAAAAATGTCTGGCACAGGCCAAAGTGTTGATCTGTCCAAACTTGCATATGACAACCTTAGCTGGAAAAGAGCAAGGAGTCTCTGTATAGAGAGAGGTTTGAGTGTAGGGAAGAATCCTGCCTTGGAACTGTTACTTAACATGCTTAGAGAACAGGATAAGGCCATAGGTGCCTCATCTGTTGAAAAAGTACCTAATAGTTCTCAATCTGATTCAGGGACTCCCCCAGGAAAAGATTCAGGGAAGAAACTTCCTAGCCTGCCCATTACTAGACAATCTAGCATAGATGGTAATGATGATGAGCCACACCAAATAAATAGTGTTGTCTCACATCATAGCAAAAGCATTTATTCTCACCATACTGGTAGTAATGTTTCTGTAAACCAAGCTGTTAAGTTGGCTTCTGTAAGGGACAGGTCTCCTTCTGTTCATTCCCATCATAGGTCTGTTTCTAGAAATGTCCCTCCCACCAACCCTGATGACAGAATGTTAGAGAGGGAACTCAATAAGTTGAAGGTGGAACAAACCAGACTGAAGCTTAAAAAGCAACAGCTGGATTTGGATAGACAGTCTTTTGAATTAGAGAAGGAAAGACAGAAGTTGGGTTTAGATACCCATGGTGGCAGCAGCAGTATTCCCCATAGTCATCCTGCAAAAGAGCATGATTCCAGGAATCTGCACAAGATAGTTCCCCCTTATAAGGAGGGGGATGACATTAACAAGTGGTTTGCTGCACTTGAGAGGGCCTGTGTTGTACAGGATGTCCCTCAAAGGCAGTGGGCTGCTATCCTATGGCTATCATTTAGTGGAAAAGGTAGGGATAGGCTCCTTACTGTAAAAGAAAATGATGCTAATAATTTCCAAGTTCTTAAGAATGCACTCCTGGATGGTTATGGCTTAACCACTGAACAGTACAGGATAAAGTTCAGAGAGACCAAAAAGGAGTCTTCACAAGACTGGGTTGATTTCATTGACCAGGCAGTGAAGGCCTTGGAGGGGTGGTTACATGGCAGTAAAGTTACTGATTATGACAGCCTGTATAACTTGATCCTGAGAGAGCATGTTCTTAATAATTGTGTGTCTGATTTGTTGCACCAGTACTTGGTGGACTCTGATCTGACCTCTCCCCAAGAATTGGGAAAGAAGGCAGACAAATGGGTCAGAACAAGAGTGAACAGAAAAGTTCATACAGGGGGTGACAAAGATGGCAACAAAAAGAAGGATGGTAAGTCTTCTGACAAGGGTGGGGACAAATCTAAAAATGAGTCTTCATCAGGCCCACAAAAACACTCTGGTGGGGGTGGTGGGTCCAAATCCTCCTTTAATCAGAACAAGGAAAATAAACCATGGTGCTATTTATGTAAAATAAAAGGCCATTGGACAACAGATCCCAGTTGTCCAAAGAAAGGCACCACAGCTCCTACCACTACAACCCCTACTGCTACACCTAGTGTCCCTACTAATAGCAGTGGTGGTAGGAGCAAACCTACTAATAGCCAATCCAAGGGAGTAGCTGGGCTCACTTTTGGTAATTTAGTTGGGGTTGGTCTAATTAGGGAGACCACAGAGGCTACTTTAGTCTCTGAAGGGGCTATTGATTTAGCCACTTTGGTTGCTTGCCCCCATAACTTGGAGAAGTACAAGCAACTAACCCTAATAAATGGTGTTGAGGTCCAGGCCTACAGGGACACAGGTGCCAGTGTCACAATGGTGATTGAGAAACTGGTGCACCCTGAACAACACATACTTGGACACCAGTACCAAGTAACCGATGCTCACAACATAACACAAAGCCACCCCATGGCTGTTGTAAATCTCAACTGGGGGGGGGTAACTGGTCCAAAGAAAGTTGTGGTAGCTTCAGATTTACCTGTAGACTGTCTATTAGGGAATGATTTGGAGACATCAGCTTGGTCAGATGTGGAGTTGGAGGCCCATGCAGCAATGTTGGGCATCCCAGGGCATATTTTTGCTTTGACAAGGGCTCAGGCCAAAAAGCAAAAAGGACAGGGAAGCTTGGATCCTGGAACAATGGACCAAGTGCTCCCTAAAGCTAGGGCTAGTACAAGCAAACCACTTCCTACTATCCCTCCCTCTACAGTGGATTCTACTTCTGAGGAAGAAGAATTCCCTCCCTGTGCAGAACCTACACCAGAGGAGCTGGAAGCAGACACTGCTGAGCTTTTGGGTGAAGGGGGGCCTGCCAGAGAGGAGCTGAGTGTGGCACAGCAAACCTGTCCCACATTAGAGGGTCTCAGACAGCAAGCTGTCAAACAGGCTAATGGGGATGTCAGTGACTCTCACAGAGTTTACTGGGAGGACAACCTCTTGTACACTGAGCATAGGGATCCTAAACCTGGAGCTGCCAGGAGATTAGTGATTCCTCAGGAGTACAGAAAGTTCCTCCTAACACTGGCACATGACATTCCCTTAGCTGGGCATCTAGGACAAATGAAAACTTGGGACAGGCTTGTTCCCCTGTTTCATTGGCCTAGGATGTCTGAGGACACAAAAGAATTTTGTAAGTCCTGTGAAACCTGTCAAGCCAGTGGCAAGACAGGTGGCACTCCAAAGGCACCCCTTATCCCACTGCCTGTGGTTGGGGTTCCCTTTGAAAGGGTAGGGGTTGACATAGTTGGCCCCCTTGACCCTCCTACTGCTTCAGGCAATAGGTTTATCTTAGTGGTAGTGGACCATGCCACAAGATATCCTGAAGCTATTCCTTTAAGGACCACTACAGCACCTGCAGTGGCAAAGGCCCTCCTGGGAATATTTTCCAGGGTGGGCTTCCCAAAGGAAGTAGTATCAGACAGAGGAAGCAATTTCATGTCTGCATACTTAAAGGCCATGTGGAAGGAGTGTGGTGTAACGTACAAGTTCACAACACCCTATCATCCACAAACAAATGGACTGGTGGAGAGATTTAATAAAACTCTCAAAGGCATGATTATGGGTCTCCCTGAAAAACTCCGCAGGAGATGGGATATCCTTCTACCATGCCTCCTTTTTGCCTACAGGGAGGTACCCCAGAAAGGAGTGGGCTTCAGCCCCTTTGAACTTCTTTTTGGACACCCTGTTAGGGGTCCACTCACACTTGTAAAGGAGGGTTGGGAACAACCTTTAAAAGCTCCTAAGCAGGATATTGTGGATTATGTACTTGGCCTCAGATCAAGGATGGCTGAGTACATGAAAAAGGCCAGTAAAAACCTTCAGGCCAGCCAAGAGCTCCAGAAGCAATGGCATGATCAGAAGGCTGTTTTGGTTCAGTACCAACCAGGGCAGAAAGTGTGGGTCTTGGAGCCTGTGGCCCCAAGAGCACTCCAAGATAAATGGAGTGGTCCCCACACAATTGTTGAAAAGAAGGGAGAAGTCACCTATTTAGTTGACTTAGGCACTGCCAGGAGTCCCCTTAGGGTGCTCCATGTCAACCGCCTGAAACCCTACTATGACAGGGCTGATCTCACCCTGCTCATGGCAACTGATGAGGGACAGGAAGAAGACAGTGATCCTCTACCTGATCTCTTCTCTTCCACAGAACAAGATGCTCTTGTGGAAGGTGTAGTTTTGGCTGATTGTCTTACTGCTGAGCAGAAAGATAATTGCATAAATCTCCTAGGACAATTTTCAGAACTCTTCTCTACTGTGCCAGGCACCACTTCTTGGTGTGAGCACACTATAGATACTGGAGACAGTTTACCTGTCAAAAGTAAGATCTATAGGCAGCCTGACCATGTCAGGGACTGCATAAAGCAAGAAGTTCAGAAAATGCTGGAACTAGGAGTGGTTGAGCACTCTGACAGACCATGGGCTTCTCCTGTGGTACTGGTACCAAAACCCAATTCTAAAGATGGAAAGAAGGAAATGCGGTTTTGTGTAGACTATAGAGGTCTCAACTTGGTAACCAAAACTGATGCTCACCCTATACCCAGGGCAGATGAGCTTATAGATACACTGGCATCTGCCAAGTATCTAAGCACTTTTGATTTGACTGCAGGGTATTGGCAGATCAAATTATCAGAAGATGCTAAATCTAAGACTGCATTTTCTACCATTGGAGGACATTACCAGTTTACTGTAATGCCTTTTGGGTTGAAAAATGCACCTGCCACTTTTCAGAGGTTGGTGAACACAGTCCTGCAAGGGCTGGAAGCTTTCAGTGCAGCATATTTGGACGATATAGCTGTCTTTAGCTCCAGCTGGGATGATCACCTGGTCCACCTATGGAAAGTTTTGGAGGCCCTGCAAAAGGCAGGCCTCACTATCAAGGCTTCAAAGTGCCAGATAGGGCAGGGTAAGGTGGTTTATCTGGGACACCTTGTTGGTGGGGAACAGATTGCACCACTTCAGGGGAAAATCCAAACTATTATTGATTGGGTTCCCCCTACCACTCAGACTCAGATGAGAGCCTTCCTAGGCCTCACTGGGTATTACAGGAGGTTCATTAAGAACTATGGCTCCATTGCAGCCCCTCTTAATGACCTCACATCCAAAAAAATGCCTAAAAAGGTATTATGGACAGCAAACTGTCAGAAAGCTTTTGAGGAGCTGAAGCAGGCCATGTGCTCTGCACCTGTCCTGAAAAGCCCTTGTTACTCTAAAAAAATCTATGTCCAAACTGATGCATCTGAATTAGGAGTAGGGGCAGTCCTATCACAACTTAATTCTGAGGGCCAGGATCAACCTGTTGCTTTTATTAGTAGAAGGTTGACCCCTAGAGAAAAGCGTTGGTCTGCCATTGAGAGGGAGGCCTTTGCTGTGGTCTGGGCTCTGAAGAAGTTGAGGCCATACCTGTTTGGCACTCACTTCATTGTTCAGACAGACCACAAACCTCTACTTTGGCTAAAACAAATGAAAGGTGAAAATCCTAAATTGTTGAGGTGGTCCATATCCCTACAGGGAATGGACTATACAGTGGAACATAGACCTGGGAGTAGCCACTCCAATGCAGATGGACTCTCCAGATATTTCCACTTAGACAATGAAGACTCATCAGGTAATGGCTAGTCTTATTGTCCTTCGTTTGGGGGGGGGGTTGTGTAGGAAAGTACCATCTTGCCTGGCATGTTACCCCCATTTTTCACTGTATATATGTTGTTTTAGTTGTATGTGTCACTGGGACCCTGGTAACCCAGGGCCCCAGTGCTCATAAGTGTGCCTGAATGTGTTACCTGTGTAGTGACTAACTGTCTCACTGAGGCTCTGCTAATCAGAACCTCAGTGGTTATGCTCTCTCATTTCTTTCCAAATTGTCACTGACAGGCTAGTGACCATTTTTACCAATTTACATTGGCTTACTGGAACACCCTTATAATTCCCTAGTATATGGTACTGAGGTACCCAGGGTATTGGGGTTCCAGGAGATCCCTATGGGCTGCAGCATTTCTTTTGCCACCCATAGGGAGCTCTGACAATTCTTACACAGGCCTGCCACTGCAGCCTGAGTGAAATAACGTCCACGTTATTTCACAGCCATTTTACACTGCACTTAAGTAACTTATAAGTCACCTATATGTCTAACCTTTACCTGGTAAAGGTTGGGTGCAAAGTTACTTAGTGTGAGGGCACCCTGGCACTAGCCAAGGTGCCCCCACATTGTTCAGAGCCAATTCCCTGAACTTTGTGAGTGCGGGGACACCATTACACGCGTGCACTACATATAGGTCACTACCTATATGTAGCTTCACCATGGTAACTCCGAATATGGCCATGTAACATGTCTATGATCATGGAATTGCCCCCTCTATACCATCCTGGCATAGTTGGCACAATCCCATGATCCCAGTGGTCTGTAGCACAGACCCTGGTACTGCCAAACTGCCCTTCATGGGGTTTCACTGCAGCTGCTGCTGCTGCCAACCCCTCAGACAGGCAGCTGCCCTCCTGGGGTCCAGCCAGGCCTGGCCCAGGATGGCAGAACAAAGAACTTCCTCTGAGAGAGGGTGTGACACCCTCTCCCTTTGGAAAATGATGTGAAGGCAGGGGAGGAGTAGCCTCCCCCAGCCTCTGGAAATGCTTTGTTGGGCACAGAGGTGCCCAATTCTGCATAAGCCAGTCTACACCGGTTCAAGGACCCCTTAGCCCCTGCTCTGGCGCAAAACTGGACAAAGGAAAGGGGAGTGACCACTCCCCTGACCTGCACCTCCCCTGGGAGGTGTCCAGAGCTCCTCCAGTGTGCTCCAGACCTCTGCCATCTTGGAAACAGAGGTGCTGCTGGCACACTGGACTGCTCTGAGTGGCCAGTGCCACCAGGTGACGTCAGAGACTCCTGCTGATAGGCTCCTTCAGGTGTTAGTAGCCTATCCTCTCTCCTAGGTAGCCAAACCCTCTTTTCTGGCTATTTAGGGTCTCTGTCTCTGGGGAAACTTTAGATAACGAATGCATGAGCTCAGCCGAGTTCCTCTGCATCTCTCTCTTCACCTTCTGATAAGGAATCGACCGCTGACCGCGCTGGAAGCCTGCAAACCTGCAACATAGTAGCAAAGACGACTACTGCAACTCTGTAACGCTGATCCTGCCGCCTTCTCGACTGTTTTCCTGCTTGTGCATGCTGTGGGGGTAGCCTGCCTCCTCTCTGCACCAGAAGCTCCGAAGAAATCTCCCGTGGGTCGACGGAATCTTCCCCCTGCAACCGCAGGCACCAAAAAGCTGCATCACCGGTCCCTTGGGTCTCCTCTCAGCACGACGAGCGAGGTCCCTCGAATCCAGCGACTCTGTCCAAGTGACCCCCACAGTCCAGTGACTCTTCAGTCCAAGTTTGGTGGAGGTAAGTCCTTGCCTCACCTCGCTGGGCTGCATTGCTGGGAACCGCGACTTTGCAAGCTACTCCGGCCCCTGTGCACTTCCGGCGGAAATCCTTTGTGCACAGCCAAGCCTGGGTCCACGGCACTCTAACCTGCATTGCACGACTTTCTAAGTTGGTCTCCGGCGACGTGGGACTCCTTTGTGCAACTTCGGCGAGCACCGTTTCACGCATCCTCGTAGTGCCTGTTTCTGGCACTTCCCCGGGTGCTACCTGCTTCAGTGAGGGCTCTTTGTCTTGCTCGACGTCCCCTCTCTCTTCAGGTCCAATTTGTGACCTCCTGGTCCCTCCTGGGCCCCAGCAGCGTCCAAAAACGCCAAACGCACGATTTGCGCCTAGCAAGGCTTGTTGGCGTCCCTTCGGCAGGAAAACACTTCTGCACGACTCTCCACGGCGAGAGGGATCCGTCCACCAAAGGGGAAGTCTCTAGCCCTTTTCGTTCCTGCAGAAACCTCAGCTTCTTCTGTCCAGTCAAAGCTTCTTTGCACCCGCAGCTGGCATTTCCTGGGCATCTGCCCATCTCCGACTTGCTTGTGACTTTTGGACTTGGTCCCCTTGTTCCACAGGTACCCTAGATTGGAAATCCACAGTTGTTGCATTGCTGGTTTGTGTCTTTCCTGCATTATTCCTCTAACACGACTATTTTGTCCTTAGGGGAACTTCAGTGCACTTTGCACTCACTTTTCAGGGTCTTGGGGAGGGTTATTTTTCTAACTCTCACTATTTTCTAATAGTCCCAGCGACCCTCTACAAGGTCACATAGGTTTGGGGTCCATTCGTGGTTCGCATTCCACTTCTGGAGTATATGGTTTGTGTTGCCCCTATCCCTATGTTTCCCCAATGCATCCTATTGTAACTATACATTGTTTGCACTGTTTTCTAAGACTATACTGCATATTTTTGCTATCGTGTATATATATCTTGTGTATATTTCCTATCCTCTCACTGAGGGTACACTCTAAGATACTTTGGCATATTGTCATAAAAATAAAGTACCTTTATTTTTAGTATAACTGTGTATTGTGTTTTCTTATGATATTGTGCATATGACACTAAGTGGTACTGTAGTAGCTTCACACGTCTCCTAGTTCAGCCTAAGCTGCTCTGCTAAGCTACCATTATCTATCAGCCTAAGCTGCTAGACACCCTATACACTAATAAGGGATAACTGGGCCTGGTGCAAGGTGCAAGTACCCCTTGGTACTCACTACAAGCCAGTCCAGCCTCCTACAATCAGGAAGAGGTGGAACGACCTACGGGGGAAGGTGCGTTCCACGGTATCCAGGCACAACATCGCAGTGCAGCGGACTGGCGGCAGACCCCCACCTCCTCCCCACAACTAACAACATGGGAGGAGCATGTCTTGACCATCATGCATCCTGAGGGCCTCGGAGGAGTCGGTGGGGGATGGGACACTGGTAAGTCAAATCTTAACTATCACATCCCCCACCCTACCTGCATGCCATCACATCCCCCCACACTCACACCCTCCCCTATCACCCCAAATCCTAAATAATGTACTAATTACACAAACCACACATCCCAACACCAAGCCCTGCATGACACAACTAAGCATGCTCACCCCTCATCAAAGCATGCTCACTGCACATACCCAGAACACCCCCCCCAACCATCATCACACAAGCCCCCACATAGGAATGCCTGCACTGGGGTTCACGGACACCCACCCATTGCACACCATCAAACACACACATGCAATAATCATGTTCTTATACCCCTGCAGGAACCCGAAGGAACGTCACCACACCAGAGGGTCCAGACAATACCACTCCACCCCCAGAAGAGGCCCACAGTGATGACAGCAGCTCTGCCCCACTGGATCTTGATGACCAGCCCGGACCATCGTGGGCCTCAGGACAGTTGGTTCCCCTTGCCCAGCCACAGCCCAACACCAACCTTCCACCCTCTGGTAACACCAGCACAGCACCCACCCAGCGGGCCCAAACCTCCCTACCTAGGACAGGTCAATCAGCGGTGTATCCACCACTACAGGGCACCCAGGATAACCCACCACCCCAACAACAACAGGGACCTGGGGGCAGTGGTAGTGGGCACACGGTCCAGGGGACGGAGGCACACGAACACCGGGGAACTGGGAGGGCTGCTGTGCGACAGAGGGAGGACAGGCCAAGGGAACCCACTCTCCACGAGGCCCTATCCTCCATCATGGGAGCATACCACCACTCCCAGGAGACGATGGCGACGGTCCTGGACAAGTTGCAGGAGACCCTGCGTCTGCAGGAGGAACAATATTTGGGGTTCAGGGAGGAGCTCAGGACCATCGGCTCCGCCCTTGGCACCATCGTAGGGGTGCTGACAGACATTCAAAAGACTTTGAGGGACACCGTGGCACTCCAAGGGGCCCCTGACACTAGCCAGGACGATGAAATGCCCACCACCTCCGCCGGCGCTAGTGGACAGGACGCCCTGCCACAGGACCACCACACCAGCACCCCATCCCCTGCAGACGGACAACCACCACGCAAGCGGTCCCTGAGATCCAGGAACAGGACAGAGCAAGATGGCAAGACCCCCGCCAGGAAATGAGACCACCCTGATTGTCCTCCCACTGTCCCACTTTGTCACCCTGTCCATACTTGAACTGCCCCAGCTCCACTTCCTATGCCCAGATGGCCAGTGCACCTGTGAGACTAATAGACTGGACTCTGCCATGGACATTCCTCCACCATCCCCCATCACCAGTTTACAACCCCCCTTCATCTTTTGAGCACTTAAATAAACACCCTTGAAACACAAAAAAATATGGAGTCAGTCTATGATTTGGAACTTTGTATTATCAATTACAGTGTCATAATGGGTTACCCATTGTAAGGCCAACATATCAATGTCACACATCACAAGCCCTTCAAGGATGCAAGCAGTTGACATGTAGGTTACCACACTTGTGAAACTGAAATGGAAGGGTACAACTCAATTAACAAATAGTGAGTGAAATGGAGGTACAGGATAGAGGTAGACGTGTGAAAGTTAATGTAATGTTAAACCAGAAAATGTTCTCACCTGTGTGTCACTGGAAATATTGCTGTATGACTGACTCCCTGTTGTCATTTTCTTCTTCCTCAGCTCCATCCTCATCACTGTCCACAGGCTCCACAGCTGCCACAACACCGTCATCTGGATCATCCTCCTGCAAAAAAGGCACCTGGCGTCGCAATGCCAAATTATGGAGCATGGAGCAGGCGACGATGATGTCGCACACCTTCTTCGGTGAGTAGAATAGGGATCCACCTGTCATATGGAGGCACCTGAACCTGGCCTTAAGAAGGCCAAAGGTGCGTTCGATTACCCTCCTAGTCCGCCCATGGGCATCATTGTAGCGTTCCTCTGCACTGGTCCTGGGATTCCTCACTGGGGTCAATAGCCAGGAAAGGTTGGGGTAACCAGAGTCCCCCAATAGCCATACACGGTGCCTCTGGAGTTGATCCTTCATATCAGGGATGCTGCTATTCCGCAGGATGTAGGCGTCATGCGCAGAGCCTGGGAACATTGAATTAACCTGCGAGATGTACTGGTCTGCCAAACAGACCATCTGGACATTCATTAAATGATAACTCTTCCAGTTCCTGTACACCTGTTCACTCCTGTGGGGGGGGACCAGAGCTACATGGGTCCCATCAATGGCACCTGTGATGTTGGGGATATGTCCAAGGGCATAGAAGTCACCTTTCACTGTAGGCAAATCCTCCACCTGAGGGAAAATGATGTATCTCCTTACGTGTTTCAGCAGGGCAGACAACACTCTGGACAACACGTTGGAAAACATAGGCTGGGACGTCTCTGATGCCATGGCCACTGTTGTCTGAAAAGACCCACTTGCAAGGAAATGGAGCACTGACAGCACCTGCACGTCACAGGGGATTCCAGTCGGATGGCGGATTGGTGACATCAGGTCTGGCTCCAACTGGGTACATAGTTCCTGGATTGTGCCACGGTCAAACCGGTAGGTGAGGATTAAATGTCTTTCTTCCATTGTCAACAGGTCCACCAGCGGTCGGTACACCGGAGGATTCCGCCATCTTCTCATATGTCCCAGCTGACGGTGCCTAAGAAGGACAACAGCGAAGAACCAGTCACTATTCCTCCAGGTATGTACCCACAGTTACACACAAGACTACACCAGACAATAAACCCTTCCTGTATGTGTGTTGGGTATAGGCCTAGCTATGTGTGACACAGTAGTAAGTGAAGCCATGTGGGCCCCTGAAATGGCGGCTGCCTGACCTCTAAACTGGGACAATGGGATTGTGAGGGAACTGCGCTGGCGTTGCACACCGTCGCAGTAGGCGGTCGTAGACCGCGGCGCACTGCTGCATTGGTTAACATTGGCCCCTATGGGTCCCAGGAGCCAATGAACAGGTGCGCCGGTGATGATGATGCGCCCCGCCGTGGACGTCACCGCCGCGGACGTCACTGCCATTTTCTATCTCTTCAATCACTAGATAACTGACCTTCGACAGGAGAGGACCTACACTGCTAGTGCAGCTGTTACCTCGGTCTGTAAGCGACGATGGCTGCTGCGTCTGGGGAAAGGGCCCCTGCCTTCACTGCACAGGAGTTGGAGAAACTTGTGGATGGGGTCCTCCCCCAGTACACGCTACTCTACGGTCCTCCAGACCAACAGGTTAGTACACAGGGAGCACGTTGTATGGGCTAGGCCTGGGTGGAGAGGGCTGGGTGGAAGAGGGAAGGGGCCAGAGTTCATAGTACATTAATGCATGGGAATGAATGGGCCACATGGCCAGAGTAGGGAGGGGGCCACTCACATTGACGGTGCATTTGGTAATGACTGTTCCTCTTCCCTTGTGCATGTCATGTAGGTCAGCGCCCACCAGAAGAAGGACATTTGGCGTGCCATCACCAAGGACGTCCGGACCCTGGGGGCCCACCAGAGACGGGGCACCCACTGCCGGAAGAGATGGGAGGACATTCGCCGCTGCAGCAAGAAGACGACGGAGGCTCAGCTGGGGATGGCCTCCCAACGTGGGACGGGTGCCCGGCTCACCATGACCCCCCTGATGTTCCGGATCCTGGCGGTAGCCTACCCAGAGTTGGATGGGCACTTGAGGACATCACAGCAGACACAAGGGGGTGAGTACTACCTCATTCTGCGGACTTTGCGTGCAGTGGAGGTGTCTGGGTGGGGGAGGTGGGCTGTGGGTGTCCCTAGGCCAGGGCGAGTTAGGTAGGCAAGGCCCCTCCGTTATGTAGGCCATGTGGCACTCAACCCCACCTCAGCAGAGTGCCAAGTTAAGGTATAGTTGCCCCTGTGGCATCCATGTGCGCAGATTTCCACCATTGCCATGTAGGCCATATCCCAGAAATTGCATGTGCAGAGGGCAGGAGCACAGCGTAATGCATGGGGCTGCTGCGTCTGTCTTGTCCGCCAACTGTAGCGGTATGCCATGCACTAAAACTCTCTTTCTTCTGTCTCCCCCCCTTTTTCTGCTCTCCCTGTTTTTGTACATCAGCATCATCAGACGGAGGTACAGTGGCACCGGAGCACGAGGGAGCTGCATCCCACATGGCCATGGAGGGCCACACCACGGACTCTGAATGCACCAGTGGGACGGAGGGCGAGGGGAGCTTCACGTCGGCCACCGGATCACCAACCAGCGACACTGACTCGTCCGCCAATGGGAGCTCCCCTGTGGTGGCGGCACCATCTGTGCGCCCCACTTCTACAGGTACAGCCGCCACCTCCCCTACCAGCACCGCCCTCCCAGCAGCCCCTCAGCGTTCGCCCCGTGCCCGCTCACCCAGGAGAGTGGGTATCACCTTCGCCCCAGGCACCTCAGGCCCTGCCCCAGTCACCCCCGCTGCCCTCAGTGAGGAGGCCATTGACCTCCTCAGGTCACTCACTGTTGGGCAGTCTACCATTGTGAATGCCATCCAGGGTGTAGAACGAGAGTTGCAACATGGTAATGCATTCCTGGAGGGCATTCATTCTGGTCAGGCTGCCCTTCATCGAACCCTGCAATCTCTGGCCTCAGCACTGATGGCAGCCATTGTCCCTGTGTCCAGCCTCCCCCCTCCAACTTCCTCCACCCAGACCCAATCCCCTGTACCCCAGCCCATCCCAAGCACACCTACAGACCAGCATGCACACAAGTCAACACACACAAGTAGCTCAATCAAACATAGGCACCACACATCCCACAGGCACTCACACAAGCATCACCCACATACAGACACAGCAACATCCACTGTCTCCACTGTGTCCCCCTCCTCTTCTTCTCCCTCCTCCCTCCCAGTCTTGTCTACACACACACCTGCATGCACCACATCTACAGGCACTAGGACTCGCACCAGGACACCCAGCACCACAAGCCGCTCACCTGCACTCACCACCTCCACTGCTATTTACACGTCCCCTGTGTCTTCTCCCACTGTGTCTGTGACGCCCCCTCCCAAAGTACACAAACGCCGGCAATCACTCACCCAACATCCATCCACCTCACGACAGCCTACAGTACCTGAACCTGCACCCAAAACACCTAAAGTGACACCTCCTACAACCACCTCCTCTTCCTCCACTCCCAGACCCCCTCCAGCTACCCATCCCAGTGTCCGTCAGAAACTGTCCCTATGTCAAATTGACCTTTTTGCCCCCCCCCCCTCCAATTCATCAGTCCTGTCGTAGCGCCTCAGCCAAAAAGCCTCCAGTACCAGTGGTGCGTGTTCCAGGTTTTTGGAGTGCACCGTCCACCAGGGCAAGCAGTAGGACCCGGAACCAAGGCACTGGCAGCCCACCCCCTGTAAAGGCTCTAAAATTGGAGAGTGGACGACGGGACCGTGTTAAGACTCCTGGTGGGACAACAAGTGACATGGGATCAAAGGCGATTGGTGAGTCAGCTGTAACTCCAAAAAAGGTGGGGAAGGTCCAGAGGAAGTCTGCCCAGCCTGTTGTGAGTGTCATGGTGGAGAAGTGCGCCATCATTTCCGGCGGTACAGACACAACCGCCAGCACCATCGTCACTGGTCCAGAGACCACCGCCAGAGTCACAGCCCAGGAGGGCACAAGTATCGTCACTGGTCCAGAGACCACCGCCAGAGTCACAGCCCAGGAGGGCACAGGTATCGTCACTGGTCCAGAGACCACCGCCGGAGTCACAGCCCAGGAGGGCACAAGTATCGTCACTGGTCAGGAGACCACCGCCGGAGTCACAGCCCAGGAGGGCACAAGTATCGTCACTGGTCAGGAGACCACCACCGGAGTCACAGCCCAGGAGGGCACAGGTATTGTTACTGGTCCAGAGACCACCGCCGGAATCACAGCCCAGGAGGGCACAAGTATCGTCACTGGTCCAGAGACCACCGCCAGAGTCACAGCCCAGGAGGGCACAAGTATCGTCCTTGGTCCAGAGACCACCGCCAGAGTCACAGCCCAGGAGGGCACAGGTATCATCACTGGTCCAGAGACCACCGCCAGAGTCACAGCCCAGGAGGGCACAAGTATAGTCACTGGTCAGGAGACCACCGCTGGAGTCACAGCCCAGGAGGGCACAAGTATCGTCACTGGTCAGGAGACCACCGCCGGAGTCACAGCCCAGGAGGGCACAGGTATCGTTACTGGTCCAGAGACCACCGCCAGAGTCACAGCCAAGGAGGGGCCAGGATGCCACAGCCCCGCTGGGCAATGATGGAACGTCATGCCACACACCAATGCCCATTGTAGGGATCGTCATGCCACACACCAATGCCCAGTGTAGAGATCGTCATGCCACACACCAATGTCCAGTGTGGAGATCGTCATGCCACACACCAATGCCCAGTGTAGAGATCGTCATGCCACACACCAATGTCCAGGGTGGAGATCGTCATGCCACACACCAATGCCCAGTGTAGAGATCGTCATGCCACACACCAATGTCTAGTGTGGAGATCGTCATGCCACACACCAATGCCCAGTGTAGAGATCGTCATGCCACACACCAATGTCTGTATCAGAACCGCCATAGCAAAGCACCGCTGAACAGGGCAAAGACCGCCATGTCAAAGCACCGCTGAACAGGGCAAAGACCGCCATGTCAAAGCACCGCTGAACAGTCCAGAACCGCCATGGCAAAGCACCGCTGAACAGGGCAAAGACCGCCATGGCAAAGCACCGCTGAACAGGGCAAAGACCGCCATGGCAAAGCACCACTGAACAGGGCAAAGACCGCCATGTCAAATCACCGCTGAACAGGGCAAAGACCACCATGGCAAAGCACAGCTGAACAGGGCAAAGACCGCCATGTCAAAGCACCGCTGAACAGTCCAGAACCGCCATGGCAAAGCACCGCTGAACAGGGCAAAGACCGCCATAGCAAAGCACCGCTGAACAGGGCAAAGACCGCCATGGCAAAGCACCGCTGAACAGGGCAAAGACCGCAATGGCAAAGCACCGCTGAACAGGGCAAAGACCGCCATGGCAAAGCACCGCTGAACAGGGCAATCACCGTGTAGGAATGAATAGGCCACCACATCAGGCATCCTTATCCCATGTGCAGGTGGGACAGTGACAGGACATGAACTTTCACGGGGAGACTCATCCAGTCTGGGCACCAGTCCCACCCAGTGCCAGTAGAGAACTGCATCTACTTGAGAGACTGTGGCTTTGCACTCCCCAGGATGGTACAGTGGGCAACCCACCCACTGTAGAGACTTGAGAAACTGTGGCTTTGCACTCCCCAGGATGGCACAGTGGGCAACCCACCCACTATAGAGACTTGAGAGACTGTGGCTTTGCACTCCCCAGGATGGCACAGTGGGCAGCCCACCCACTGTAGAGACTTGAGAGACTGTGGCTTTGTACTCCCCAGGATGGCACAGTGGGCAACCCACCCACTGTAGAGACTTGAGAGACTGTGGCTTTGCACTCCCCAGGATGGCACAGTGGGCAACCCACCCACTGTAGAGACTTGAGAGACTGTGGCTTTGCACTCCCCAGGATACATCAATGGGCATGGAGCCCCGTCGTGGATCTGGCTTCGCATTCATGTGGCTGAGGTGCCCCCCCTTCCCTTCCCCCTGAGGTGCCTGTAGTGTTTCTATCTGATGCCCCGGCAGTGTTCTCTCCGATTTTGGTCAGGTATCTATTGTGGGCCTCGCCCATGCATTTTTGGACTGTTGGTGCACGGACATTGTTGTGTACATATCTGCACTACTTCTCGGGTTGTATTTATAAACAAGAGTGATTTAGAGATTTATATCTGTATATTTTTGTATGACATGTATATTGGCACTGAGGCTCCCCCTGACCGCGACTGCCTGACTCTGAAATCCCGATGCCTGGAAAAGACCCTGCACCCGCAGCCCCCAGGACCTGAAGGATCGGAACTCCAGTGCAGGAGTGACCCCCAGGAGGCCCTCTCCCTTGCCCAGGTGGTGGCTACCCCGAGGAGCCCCCCCTTGCCTGCCTGCACCGCTGAAGAGACCCCTTGGTCTCCCATTGAAAACCACTACAAACCCGACGCGTGTTTGAACACTGCACCCGGCCGCCCCCGCGCTGCTGAGGGTGTACCTTTTGTGTGGACTTGTGTCCCCCCCGGTGCCCTACAAAACCCCCCTGGTCTGCCCTCTGAAGACGCGGGTACTTACCTGCTGGCAGACTGGAACCGGGGCACCCCCTTCTCTCCATTGAAGCCTATGTGTTTTGGGCACCTCTTTGACCTTTGCACCTGACCGGCCCTGAGCTGCTGGTGTGATAACTTTGGGGTTGCTCTGAACCCCTAACGGTGGGCTACCTTGGACCAAAAACTGAAACCCGTAAGTGACTTACTTACCTGTTAAAACTAACATTACTTTACCTCCCCCAGGAACTGTGAAAATTGCACTGTGTCCACTTTTAAAACAGCTTATTGTGTTTAATGTAAAAAGTATACATGCTAATGAAATTATTCAAAGTTCCTAAAGTACTTACCTGCAATACCTTTCAAATGAGATATTACCTGTAAAATTTGAACCTGTGGTTCTTAAAATAAACTAAGAAAAGATATTTTTCTATAACAAAACCTATTGGCTGGATTTGTCTCTGAGTGTGTGTTCCTCATTTATTGCCTGTGTGTATGTACAACAAATGCTTAACACTACTCCTTTGATAAGCCTACTGCTCGACCACACTACCACAAAATAGAGCATTAGTATTATCTCTTTTTGCAACTATCTTACCTCTAAGGGGAACCCTTGGACTCTGTGCATACTATTCCTTACTTTGAAATAGTGCATACAGAGCCAACTTCCTACATTGGTGGATCAGCGGTGGGGTACAAGACTTTGCATTTGCTGGACTACTCAGCCAATACCTGATCACACGGAAAATTCCAAAAATTGTCATTAGAAATTGATTTTTGCAATTTGAGCTATTTTTCTAAATTCTTAAAAGCCCTGCTAGGGCCTTGTGTTAGTCCCTGTTTAGCATTTCCTTTTAGAGTTTAAAAGTTTTGTGAAAGTTTGAATTAGAACCTAGAACTAGTTTTTGATTCTTAAAAAGTATTCCAACTTTTAGAAGCATAATGTCTAGTACAGAGATGAATGTGGTGGAACTCGACACCACCCCTTACCTCCATCTTAAGATGAGGGAGCTAAGGTCACTCTGTAAAATAAAGAAAATAACAATGGGCCCCAGACCTTCCAAACTACAGCTCCAGGAGCTTTTGGCAGAGTTTGAAAAGGCCAACCCCTCTGAGGATGGCAACACAGAGGATGAAGATAGTGACTTGGAGGAAAATTCCCCCCTACCAGTCCTAACTAGGGAGAACAGGGCCTCTCAAGCCCTGACTCCAAGCATAATAGTCAGAGATGCTGGCTCCCTCACAGGAGGGACCAACCTCTCTGAAATCACTGAGGATAACTCCAGTGAAGAGGACATCCAGTTAGCCAGGATGGCCAAAATATTGGCTTTGGAAAGACAGATCCTAGCCATAGAAAGGGAAAGACAAGAGATGGGCCTAGGACCCATCAATGGTGGCAGCAACATAAATAGGGTCAGAGATTCTCCTGACATGTTGAAAATCCCTAAAGGGATTGTAACTAAATATGAAGATGGTGATGACATCACCAAATGGTTCACAGCTTTTGAGAGGGCTTGGGTAACCAGAAAAGTGAACAAATCTCACTGGGGTGCTCTCCTTTGGGAAATGTTCACAGGAAAGTGTAGGGATAGACTCCTCACACTCTCTGGAAAAGATGCAGAATCTTATGACCTCATGAAGGGTACCCTGATTGAGGGCTTTGGATTCTCCACTGAGGAGTATAGAATTAGATTCAGGGGGGCTCACAAATCCTCGAGCCAGACCTGGGTTGATTTTGTAGACTACTCAGTGAAAACACTGGATGGTTGGGTAACTGGAAATGAAGTGCATGACTATGTTGGGCTTTATAATTTGTTTATGAAAGAACACATTTTAAGTAACTGCTTCAATGAAAAGTTGCATCAGTATCTGGTAGACCTAGGTTCAATTTCTCCCCAAGAATTGGGAAAGAAGGCAGACCACTGGGTCAAGACTAGGGTAACCAAAACTTCCACTGGGGGTGACCACAAGAAAGGGGTTACAAAACCTCCTCAGGAGAAAGTGGGTGACACTAGAAACAAAGAAAAAGAGTCCTCTGTAGGCCCCCAAAAACCAGACCAGGTGGGCGGGCCCCGAGAGACAACCCAAAACAAAAGTGGGTACCAGGGTAAGAACTGGGATGCCACTAAGGCATGGTGCCATAACTGTAGACAGACAGGGCACCACACCAAGGACACTTCTTGTCCCAAAAACAAATCCCCTAGCAAAATCCCAGGGGTGACCAGTGTAGCCATTGGGGATGACTCCTCAGATGAGGAGGTCTTCATAGCCTTCACCTGGAAAAAGGGCCCAACAGGTGAGTTGGAGATTCCAGAGGGAAGTAGACACTTCCACCACCTACTAGTGAATGGAATCCCAGCCACTGCCCTGAGAGACACTTGTGCCAGTCACACTATTGTGCATGACAGGCTGGTGTTCTCAAACCAGTACATCCCAGGTGAGACTGCCAGAGTAAGAGTTAGCCCAGACAGGGTCACTGATAGGCCAGTGGCTTCTGTGCCCATAGAAGTGGGTGGGACTTTTAGCTGGAGAAGGGTGGTAGTCAGTACAGACCTCCCCCTTGATTGTCTCCTTGGAAATGACTACCCAGAGGTTAGTCAGAGCCCAAGAGAAGAACTGGTCCAGGGCCAGTCCTCTCCCAAGGATTCTGGAGGTCCTGCCCCTGCAGTAACTGCAAGCAGGCCCCAGAAGAAAAAGAATAGAAAACAGTGTAGGAAGGGTGGACAACCTTTAGCCAAGGTTCCAGCAAGCCAAGGAGATTCTGCTCCAGTAGGGGAGAACTCCAAAAGTGGCTCTGATAAAGTCCAACCTGACCCACAAGAAGTCCTGGCTAGTCAGGCAACTGTTAAACCTGAGTGGGTGGCTCCTCAGCTAACAGAAGAAAGAGTGGAAGAAGGGTGTTTACCACAAGATGTGGTAACCCCCCCACTCTAATACAGCAGACAGGCACCCTGAACCCAAAGAAGCCTGTAACTTAGCCCCTTCCCTTGTTGGTGAAGAGCTAAAGGTGTGGTTCTGGGCACTGACAGCTGTCAGTGGCCTCTGCTGGGTGTTAGCCTTTATGGCTGCACTATCCTTGGCATGGTGGTCTGACCCCATGCCAAATAGCAAGTTAGGCCCCCTGATCCTGTTGGTCATGGTAGGGTTACTCCAGCTCTGGGTAACCTCTTTGGGTAAGCTAGGGGTGACCCTGGCTAAGATAAGATTAGCAGAGGTGGATACCTCTAACCCCAAAATAGAGAGAATGGCTGGAGACATTAAAAACACAGACAAGAGGCAATTCAGACTAGGTCCTATCACTGTGGAAGTGGGTCAGTTCGCCAGAGGGAATGACCTGAACAGGAGGATGTAAGGCAGAGTAGGCCCTGCAACAAACCAGCCTATTTCCTCTACTCTTCCTCGCCTGACAGACTAGGAAGACTCTCCCAGCTTTGGCTGAGTCTCCTGGCCTGTGGGCTGGGGGGGGCTTGTGTAAAGAAATGGCTCCCTGTTGCAGTTACCCCCCACTTTTTGCCTGATACTGATGCTGACTTGACTGAGAAGTGTGCTGGGACCCTGCTAACCAGGCCCCAGCACCAGTGTTCTTTCACCTAAAATGTACCATTGTTTCCACAATTGGCACAACCCTGGCACCTAGGTAAGTCCCTTGTAACTGGTACCCCTGGTACCAATGGCCCTGATGCCAGGGAAGGTCTCTAAGGGCTGCAGCATGTCTTATGCCACCCTAGGGACCCCTCACTCAGCACAGACACACTGCTTGCCAGCTTGTGTGTGCTGGTGGGGAGGAAATGGCTAAGTCGACATGACACTCCCCTCAGGGTGCCATGCCAACCTCCCACTGCCTGTGGCATAGGTAAGTCACCCCTCTAGTAGGCCTTACAGCCCTAAGGCAGGGTGCACTATACCACAGGTGAGGGCATATGTGCATGAGCACTATGCCCCTACAGTGTCTAAGCAAAACCTTAGACATTGTAAGTGCAGGGTAGCCATAAGAGTATATGGGCTGGGAGTCTGTCAAAAACGAACTCCACAGCTCCGTAATGGCTACACTGAATACTGGGAAGTTTAGTATCAAACTTCTCAGAATAATAAACCCACACTGATGCCAGTGTTGGATTTATTAAAAAATGCACACAGAGGGCATCTTAGAGATACCCCCTGTATTTTACCCAATTGTTCAGTGCAGGACTGACTGGTCTGTGCCAGCCTGCTGCTGAGAGACGAGTTTCTGACCCCATGCGGTGAGGGCCTTTGTGCTCTCTGAGGACAGAAACAAAGCCTGCTCTGGGTGGAGGTGCTTCACACCTCCCCCCTGCAGGAACTGTAACACCTAGCAGTGAGCTTCAAAGGCTCAAGCTTCGTGTTACAATGCCCCAGGGCACTCCAGCTAGTGGAGATGCCCGCCTCCTGGACACAGCCCCCACTTTTGGCGGCAAGTCCAGGAGGAGATAATGAGAAAAACAAGGAGGAGTCACTGGCCAGTCAGGACAGCCCCTAAGGTGTCCTGAGCTGAGGTGACTCTGACTTTTAGAAATCCTCCATCTTGCAGATGGAGGATTCCCCCAATAGGGATAGGAATGTGACCCCCTCCCCTTGGGAGGAGGCACAAAGAGGGTGTACCCACCCTCAGGGCTAGTAGCCATTGGCTACTAACCCCCCAGACCTAAACACGCCCTTAAATTTAGTATTTAAGGGCTCCCCTGAACCTAAGAATTTAGATTCCTGAAACTACCAGAAGAAGAAGACTGCTGAGCTGAAAAACCCCTGCAGAGGAAGAACAGAAGACACCAACTGCTTTGGCCCCAGACTTTCCGGCCTGTCTTCTGCCTTCCAAAGAAACCTGCTCCAGCTACGCTTTCCAAGGGACCAGGACCTCTGAATCCTCTGAGGACTGCCCTGCTTCAAGAAAGACAAGAAACTCCAGAGGACAGCGGCACTGCTCCAAAAGAACTGCAACTTTGTTTCAGAGGAGCAGATTTAAAGATCCCTGCAATCCCCGCAAGAAGCGTGAGACTTGCAACACTGCACCCGGCGACCCCGACTCGACTGGTGAAGAAACAACGCTTCAGGGAGGACCCACCGGCGACTCCAAGACTGTGAGTAACCAAAGTTGTCCTCCCTGAGCCCCCACAGCGACGCCTGCAGAGGGAATCCCGAGGCTCCCCCTGACCGCGACTGCCTGACTCTGAAATCCCGATGCCTGGAAAAGACCCTGCACCCGCAGCCCCCAGGACCTGAAGGATCGGAACTCCAGTTCAGGAGTGACCCCCAGGAGGCCCTCTCCCTTGCCCAGGTGGTGGCTACCCCGAGGAGCCCCCCCCCTTGCCTGCCTGCACCGCTGAAGAGACCCCTTGGTCTCCCATTGAAAACCACTACAAACCCGACGCGTGTTTGAACACTGCACCCGGCCGCCCCCGCGCTGCTGAGGGTGTACCTTTTGTGTGGACTTGTGTCCCCCCCGGTGCCCTACAAAACCCCCCTGGTCTGCCCTCCGAAGACGCGGGTACTTACCTGCTGGCAGACCTCCTTTGATAAGCCTACTGCTCGACCACACTACCACAAAATAGAGCATTAGTATTATCTCTTTTTGCCACTATCTTACCTCTAAGGGGAACCCTTGGACTCTGTGCATACTATTCCTTACTTTGAAATAGTGCATACAGAGCCAACTTCCTACAGGCACATTACAATGTTTGCCCGAAATTCGCATTGTCTTTGCATTCTTCCGGGGGGATTGTGGGTTGTTAATGTGATATTTGTGACTGCATTGGTGTGTATGTTGTATAATGCGAGGGTGGGGATATTTGGTGGGTGCCCCCCTGACTTTTGCCTCCCCCGTGTCGTAGATGCAGTACTCACCGGTATCTTCTGCGCCTACGTAGCTGTTGGTCGTAAAGGAGCAGAAAGACAAGGGCAGGTAGGATTTGTAATTCCAGCTCCATGGTGTCCTCCTTCCTCGTGGGATGTGCTAAGGTGAGCGTTTTCCCATTGCAGAAACTGTTTCCGCCGTGTTTTTATCCACAGTGAATCCGCCCCGGAAAAGGTGGCAGATTGGCGGGTTGTAATAGTGTGGGCGGTACATTGTCTTCCGCCTGTCTGTTGGCGGTAACCGCCGTGCTGCTTGTCTGTACCGCCGTGGCGGGCGATGTGTTAAAGTGGCTGTCTTTGTTGGCAGTTTCCGCCAGGGTCGTAATTCCATTTTTTTATCCGCCGGCCTGTTTGCGGTATTACCGCACCTTTAACACCGTCCGCCAGGGTTGTAATGACCCCCTTAGTGTAATAAGTCAAGTAAATGGGATTTATTCACCAGCATTTCTACTTGCTTTGGAAGTGGGCAAACTCAAATAGTAACTTGTACCATAACCAATGTTACTGAAAAAGGGCACAGGACACAATATCTAGTATGATGATTGTTTTTACATCTTTAGTATAAGGATAATGTATATTTCTTTATATATCCAAGTTAGTGCAGATGACACAGTTATATACACAAATATATACAACCTTGGGATCTGTTTAGTGTCTTGGTCTAAGTTGTACCATGTAAGATATAGTGTCATGTACCTTTTTCTAATAACACTGGCTAAGATACAAGTTAATAATTGAGTTTTCACTATTTCAAAGCAAACGTGGAAGTGTTGATGAATGAGCCTCACAGGACATTTCTTTGGCTTATTACTTTAGGGAACTTAGGCAGTATTCCCCAACATGTCTGCCTTAGTTTCAATGGAAGACATGCTCGCCCAGTTCGCAGAATCCTTCGGAAGGCATACATGGACACCCTCAACTCCATCCACAAACTGGAACGAGTTGGATTTAGCACATTAATTACGCTGAAGGCGCATGAAGGACACATTTTCTTGAGCTGAAAGTAGCTAGGGACAGAAGGCATTAGTATAGGTTCACTTGGCAAGTATACAGGATTAGTCAGGACTCTGATGAGCACAGAGACATAAACGGGTAGGAAACGCTAAGGGTAGGTGTGCTTTCACACGGATACTGCATAGGTAGAAGGCAGATAGTAAAGCTATTACAGATATACATGCAAAACTTGATCTTCAACTACAGATTGAAACTTATTGGCCCCGATACTGAATTACTCCCTCACTCAACTAAGCATATAACTCCAAACCATGGATGACGAAGAAGGCAGCCTCCTCCATCAAAATACCAACACGCACACACCTAGCACCTGAAACAGTTTAATTGACTCCCAATCCACAGCTCTTTTCATACTCCTGGAACACACATTCAGAGTCTTACATAGGTCCAGCATACCTCAACACCACCTTAGATTTTAGAAACTTTCCAGACACCTTTGCTCAGCATAGGCAGCACCAGAGGAAGGAGTAAAGACTTCTCCTAATTGACTCCAAAAGGGTGGAATGACCTGCTTCTACACATATGTTCTGTCTCTAAAATTAGTGCATTACGCACAAACATTACAGAGAACTCTGCACCCAACGGTACACGTATGGGTAAAATGTTTGATCTGCTTACCATGTTCATCCTCTGTCAGAACTTGGTAGATGTTCAGGTTGCTTTATGATAAGTGCATTACAGTCATATCACTGCACATAATGGTGGATAGCACATATGCTACATTCTCATGGACTAGCCTGTGTATCATATGTAATTACCTCCTCTTTGGAGAAATAGGCAGTATTTCCCAACATTTGCCTTAGTTTCAAAGTTAGATATGCTCACTTAGTTCAACTAATGACGCCTCGGAAAAGGGCTGCTCTATTGTTTAGGCAGACAGGCTGGCACTGGGGACAGAAGAGGAAAAGCTATTTGTCAAATCGTTTTTTTGAGGGGCATATAGGCCCTTGGTAGTCACACCTGCGGGGGTGGGCTAGGGAGCACCTAGTGTCGAGAGAGGTCTTGCTATCTTGTGAGTGGGCAAGATGGTGCACCCTGGGACACCCAGATGCCACACTTCCCAGGACGTGGTCTTCAGGGGAGAGGGAACTTGGTAGCCAATTAGCTACCAACAGCACCCTACCCTGAGGGCATTTTCTGGAAATAAATAGGGGATCCCTGGCACCCAGAACTCAGATCTCGATGGACTTGGAAGAAGGGCCAAAGAAGGACTTCCCTGCTACTCCAAGGGACCAGCAAAGAGAGGCCGCATGTAGGAGGCTGGCCTGGCTTGTAGTGGGTACCAACGGTACTTACACCTTATACCAGGTCCAGTTATCCCTTATTAGTAGAATGTAGTAGTTTCCCAGCAGCTTAGGCTGATAGAGGTATCTATAGCAGAGCAGCCAAGGCTAAACTAGGAGACTTGCAAAGCTCATGCAATACCACATATATCATATAGGTACTATATCATAAGAAAGACAATACTCATAGTTTCTCAAAATAAAGGTACTTTATTTTAGTGACAATATGCCAAAAATATCTCAGAGGATATACCCCCTTAGGAGGTAAGTAACATACACACAATATACACAACTAACCAAATCAGGTGACTAAAACAGTCCAAAAGTAGTGCAAAGACTGTAAAACACAATAGGATGCAATAGGCCTAGGGGCAAGACAAACCATATACTAAGTAAGTGGAATGCGAACCACGACTGCACCCCTAGGCAAGTGTAGTGTGTAGAGGGTCACTGGGAGTGTGAGAAAACACCAAGGGTGTAAAGGAGACCCCACCCCAGGACCCAGGAAAGCAGGAGTAAAGTACTACTATTTCACCCAAAACACACTAAAGTCGTGATAAAGGATTTTGCAAGGACCACAACAGACTTCTTAGCACTGAAGATTCCTGGACCTGAGGACCTGCAAAGGAAGGGGACCAAGTCCAAGAGCCGCTAAAGAGTCTGGGGGGGGCAGGAGCCCACTAAACCCCGCATGAAGGTGCAAAATGGCTGCCTCCGGTTGGAAGAAGATGATGGTTTTGCACCAGCGAAAGGAGGAAGGAGGTTCTGCTTTGAGCAGAAGATGTCCCACGGCGTGCTGGGGGACGCAAGGTTGTTTCCTTGGCAAAATACTGCAAACAAGTCTTGCTACCTGCAAGAGTCGCGGTTGAAGAAAAAGAGTGCTTCCCGGGCCCAGGAAGGACCAGGATGTTGCCAGTGAGGAGACAGAGTGGGCCCTCAGCAAAGTAGAGAGCTCACGGAAAGGAGGAAAGCACCAGCAGAAGTCCTTGAACACGGGTTTAAGAAGACTGAACACGGCAGACATCTCAACACTGCAAAGAGAGGTCCCACGACACTGGAGTTCAACTCAGGAAGCTGAGCATCACACGACGAAGTGCTGGGGACCTAGGCTTGGCTGTGCATGCAGGATTTCTTGGATATGTGCACAAAAGCCCTTGTAGCTGCAGATAACACGGTGCACAGGATTACTGTCTGGGGATGGGAGGCAAGGACTTACCTCCTCCAAATTCGGACAGTTGGACATCTGGACAGTCTGGGTCACTTGGGTCCACCACCTGTGTGCCAGGGGCCATGCTCGTCAGGATGAGAGGGGACCCAGAGTACCGGTGATGCTGAAGTTTGGTACCTGTTGGAGCAGGGGGAAGATTCCTTCGACCCACAGGAGATTTCTTTGTGGCTTCCAGTGCAGGGTGATGGCAGGCAGCCCCCAGAGCATGCACCACCATGAAACAGTCGAGAAAGCCAGCAGGATTAGGCGCTACAATGTCGCTGGTAGTCTTCTGGCTAATTTGTTGCAGTTTTGCAGGCGTCCTGGATCAGTCAGCGGTCAATCCTTGGCAGAAGTGCAGAGGAGTCCTGCTAGATTCTTGCAAGTCGTAATCTGAAGAGAAGCCCACAGAAGAGACCCTAAATAGCCTTCAGAGGAGGATTGGCTACCTAGCCAGGTATGCACCTATCAGGAGGGGTCTCTGACGCCATCTGCTGGCACTGGCTACCCAGAGGCCTCCAGAGTGTCCCCACACCTCTGAAAACAAGATGGCAGAGGTCTGACACACACTGGAGGACCTCTGGGCACCACCCCTGGGGTGGTGATGGACAGGGGAGTGGTCACTCCCCTCTCCTTTGTCCAGTTTCGCGTCAGAGCAGGGACTGGGGTTCCCTAAACCGGTGTAGACTGGTTTATGCAAGGAGGGCACCATCTGTGCCCTTCAAAGCATTTCCAGAGGCTGGTGGAGGCTACCTCTCTCCAGCCTGTAACACCTATTTCCAAAGGGAGAGGGTGTTACACCCTGCTCTCAGAGGAAATGCTTTGTTCTGCTTTCCTGGGACTGGGCTGCCCAAACCCCAGGAGAGCAGAACCCTGTCTGTGAGCTGGGAGCAGCTGTAGCTGCAGTGCAAGCTTCAGAGAGCTGGTTTGGCAGTACTGGGGGTCCATAGTGGAGCCCCCAGGGTGCATGCAATTGGCTCCCCAATACCATATTTGGAATGGGGGGACAATTCTATGATCTTAGACATGTTACATGGCCATATTCGGAGTTACCATTGTGAAGCTTGACCTATATGTAGTGCACGCGTGTAATAGTGTCCCGCACTGACAAAGTCCGGGACAATTGCTCTGAACTATGTGTGGGTACCTTGGCTAGTGCCAGGGTGTCCTCACAGTTAGTAACTTTGCACCTAACCTTCACTAAGTGAGGGTTAGACTTATAGGTGACTTATAAGTTACTTAAGTGCAGTGTAAACTGGCTATGAAATAATGCAGACAGTATTTCACTCAGGCTGCAGTGTAACAATTGTCTGAGCTCCCTATGGGTGGCAAAAGAAATGCTGCAGCCCGTAGGGATCTCCTGAACCCCAATACCCTGGGTACCTGGGTACCATATACTAGGGAATTATAAGGGTGTTCCAGTGTGCCAATCAGAATTGGTAAAAATGGTCACTAGCCTGCAGTGACAATTTTACAAGCAGAGAGAGCGTAAGCACTGAGGTTCTGGTTAGCAGAGCCTCAGTGACACAGTTAGGCACCACACAGAGAACACATTCAGGCCACAAACTAGGAGCACTGGGGTCCTACCTAGCAGAATCCCAGTGAGACAGTCAAAAACAAACTGACACATAAGTAAAAATGGCAGGAACATTCCAGGCAAGATGGTACTTTCCTACAGGTCATCTTCCAAGTAGCAGCACAGCATATTTGTTCTAATGGAACTTCAGCAAACAGAGCAGCAGTGGTAGACACTGCCCTTGTTGAATGTGCTCCAGGCTGCTTTTCTAGAGGTTTTCCTGCTGCAGAGTGGCAGAACTAGATGGTTGCTGATAGCCATCTTGCTATTGTTGCCTTTGTTACTGCAGTGCCCTGTCGCCCAAGTCCGTAGGACAGTAATTGATCAGACTTGCGAAAGGTTTCAGTGCATTGAAGATAGAACTTAAGACATCACTTTACATCCAACGTGTCAAGGGATTTTTCTGCTGGTGATGCTGGATTGGGAAAATATGTCCGAAAAAAACTGGTTGATTGAGATGAAAGTGAGAAGGAACTTTAGGAATTAATTTTGAATTTGTTTTGAGAATGACGAAATCCTCAGCAAAACTTAGAAAAGGTTTTTGTGTACTGAAAGCTTGGATTTCACCGACTCTTCTGGTGGAAGTGATCGCTAGTAGGAAAGCTATCTCCCACGTAAGAAACTTGAGGTCTGCCTTATTAATAGGTTCAAATGGAGATTTAATTAATTGTGAAAGAACAACATTAAGGTGCCATTCAGGAGGGAGCAACATTACTGGAGGAAAGGCCCTGAATAAACCTCTCATGAATTGCTTAATTAGTTGTGATGAACAAAGGGGGGGCTCGTCTGAAGAACGTCTGTATGTTGAAATTGCTGTTAAATGCACTTTCACTGAGTAATGTACGAGCCAGGATTTTTCTAGCATCAACAGATAAAGTCATATTTGTTCTTAATAGACCTCATATGGCTGTAAGTTATTATGATGACACCATCAACAGAATCACTTCAATTTAAATTGATATGTTTTGTTTGCACTGTCCGCTCTCACTTTAGAAAGTATGCTTCTACATTCTGGAGTGATTTTCAGATGTTGGAACTCATTGAATTCAGGAGCCATGCATGCAAGTGCAGTGACGTCAGATTTGGATGCAATATCTCCCTTTGATGCATTGAGAGTAGCATTGGAGTTGGTGAGAGGTGTAGTGGTGTAGCTTCTGACATCAGAAGACGTTCCGTGTACCAGAACTGCCTGGGCCATTTGGGACCGATTAGTATTAGGCGACAGGTTTCCGCCTTCATCTTGGCGATGACCTTGGGAATCAATGGGATGGTGGGAAAAGCGTATGCATAGATCCCAGACCATCGCATTGAAAGGGCATTCCTCCAAGACCATGGAAGGGGATATCGACTTGCGTAAAGCTGGCATTTGGTATTTCTGTTTGTTGCAAAAAGATCTACAGTTGGCCTTCCCCATGTTGCAAATATTTTGTCTAGTTGGGTTTGATTCAGTTCCCATTCGTAACAATCGCTCTTGGCCCTGCTGAGTGCACCCGCTAACATGTTGTGTACTCCTGAGAGGTTTTCGACCTTCAAGGAGATGTTGTGGCTTGCTAGCCAGTTCCATAGCTCCTGGGCTTCTTGTGAGAGTGTTAAGGATTTAGGGCCAGATGTATCAAAGCTTTTTGCATTCGCAAACGGTGCGAATGCCCGTTTGCGAATGCAAAAAGCCCTTTACGAATGTATCAAAGCCATTCTGAATGCAATTTTAATCAATCGCTAAAAGAGCGATTCCTTAAAATTGTGACTCTCTAAATAAGAAATCGCAAATAAGGAATCCTTATTTGCGATTTCTAAAGCACATGTATGAAGCAATTCCTTAATGCGAATTGGGCATTAAGGAATCACTATTACCACCAAGTTGAACTTGGTGGTAACCATGTGCAAATTTTAAAAATGCATTTAAAATGCATTTTTAAAATTTACATGTAAAGCATGCATGCCCCTTTGGCATGTGTGCACCTTACATGTTGTTAAAAAATGTTTTGGGGTGCAGCAGAGGGGGCCTTAGGCCCCCAGCACCCTGGACTTTGCATTTCCCAAAATTGCGAATTCCAGTTAAGAATTCGCAATTTGGGACATGCAAAATATTCGCAAATATGGGCCGACAGGCCCATAGATGCGAATGGGGCCTGTATCGCAATTTGAGATTCGGTAATAGCATTTGCGATTTTAAAGAAATCGCTATTACCAAATCGTAAATATGGTACATTGCATTTTGTGATTCAGAAATAGCGATTTCTTAAAAATCGCTATTTCCGAATCGCAAAAGGCTTTTTTTATACATCTGGCCCTTAGTGCCTTCCTGCTTGTTGATGTAATACATGCAGTTGTGTTGTCTGTCAGCACCAGTACTCGAGAGTCTTGTATCCTTGGGAGGAAGGCCTGCAACGTGAGGAAGAGGGCTTTCAGTTCCAAGCTGTTGATGTGCATCAGCTTTTGTTGGTTTGAACATTTCCCCTGGATTTGCAGATCTTAGAGATGACCTCCCCATCCTTCCACTGATGCATCAGTTGTAATTTTAAACTAAGGAACTAACGGCATATACGTGAGGCCTTGACAAAGATGAGGCTGGTGAGCCCAACAGTCCAATGCCTTTATCATCTTTGGCGTAACGAAAATGTGATTTTCGAATGATCCTTGTGCTTGGTTCCACTGAACTTGTAATTCCTCTTGCAACAGTCTCATTTTGAGACGTGCATTTAGAACCAGGTTGATTTTGGAAGATATCACACCTAGGGGCAATTTGTATAACCTCACTGAAATGGACTTTCTTCTTGATATTGTTGTGGCTAAAGACGTCAGTCGCTTGTGTCGTTCCTGTGTAAGGAAAGCCTTGGTGTGCTGCATGTCCAGAACAGCGCAGAGAAATGTCATTCTCCAAGTGGGTATTTTGAAAGATTTTCTTTCGTTGATAGTGAGACCTAACTTGTGAAAGCGCGTAATGCAGTCCTTTGTCGTTTTGAGTGTTTTTTGTGGAGTTGCCGCTTTTAGTAGCCAGTTGTCTACTTATGGAAAAAACTGATGACCTTGATTTCGAGGGAACGGCTGCTTCTGGGGCTAAACACTTGGTGAAAATTCTTGGGGCTGACTTGAGACCGAAGGGAAGGACTTGAAACTGATAAGGAGTAGCAGCCAATCTCCGCTGTTTAGGAGATTTAATATGTCTGAAAGAGTGATCATTCTGAAAGTTTGCTTCAGGAGGAATTTGTTCTGATGCCGCAGGTCTAGAATAGGTCTCCATTCCCCTGTTGTCTTTCGCACCAGATAAAAACGGAAATAGAATCCTTTTCCTCTCTGACCCATTGGAACTTTCTGTATTGCTCCTTTGTGAAGCATCAATTTAGTTTCTTTCTTCAATAGGTGAAGATGAGGGAAATGCGCCCCTTTTGGGGGTCTGTATGGTGGTTTCATAGTGAATTCCAAGGTGTGGCCACAAGCAACTATGTCCAATTCCCATTGATCCGAGGTGATAGTTTTCCAGTTGTGGAGATATTTGGATATATTTGCCCCTAGTTGATGATGGAGAGGTTGAGCAGCTGGTACTTGGGCTGGGTCATTGCTTGCGTCCTGTGTCTCTGGATTGATGTGAGGATCTCCAGCAAGCTCCCTGTTTAGAGAAACCAGCCGCAGTTGGTTGACAATACGTTTGCAGTTCTCTATATTGATGGAGCGGTAATAGGAACCTCTACAGGTGGAAAATCCTCACCCCTTGCACCTCAGAAAGGCAATCTTCTATACTGCAAGGCACCTAGGGATTTGGCGGTGTCAGTGTCTGTTTTAATGGCAAGAAGAGCCTCATCTATGTGCTTGCCAAAAAGCATATCCCCGTCATAAACCATATCTAGAATCTTTGTTTGCACTTTCAGTCAAAATGAAGTGGCTTTGAGCCAACCCTGACGCCTAAGAACAGCGGCGCCTGCCAGCTGCCTGGACCCTGTTGAGGTCATATCCATGGCTATGTCAATAATGTCAGAAGAGGCTCATTCTCTTTCCTGTAAGATCTTTTTTGCATCCTATTTTGGTCCTCTGGAATGAGATCTATCATAGATTTCATGTCGGACCACATCTGCCAGTTGTATCGTGCCAGGATAGCCAAGGCGTTATCAGCTCTCTCTGTAATGGCTGACATGCGGGAAAATCTTTTGCCTGTAGTGTCAGAGCGTCATCCGTCTCTGGTGGTACTGAGATAGGGGCTGCCAGATTTTTAGATCTTCTCTGCATAGCTTGCGAAACTACATAATCTGGCCTAGGATGTTCCGTGAGGCATGTCAGGAATCATCAGAGGCTATGGATTTTTTGTCTATACAGGGCAGGACTGCCAGTACTGTAGCGGGGTTTTTCATGATCCTAATACACTCCTGCCATAAGTGGTCAATGATGGAGATGGATCTTACTGATTTCCGTGCCTGGTCCTTAAAAAATCATATAAGAAGCAATCAGAGTGCTTCACTGCAATGGGTAGGTGAAATCTTTCCACTGCCCTTTCCATAATACAATGAAACCCCCCAATGTTTCCCAGAGGGGAGTCAGCCGGAGTGTGTTGAGGTGGAGATGGAGTAGGGATGATGTAATCATCCCAGTTGACTGGTTGAGCCGGTAGCTCGCCTTCTTCCCTGACCTCATCTTCCGATGTGGAGGGATCGTCTGTGGGAGAGGAAACAGTACGTGGTGGTGGTGGTGGTGTCATTCTAGGCATAGCTGGAGGCGGGATATTTGATGATGGAATAGGAACTGTACGTGGAGGGGTTGATGGTGGTACCCCTCTCTCTGGAGGGATCGCCATATGTAGTCTGATAACATGTCTTGAACTACTAGAGAGCGAGGCATAAATATTTGTTCCTGAGAGGAGTGGGGTTCTGAATAGTACAGTTGGTGCTCAGTGCACTTATGAGTAGACGGTTGACAATAGAATCCCTCATAATACTCTTCCTCTTCCTCCTGATACTTAACATGAACTTCTGGAGAACTATGAACTGGTCCAAAAGGTACTTCCTCATCTGACTCTTCCATGTCTAAAAGGTGACTTGGAAGAAGGGTTGAAATGTTTGACATGTATGCCTGAGTAGGTTAATATAATGTTTTTATTTTTAATCTCGTTGATGATGACGGTGGTATCGGCGACGACGACGGTGGTGACTGTCATGACCACACAAACTTGCCAAGTCAAATCAAAGAAGTGCATGAGAAAAGCAAAGAGATATCCTCAGTGGAGACAGCAAAGCCCAAACTGGAAGAAGGTTTGCAGAGTAATCTTGCGCTTATTTCAAAGGAAGAATCAAGAAGAGAAGATCCAAGATGGCCGCTGTGAGTCCTGAAGGTTAGTTACAGTTCTAGTCTTGCATATCGGTTGGTTGCTAGGTTACGAGCTCTCCAGCTGGAAGCCTTGCACTTCAACTGAGGTCTGACAGGAATCAGCTGTGTGGAGAGAGAGCACGCTTCAGAACAGAAACTCCTGTGAGGTAAAATTACATTTGAAGATTTATATTACAGAAAACGGATAAATATTGTCAAGGTTTATTCGAAGAGTTTGATAGTAGACCGTTCCCGTGGAAGTCGGCAAGGCTACAGAGTTAATGTATGAATTAACCTTATGTTTACAAGGTTCTTTTTTAAGATATTAAAGTCAAAGAAAAAACAAACTTTAAAAGAGCAAGTATCTACAAATGTCAAGGTTATAAACGAAGGCCAAGTTTAAAGGAGAAACGAACTGTTAACAAATAAGCATTTACAAATTCAATGGTAATAAACCAAAATAGAGTTTAAAAGAGAAACAAACTTAAATAAACAAGCATTTACAACTACAAGTTATCGACAGATGTCGAAGTAAGGAAGGAGAAACTAACTGTAATAAACAAGCATTTACAAATACAAGTTATCAACTAATGTCGAAGTAAGAAAGGAGAAACAAACTTTAATAAACAAGCATTTACAAATACAAGTATTGACAGAAGTCACAATAAGACAGGAGAAATTAAATAACATCAGCTGATTTGAAGAACGCATTATCACCAACTATATATATATATATATATATAGCAACATAAAACCAATCTCTAACAAAGGTTGAGAAGTTCTTCCAGAATCAGTAATAAGCATTTTTTTAAGAAGAGCTATCATTTATAGAGAGAATCAAGGCTACAGAGAACTCAGGGTGAGTGAAGAAATAATAGAATTAAAGAGAATTAAGTGTTGAGAGTAGAAAGTGAAAACATGATGTTGTATGTCCCTAGTAATTGCGACTGTGACTCTTGCAGGTGCTGTATCCAATCTTAGATGTGAAGAGGCAGACTGAGTACTGGCGTTCATCATCTCTGTGGCAGTCTCTCTACCATCCCATTCCCCTTTCCCCCTCCGGGGTACTCAGCACGAAGGATTAATATTCGTTATGAGTAGCTCGGGTCGGGACTGAGGAGTTATCTTCTGCTTCTGAGGAAATCGAATTGAAGTATCCTGACAGTGACAACGTCAATGGCGTGATGTTTACTGTCTTCGTCGGGGAAACCATCATCGCTGGAAGTGAGGTGCCTTTCATCTCCTAGGTTCTTGTGGACTATATAGGAACCTGAAGTGAAGATGTGGTCATCGTCGTTAGTGTAGATGGTTTCGCTGACGATATAGTGTGACAGTCGTCGTCGACGATGCTGCCGTCGACAGTGATTTTGTCGTCAACGGGGTTAGAAAAGTAGATTTTTCTCCTGTCGTCGAAGTGTCTGAGGTAAGTTTAACTTTTTGCTTTTGTGGCTTACATGGAGTAGCTGGAGCAGATGAAGCTACCTCTGTAGACGACTATTTTTCTTTTTTGTTAGAATCCCTTGACTGGTGGTGAATTTTAAGGGATTTTCTGCTCTCCTCAGAAGTTCCCTCCAAAGATCTAGCCGTTTTATGTGACTTAGGCACACAGCCACTATCTTCATCAGAAGATGTGTTCTGGGCTTTAGTTTTCTGTAGCCACAGCAATACTCTGCCTTCTCTGTCTCCCAAGATCTTAGGTGGAAAAGTACGACACATTTTGCATTCCTTTGCCTTATGAGTAGGATGAAGGCAACAAATAAATGTTTTATGTGGATTATCCACATGGACTCTCTTTTTCCCACAGGTCTTGCAGGGACGAGGGAGGCCTTTAGAATCAGACATAATTGGAATAAATGCAAATCCATTACCTTTTTGAAGTAATTTGTGGAAAAAACTGAGCAGAGCTCAGGGAGACTCCCTTCACACTCAACGTGCAGTGAAAATCTGAGTAAGGAAGCATCTCTTGAGAGTATTCTAGAGGGTGCTGTCGCCTGATTGGTTATGGTTCAAGTTTGGTCCATTTTAAGAAAGGACATGGATAGACTAGCAAATGTAAGGCCTATTTCATTGTAGCCTCTGTGGTCGTTGCATACTGCTTTATAGGATACTGTGGGACTCCCACTTCGATGACGGGGAAGATTCAAGCAGGTGAATCTATGAAAGATGCAATACTGGATAACAATGGTACTTACACCTTATACCAGGTATCCCCTCATTAGTGTAGTGTAGTAAGTGTCTAGAAACCAGACTCTCTAGAGGTAGCTGTAGATGAGCAGCCAAGGCTTATCTAGGAGACATGCAAACTCATGCAATACCACTGTAGTCACACTTAGTATTTACACACATGAAAGAAAACGCTCAGTGTTACAAAAATAAAGATACTTAATTTTGGTGAAACAACTACCAAAACTACCATAGAGCCTATTCTCCCTTAGTAGGTAAGTAATATACAAATTATATACACTAGCACCGAGAAATAGGCATAAAAACAGCTAGAATTAGAGCAATTAGTGAAAATCACAATAGTTAGAAATAGGCCTAGGGGTAGCACAAATCATATACTAAGAAAGTGGAATGTGAAAGTCGGTCACCCACCTAGGCAAGTGTAGTGTGTAGAGGTGAGCTGGGAGTACTAGAAAAGTCCAAAGGTAAGTACCACAACCCACCCCAGAAACTAGAAAAGCAGGAGTAAATCACAGTAACTTTCCCAGAACACATACAGAAATGAGAAGAATTATGCAAAACCCAGAAGAGACTGCAAGACAGTGGATTCCTGGACAAGAACACCGGTGGAAGAAGGGGACCAAGTCCAAGAAGCACAGAAGAGTCCAGGAAGGGCAGGAGCCCCTGCTAACCCAGATGAAGGTGCAAAAGGTGAACCACCAGTAAAGAAGAAAAGTCAGAACTCTACCAAAGAAGACAAAGTCGGGTTCCTGGAGGGTGCAAGTGATGTCCCACGCCGGATAGAGGATTACAGTAGGGTTTGTGTCTTAGGAGTCCTCCAAGAAGCCTTGGCGCACACAAAGCTTGTGGTTAGCAGAAAATGGCGCTGCCGCGGACCAAGAAGGACCAGGTGGACTATACCCAGGAGGGTGAGTTAGAGGGGGCCCTCAGCAATGCAGAGAACCCACAGAAGACCAGGCAGCGCACACAGGAGTCCCACAGGACGGGGACAGGAAAGATGCAGAAGAGACCCACGCAGCACTACGACAAAGGCTCCCACACCACTGGAGAACCTGCTGGAGTCTAGCAATCTGAATCTGAGGAACCACCAAAAGGAGAGACCCTAAATAGCCCTGAAAGGATGACTGGTCACCTAACCAGGTAAGCACCTATCAGGGGAGGGCTCTGACGTCACTGGCCACTAATATGCACTCAAAGTTCCCTGCCAACTTGGAATCCAAGATGGCAAAACCCTGGGACCCTCTGGAAGAGCTCTGAGCACCACCCCTGGGGTGGTGATTGACAGGGGAGTGGTCACTGTAGGAGAGTACCGTCTTTTTGGCATGTTAGCCCCAATTTCTGCCTGATGTCAGTGTGTTTTGACTGTGTCACTTGGATTATGCGCGCCAGGACCCCCGTGTTTATGGTTTTTGGCCTGTTTGTCAGTATGTTTCACTGTTTTTGAAAGTACGCTTGACTTTGTCCCTGGAGGCCTGCTAACCAGGACCCCAGTGCTTCTACTCTCTCTCCTCTCAAATTGATCACTGCATACTGGTAACACAGTATTTAATCCCAAATTGGCATACTGGTCACCCCTTATAAGTCCCTAGTATATGGTACTTAGGTACCTAGGGCATTGGGGTTCCAAGGGATCCATATGGGCTGTAGCATTACTTTGCCACCCATAGGGAGCTCATGCAAAGGCTTCTGCAGGACTGCCACTGCAGCCTGCGTGAAATGGTGCATGCACCCTTTCACATCCATTTTCACTGCACCAGGTCACTTATAAGTCACCTATAAATCAGGCCTTCCAACCCTGAAGACTGGGTGCAAAGTACCTGTGTGTGAGGGCACCCCTTCTCTAGCAGAGGTGCCCCCACGTCATCCAGCACCATTTTCCTGGTCTTCGTGAGTGCATTTTACGCGTGCACTGGACATAGGTCAATACCTATGTCCAGCTTCACAATGGTAACCCCTAATATGGCCTTGTAAGGTGTCTAACAACTGGGTATTGTACCCAAATACTGATTCTAGTATTGGTTGTACAATTGCATGCACTCTGGAGGCTCAACAGTGGACCCCCAGTACTGCCAGACCACCTTTCTGAGGTTTTCCAGGCAGCCCCAGCTGCTGCCACCGCACAGTCAGGTTGCGGCCCTCTTGTTGTTTGAGCAGCTCCAGCCAGGGAGGCAGAACAAAGGATTTGCTTTGGGAGAGGGGTGTTACACCCTCTCCCTTTGAAAATAGGTGTTGCAGGCATGGGAGAGGTATCTTCCCAAAGCCTCTGGAAATGCTTTGACGGGCACAGATGTTGCCCTCCTCGCATAATCCAGTCTACACCGGTTTCCAGGACCCCCAGTCCCTGTTCTGGCACGAAACTGGACAAAGGAAAGGGGAGTGAGCACTCCACTGTCCATCACCAACCGAGGGCTGGTGCCCAGAGCTCCTCCAGAGTGTTCCTGGGTTTTGCCATCTTGGATTCCAAGGAGGTGGGGCACTCTGGGAGCATCTGAGTGGTCAGTGCCAGCAGCTGACGTCAGAGCCCTCCCCTGATGCTTACCTGGTTAGGTGACCAATCCCCTTTCAGGGCTGTTTAGGGTCCCTCCTCTGAGTGTTTCTTCAGATTCGGATTGCAAGACTCCAAATGGAACCGCAGCTGTACCCTACAGGAACTCTACAAACTGCAAAAAAAAAGCAAAGATGACTTCTGCAACATTGTATCTTGAGCTCCTGCTAGGAACTGCAACTGTTTCCAGGCTGTGCATCCTCCGAGGACTGCCTGTCTTCAGCCTGCACCAGAAGAACCGAAGGACTCTCCAGTGGAGTGACAGAGTCACTTCCCTGCTTCAGCAGGCACCTCTCTGCAGTGACGACCGGTGGCGTGGGTCCCCTCTCCAGACGACGAGCGTGGATCCAGCAACACGGGTGGTGGACTAAAGTGACCCCAACAGTCCCAAGGTCCAGCTGTCCACCTTTGGTGGAGGTAAGAGCTTGCCTCCCCACGCAAGACAGTACCCCTGTGCACCGCGTGACTTGTAGTTGCCAGGGCTTGTGTGCGAACTTCCAAGAAGTTCTTTGTGTACAGCACAGCTTATGCCCCCAGCAACCCCATCCTGCGACGCACAGCTTCCTGAGTGGTTCTCCGGCGGCGTGGGATCCATTTGCACCTTCTTTGACCCCATGCTGTGTGACTCCTGTGTGCGCTGCCTGGTCTTCTGAGGGCTCTCTGAGCTGCTGAGAGCCCTCTCTGTATCCTCTTCCTGTGCAGAGGCCACCAGTTCCTCCAGGTCCTGGGCAGGGCCATTTTCCGCTAACCGCTAGCTCTGTGTGTGCCAAGGCTTGCAAACCAGACTGCAATCATCCATCTGGCGTACAACATCTTCTGCACCAACCAGGAACCCGCATCTGTCTTCTTGGGTGCATAACTGACTTTGACTTCTCACCGGTGGTTCTTCTTTTGCACCTTCATCCGGGTTAGCAGGGTCTCCTGTTCTCCCTGGAATCTTCATTGCTTCTTGGACTTGGTCCCCTTCTTCCACAGGTCTTCAGGTCCAGGAATTCATTGTTGGTGTCTTGCAGCCTCTTCTGGTTCTTGCATAATCTTCTATCATAACTTTTGTGTGTTTCAGGAAACTTACTGTGATTTACTCCTGTTTTCCTGGGCTCTAGGGTTGGTTCTATAACTTACCTTTGGTGTTTTCTTACATTCCCAGTGCCCCTCTACACACTACACTTGCCTAGGTGGGAAACCGACTTTCGCATTCCAATATTTTAATATATGGTTTGTGTTCCCCCTAGACCCATTGCAACTCATTGTGATTTTCACTATTTGCACTGTTTTCTAACTGTTTACTTACCTGTTTTTGGATACTGGTGTATATATTGTGTATATTACTTACCTCCTAAAGGAGTATAGTCTCTAAGGTATCTTTGGCTTTTGTCTCACCAAAATAAAGTACCTTTATTTTTGTAACACTGAGTATTTTCTTTCATATGTGTGGTATTGTGTGATTACAGTGATATTGCAAGAGTTTTGCATGCCTCCTAGTTCAGCCTTGGCTGCACAGCTACAGCTACCCCTTTATTTGGTTTTTTAAACACATTTTATTTCCATGGGTATTACAAACAACTGTTTGTTGTCATGGTACAAATAAATGGGGTGGAGATATGAAAGGGTGTATAATTTTTACTTTCTCATGGTTGAATGTTTATATAAACTTAAGTATATTATAGTGCAGGATTTAGCCTCTGTTAGGTTTCTATTTTTTGTGTTTGCTTGGTAATGAACAGGGAGTTATAGTCCCTTGTTTATGTTGAATGATAGTTTAATGGTCCTTTGTTTAATTCGCTGGAGTAGTGTTAATTCGGCAAGAGAATACTTTTGGGTATAACCCTATGTCTTTGTTTAGTGAAGTATAGGGGGATTAGTCCTATCTCAATATCGATGAGGCTGGTTATTTCAATTGCAGACTATGGACACACCGGTTAAGGTGTCAACGCTTCTACTCGTAAAAACACATGGGAGTGTGTTTGTTTTCGTGCCATCGGCTTACTAAAGTCTGGGAACAAGGTACGTTTGGACAATTTGATTTACATTGGATTTTACTCATAAAATGAATCATGGAAATCAATGGAACATTATTAGTTGAGTCAGTTTACTTGGAAGGAAATGGATTGGTGGTATTGGACTTTTGTGAAAAAAACAACTAATGCTAAGAGGGAATCTCAAATGTTTGTCTGAATATTAAAAGATAAAAACATAGGAATTCAAGATTTGTGATATTTCTGTTGTATTGTCTATCTACAGTCATTGAATATTCATTTGTTGTTTTATGTACACTTATAGTTACACATTCTAAAAATCAATACTAGAGTCCCTATTGTAGGGAAACATACTCAAGATCAACTGGTGCTTCAGTATCTAGATAGGTTTTTTGACTGTTCTTTACAGTCAACATTTGGGGTTTAGGGTGTATTCCCCATAGTAGTGCACCGTTGTAGATAGTTTGTTCTGAATTAACTTAGTACAAGTAAATTTTCCTTAGTGCACCACGTTTCCCCTCTAAATACACCTCCCTTTTGTACAAAATTTTACAGCTACCCCTAGACAGTCTGGCTTCTAGAATCTGACTACATTTCACTAATAAGGGATAACTGAACCTGGTATAAGGTGTAATTACCTTTGGTGCCCACTACAAACCAGGCCAGCCTCGTTCATTGGTGGCAGCAGTGGGATAGGTGCTTGTAATTGCCTTATCACTCTGTCACCGGTGCTTTCCATAGGAAAGTGTACTCTATACCTAGAGCTATACAAACGTATACCTAGTCTTTTCACTTTCTTTCTAAAAAGATTAGGAGTTAGATAAAGTAGGTGTTTTTCTTTCCTTTCAATTTACTCTAACCCACTACACAATGTCTTCCTCTGAGGCCACCACGGGAGTCATGGGAACTCCCTATGAGAACCTGACTTTCAAAGTTCTAAGAGGGCTTTGCTCAGAGAGAAGCTTAGAGGTAGGGAAAAATCTTTAAAATAATTTCCTTTTAAGCCTCCTTCTCCAGGATGACCCTCACATAGGAGTCCCACAGCACAGGGACAAGAGCAGCCAGGTAACCAGGAGGAGGAGACGGAGGGGGATTCTAACCCTTTAGAATCAGAACAGCCTGAGGATTCAGGGGAGGGGCCTTCACAAAACAATCTCCTTAGCAAACCATCTAGTGTAGCTCGCAGTGGGAGGGGTTCACATACAGGTAGAGCTCCCTTCACACCTAGAGATTAGGGTGGTCATTACAACCCTGGCGGACGGTGTTAAAGCGGCGGTAAGACCGCCAACAGGCCGGTGGTAAAAAAATAGCAATTACGACCGTTGCGGAAACCGCCAACAAAGACAGCCACTTTAACACTCTGACCGTCACGGCGGTACAAACAAACAGCGCGGGGGTCACCGCCAACAGACAGGCAGGAGACAATGTACTGCCCACACTATTATGACAGGCCAATCCGCCACCTTTTCCGGGGTGGATTCACCGCGGATAAAAACACAGCGGAAACAGGAATCCCGAAGGAAAAACGCTCACCTGTACACACCCCACGAGGAACGAGGACGCCATGGATCCAGAACTCCAAATTCTCCCCGCAATAGTCTTCCTGCTCCTCTACCAGGAGCACGAATGCCGGCGGCGAAGACCACGGTGAGTACTGCACCTACGACACAGGGGAGGGGGGAGGGAAAAAACAGGGACGTACACACGCTACACCCCAACTCTCACCCACTACAACACACACACTAATGCATATCAATACAGCACAGATACACCCCCCAAACCCACCGGAAGAATGCAAAGACAATAGAAAATGAGTGTAACCATTGTAATATATTAAAAGCAAGTAGGCAGAAATATATATACACACCATGTACAAAATATATACCAAGCATAGTAGTCAAGGTAGTGCTCTAATAAAGTCTGTGGAACACTGGGACCACACGGTATGGGCGGGGCCCACACAAGATCCCCGACCATGACGGAGAGAACACTGCAGGGGCATCAGAGAGCAACTAAACAGGCACCTCAGGGGGAGGGAAAGGGAGCCCACCTCAGCCGCTTGAGTGCACAACGCCAAATCCACGAGGGGGCCACATGCCCACTGTTCCATCCTGGGGAGTGCAAAGCCACAGTCTCTCAAGTCTCTACAGTGGGTGGTTTGCCCACTGTTCAATCCTGGGGAGTGCAAACCCACAGTCTCTCAAGTCTCTACAGTGGGTGGTTTGCCCACTGTTCAATCCTGGGGAGTGCAAAGCCACAGTCTCTCAAGTCTCTACAGTGGGTGGTTTGCCCACTGTTCAATCCTGGGGAGTTCAAAGCCACAATCTCTCAAGTGGATAACAGTCTCCACTAGTTTCTGGAGGGGGCATGGTGCCCAGAGTGCTTCATCCTGCTAAGGACAGAGGTAGTGGATGACAGTCTCCACTGGTTCTGGAGGGGGCATGGTGCCCAGAGTGCTACATCCTGCTAAGGACAGAGGTAGTGGATGAAAGTCTCCACTGGTTCTGGAGGGGGCATGGTCCCCAGAGTGCTACATCCTGCTAAGGACAGAGGTAGTGGATGACAGTCTCCACTTGTTCTGGAGGGGGATCTGTGTCCAGAGTGCATCATTCACCCCGTGACGGACTCAGTTGCGTCAGTGCCCTTGCCGCTCATGGGACAGCGGTGCTTGAGACAGCGGTGACCTGTTCAGCGGTGCTTGAAATGGCGGTGCCCTGTTCAGCGGTGCTTGAGACAGCGGTGCCCTGTTCAGCAGTGCTTGAGACGGTGGTGCCCTGTTCAGCGGTGTTTGAGATGGCGGTGCCCTATGCAGCGGTGCTTGAGACGGCGGTGACCTGTTCAGCAGTGCTTGAGATGGCGGTGCCCTGTTCAGCGGTGCTTGAGATGGCGGTGCCCTATGCAGCAGTGCTTGAGACGGCGGTGCCCTGTTCAGCGGTGCTTGAGATGGCGGTGCCCTGTTCAGCGGTGCTTGACGCAGCGGTCTCCATTGTAGGGACTCAGCTGCTGGCGGTCCTTCATGGCCCAGCAGGGCTTTTGCTGGCGGTCCTTCATGGCCCAGCGGGGCTTGTTCTGGCGGTGGCCTCCTGGGCAGGTGGGCTGGTGCTGGCGGGCCCCTCTTGGGCAGGTGGGATTTTGCTGGCGGTCCTTCATGGTCCAGCAGGGCTTTTGCTGGTGGTCCTTTATGGTCCAACAGGGCTTGTGCTGGCGGTAGCCTCCTGGGCAGGTGGGCTGGTGCTGCCGGGCCTGTCCTGGGCAGGTGGGCTTGTGCTGGCGGGCCTGTCCTGGGCAGCTGGGCTTCTGCTGGCGGGCCTGTCCTGGGCAGCTGGGCTTGTGCTGGCGGGCCTGTCCTGGGCAGGTGGGCTTGTGCTGGCGGGCCTGTCCTGGGCAGCTGGGCTGATGCTGGAGGTGGCCTCCTGGGCAGCGGGGATGATGGTGGTCTTCTCCGCCGTGCTGCTCCTCCCAGACTTGCCGGGTTTCGTGTGGCCCTTCCCCACCTTGGATGGTGTCACAGCTGACTCCACACTCCCACCGGGATCCCTGGGAGCAGCTTTGGTGGCTGTCTGTGCTGTGGCTCCCTGCCACACCGGCTGCCCTGGTGGACGGTGCACTCCAGATTCCGGTGACTACGGCACCACTGGTCCCAGAGATGTTGTGGCTGATGTGCTAGTTCGGGACCTAGGAGACGGAGGGGGTGGTGGAGGTGTGGGAAAGTTTTTTTGACACACTGGGACGGGTAGCTGGAGGGGGTTTGGGAGTGGAGGAAGAGGTGGTGGTTGTAGGAGGTGTACGTTTGGTGACTTTGTGTGAAGGTGCATGCAAAGGAGGCTGTCATGAGGTGGATGGCTGTTGGGTGGGTGTGTGCCTGCGTTTGTGTATCTTAGGAGGGGGCGTCACAGACACACTGGGAGAGGACACAGGGGACGTGTGAATGGGTGGTGACTGCACGTGAGCGGGTTGTGGTGGTGGGTGTGCTGGTGATGGTAGTAGTGGCTGTAGAGATAGTGCATGCAGGTGTGAGTGTAGACGAGACTGGGAGGGAGGAGGGAGACGAGGAGGAGGGGGACACAGTAGAGGCAGTGGATGTTGGTGTGTCTGCATGTGTATGATGCTTGCGTGAGTGCCTGTGGGATGTGTGGTGCTTATGTTTGCCTGAGCTTCCCTTGTGTGTTGACGTGTAGCATGCTGGTCTGTAGGTGTGCTTGGGATAGGCTGAGGTACAGGGGATTGGGTCGGGGTGGAGGAAGTTGGAGGGGGAGGCTAGACACATGGACAATGGTTGCCATCAGTGCTGAGGCCTGAGTCTGAAAAGCTCGCTGAAGGGCCGCCTGACCAGAATGAATGCCCTCCAGGAATGCATTTGTTTTTTGCAACTGCCTTTCTACACCCTGGATGGCATTCAAAATGGTAGACTGCCCAACAGTGAGGGACCTGAGGAGGTCAGCGGCCTCCTCACTGAGGGCAGCAGGGGTGACTGGGGCAGGGCCTGAGGTGCCAGGGGCGAAGGTGATGCCCACCCTCCCGGGTGAGCGGGCACGGGGCAAAGGCTGAGGGGCTGCTGGGAGGGCGATGCTGGAAGGGGGGGTGGCAGCTGTACCTGAAGATAGGGGTGGCACAGATGTTGCTGCCACCACAAGGGAGCCCCCATCAGAAGACGAGCCCGTGTCACTGGTGTCAGCTCCTGTCCCCGCCGTGGAGCTCCCCTCGCCCTCCGTCCCCCTGGTGAAGTCCGAGTCCGTAATGTGGCCCTCCATGGCCATGTGGGATGCAGCCCCCTGGTGCTCCGGTGCCACTGCTCCTCCACCTGATGATGCTAATGCACACAAGAACAGGGAGACCACAAAAAAGGGGGGGCGACAGAAGAAAGACATGTTGAGTGCATGCATTACCGCTGGCGGACACGACAGACACACAAGCCCCCTGCACTATGCCGTGCTCTTGGGCTCCACTGTTCAATTCCTGGGAAATGGCCTACAAGGCTTCAGACGACATCTGTACACATAGATGACACAGGGGCATAACTACCTAGTTCAGTACTTGGCACTCTACAGAGGTGGGGTGGGCTGCCACATGGCCTGCCTTATGGAGGGGCCTTGCCTACGGAACTCACCCTGGCATAGGGGAACCTACAGGGGACCTCCCCCACCCAGAAACCTCAACTGCGCGCAATGTCAGCAGAATGAGAGTGTACTCACCCCCTTGTGGCTGCTCTGATGCCTTCTAGCGCCCATCCAATTCCGGGTAGGCCACCGCCAGGATCCTGAACATCAGGGGGGTCATGGTGTGATGGGCACCCCTCCCCCGTTGGGAGGCCTTCCCCAGCTGAGCCTCCGCCGTCTTCCCCAGCGGCGAATGTCCTCCCATTTTTTCCGACGGTACAGGGGGAAGAGTAAGTAATTACTAACTGCAGCGTCAAACTGATTGGCCCCCATCCCTACCCTTGCCATGTGGCACATGCATTCACTGTCTTTCATGCACGCAGCACTCTCTCCCCTTCCTTCTTGCATCCAGCCCTCTCCACACAGGCATAGCCCATACAACATGCTCCCTGTGAACTTACCTGTTTGTCTGGAGGACCGTAGGGTAGCGTGTACTGGGGGAGGACCCCATCCTCAAGTTTATCCAACTCCTCCGATGTGAAGGCAGGGGCCCTTTCCCCAGACACTCGAGCCATTGTCTCTTCCAGACCGAGGTCACAGCAGCACTTGCAGTGTAGGTCCTCTCCTGTCGAAGATCAAGTATTGAGTGATTGAACAGATAGAAAATGGCGGTCACGTCCGCGGCGGTGCGTACCATCACCGACGGCGTACATCGTCATTGGCTTCTGGGACCCATAGGGTCCGATGTTAACCGATGCAGCATTGTGCCGCGGTCTTCGACCGTCTACCGCCACGGTGTACAACGCCCGCGCAGTTACCTCACATCCCATAGTCCCACTTTACAGGTCAGACAGCCGCCATTTCAGGGGCCCACATGGCTTCATTTTCAACTGCGTCACACATACCTAGGCCTAGACTCAACACACATACAGGCCACCTTTTGTGTATGAATGGTGTTCTGGGTAAACTGTGGGTACGTACCTCTGAGTTGTTTGACTCTGTGCTCGCTGTTGTCCTTCATAAGCACCGTCCGCTGGGACATGTGAGGAGATGGCGGCATCCTCAGGTGTACCGACCGTTGGTGGACCTGTCGACAATGGAGGAGCGACATGTGATTATCACATACAGGCTTGACCGTGCCACAATCCAGGAACTGTGTACTCAGTTGGAGCCAGACCTGATGTCAGCAATCCGCCATCCCACAGGAATCCCCCCTCAAGTGCAGGTGCTGTCAGTGCTCCATTTCCTTGCAAGTGGGTCATTTCAAACAACAGTGGCCATAGCATCAGGGATGTCCCAGCCTATGTTTTCCAACGTATTGTCCAGAGTGTTGTCTGCCCTTCTGAAACACATGCGGAGCTACATCGTATTTCCTCAGGTATTGGATTTGCCTACAGTGAAAGGTGATTTCTATGCCCTGGGACATATCCCCAACATCATAGGTGCCATTGATGGGACACATGTGGCTTTGGTCCCCCCGCAGGAGTGAACTGGTGTACAGAAACCGGAAGAGTTATCATTCAATTAATGTACAGATGGTATGTTTGGCAGACCAGTACATATCCCATGTGAATGCCATGTTCCCTGGCTCAGTGCATGACACCTACATCCTGCAGAATAGCAGCATCCCTTATGTGATGGGTCAACTCCAGAGGCACCGTGTGTGGCTATTAGGTGAGCATCTGGAAGAAAGATAGTGGGAATGGTTGTCTGGGTATATCCCTACAGGTTAGTGCGTTTCTAACAGTTGTACCTCACCATTTGCAGGTGACTCTGGTTACCCCAACCTGTCATGGCTACTGACCCCAGTGAGGAATCCCAGGACAAGGGCAGAGGAACGCTACAATGAGGCCCATGGGTGAACAAGGAGGGTGATCGAGCGGACCTTCAGCCTCCTGAAGGCCAGGTTCCGGTGCCTCCATATGACAGGTGGATACCTATTCTACTCACCAAAGAAGGTGTGCCAGATCATCGTGGCCTGCTGTGTGCTTCACAACTTGGCTTTGCGATGACAGGTGCCTTTTCTGCAGGAGGAATGTCCAGATGGCTGTGTTGTGGCAGCTGTGGAGCCTGTGGACAGTGAAGACGAGGAAGTAGAGGAAGAAGACATGAACAACAGGGACTCAGTGATCCAGCAATATTTCCAGTGAGACACAGGTAAGAGTACAGACCTGCCTACTACATGTACTTTAACACTACTGCCTCTCTACTGTCTGTCGTTTTCACCCAGTGTATGGTCACTGAGTTGTCACTTTCCCCTACGATTTCACAGATGTGGGTCCCACTATGTGACATCTGCTTAGATTCCTCATGGACTAGAGCTGTGTGGCATAGGTATGTTGACATTACAATTGAAAGAGTATTTTGTCATTGGTAATTGCTAATACACTATTTCGAAATCACAGACAGACTCCAGATTATTTTGTGCTTTAAGTGTGTTTATTTAAGTGCTCTATATTGGTGGGGGTAGTGGCATGGTGAGGGGTGATGGCGGAGGAATGTCCATGGCAGAGTCCAGTCTATTAGTCTCACATGTGCATTGCCCATATGGGCATAAGAAGTGGAGCTGGGGCAGTTTAAGGATGGACAGGGTGACAAAGTGGGACAGTAGGATGACAATCAGGGGGTCTCATTTTTGGCGGGGGGCTTGGCATCGTGCTCTGTCTTGTTCCTGGATCTCAGGGACCGTTTGCGGGGTGGTTCTCCCTCTGCAGGGGGTGGGGTGCTGGTGTGGTGGTCCTGTAGCGGGGCGTCCTGTCCAATTGCGCTGGCGGAGGTGGTGGGCTGTTCATCGTCCATGCTAGTCTCAGGGGCCCCTTGTAGTGCCACAGTGTCCCTCCTGGTGTTCACAAGTTCCTTCAGTACCCCTACGATGGTGGCCAGGGTGGAGCTGATGGTTCTGAGTTCCTCCCTGAAGCCCATATACTGTTCCTCCTGCAGGCGCTGGGTCTCCTGAAACTTGGCCAGTACCGTTGCCATCGTCTCCTGGGAGTGGTGGTAGGCTCCCATGATGGAGGAGAAGGCCTCAGGGAGAGTGGGCTCCCTTGGCCTGTCCGCCCCCTGTCGCACAGCATCCCTCCCAGTTCCCCTGTGTTCCTGGGCCTCCATCCCCTGGACCGTGTGCCCACTGCCCCCAGGTCCCTGTTGTTGTTGGGGTGGTGGGTTAGCCTGGGTTCCCTGTAGTGGTGGACACACAGCTGATGGAGGTATGGGCCCGCTGGGTGGGTGCTGTGCTGGTGTTTCCAGAGGGGGGAAGGTCTGTGGTGGCCTGTGACTGGGTGAGGGGAACCGACTGTCCAGAGGTCCCCGATGGGCCGGGCTGGTCATCTAGATCCAGTTGGACAGAGCTGCTGTCATCACTGTGGGCCTCTTCTGTTGGTGGTGTGGACATGTGTGGACCCTCCTGTCCGGTGACATTGGGTAGGGGTCCTGCAGGGGTATAAAAGGATGGTTACTACATCTGTGTTTGGCATGGTGTGCAATGGGTGGGTGACCGTGTACCCCAGTGCTTGCATTCCTGTGTGGGACCTTGTGTGATGATGGTTTAGGGGGTTGTATGGGTATGTGCAGTGGGCATGCTTTAGTGATGGGTGTCCATGCTTTGTTGTTGCATGCAGGGCTTGGTGTTAGGATGGGTGGTTTGTGATGTTGGGACATAGGTGAGGAGTTGGAGTGTTGGGGGTGAGGGTGGGGGTATGTGCTGGCATGCAGGTAGGGTGGGGGATGTAATAGTTAAGATTTGACTTACCAGAGTCCATTCCTCCACCTAGTCCTGCTAGGCCCTCAGGATGCAGAATCGCCAAGACCTGCTCCTCCCATGTTGTTAGTTGTGGGTGAGGAGGTGGGGGTACGCCGCCAGTCCGCTGAACCGCCAGGTGGTGTCTTGAGACCACGGAACGCACCTTCCCCTGTAGGTCGTTCCACCTCTTCCTGATGTCCTCCCGATTTCTTGGGTGCTGTCCCACTGCGTTGACCCTGTCGACTATTCTTCGCCATAGCTCCATCTTCTTTGCAATGGAGGTGTGCTGCACCTGTGATCCGAATAGCTGTGGCTCTATCCAGACAATTTCCTCCACTATGACCCTGAGCTCCTCCTCCGAGAACCTAGGGTGTCTTTGCCGTGCCATGGGGTGGTGTAGGTGATGTGTGGGGTGGAGTGTGTGGTGATAAGTGTGCTGATATGTAGTGGTGTGTTGTGTGAGGCGCGTGGAAGTTCTGTGGGTGATGTGTGCCTGTGGATGCTGTTGTTCTTGCTGGTGCTGTCTCTATTTGATCGTAGGGGTTTGTGGGTGATGTGGGTGTGGGTTTTATATTGTAATGGGTGTGTGGGAGTGGTGTGTGTATCAGGTGTGTGTATTTTGAATTGTCCAATGTGGCTGTGTTTTGTAAAAGTGTGTGTATTTTCAGCGCAGCGGTGTGTACCGCCAGTGAAATACCGCGGTTGAAAGACCACCGTGTGGATTCGTGTGTCGTGATAGTGTGGGCGCATTTCTGTTGGCGTGACGGTGGAGGTTTTGTTTCCGCCAGTTTATCACTGACCTTTGGTGTGGCGGACTTGTGTGCGTGTCTAGATTTTGGTGGATTCCGAACTGTGGGTCATTATAGCTGTGGCGGAATTCCGCAGCGGTGTGTTGGCGGTCTTCTGCACGGCAGTAAGCGGTTTTTACTGCCAATCTTGTAAAGACCGCCTTGGTCACTAGGGTTATCAAAGCTAGGAAAAGATCTGCCTCTGAACATTCGCATGTCACCTCAGTTTCTTAGGGGTTCCACACATCCAATCCAGGTGATGACTCCATAGACAGGGAGCTCAGAAACTGAGATTGGAGGAGGCTAGGCTGAGGCTGCAGAAGCAAAGGCTGGCCCTACAAAGGGAGGCCTTAGCTGTGGAAAGGGAAAGGCACGGATTGGGGTTAGTTCCCCATGGTGGCAGCAGCAACAGCAGTTTCAGGACTTATGCCTGTCTGTGGGGTGGCAGCATAGGTAGCTGCTGAGAAAATCCCAAAGAGCTGGTTTTCCAGTACTGGGGGTCCATAGTGGAGCCCCCAGGATGCATGGAATTGGCACCCCAAAACCAGATTTGGAATGGGGGGACCATTCCATGATCTTAGACATGTTACATGGCTATATTCGGAGTTACCATTCTGAAGCTTCATATAGGTATTGACCTATATGTAGTGCACATGTGTAATGGTGTCCCCGCACTTACAAAGTCCGAGGAAATGATCCTGAACTATGTGGGGGCACCTTTGCTAGTGCAAGGGTGCCCTCACACTTGGTAACTTTGCACCTAACCTTCAGCAAGTGAAGGTTAGACATATAGGTGACTTATAAGTTACTTAAGTGCAGTGTAAATAGCTGTGAAATAACATGTGTGTTATTTCACTCACGCTGCAGTGGCAGTGCTGTGTAAAGGTTTGTCTGAGCTCCCCATGGGTGGCAAAAGAAACGCTGAAGCCCATAGGGATCTCCTGGAACCCCAATACCCTGGGTACCTGGGTACCATATACTAGGGAATTATAAGGGTGTTCCAGTATGCAAATTGAAATTGGTAAAAGTGGTCTCTAGCCTATAGTGACAAATTTAAAGGCAGAGAGAGCATGAGCACTGAGGTTATGATTAGCAGAGCCTCAGTGACACAGTTAGGCACTACACAGGTATACACATTCACGCCACAAACTATGAGCACTGGGGTCCTGGCTAGCAGGATCCCAGTGAGACAGGCCAAAACATACTGACATACATGTAAAGTGGGGGTAACATGCCAAGAAAGATGGTACTTTTCTACACTGGTCCCTCACTTTAACTGGCCTCATATGTCAGAGGACACAAAACAGTTTTGTCGCTATTGTGTCACTTGCCAAGCCAGTGCCAATACTGGTGGTACTCCAAAGGCCCTCTTGATCCCACTGCCTGTGGTTGGGGTGCCCCTTTAAAAGGGTAGTGGTTGACATAGTTGGCCCCCTTGCCCCTCCTACTGCTTCTGGCAATAGATTAATCTTGGTGATAGTGGACCATGCCACTAGATACCCAGAAGCCATCCTTCTAAGGACCGCTAAAGCTCCTGCAGTGGCAAAGGCCCTCCTGGGAATATTTTCCAGGGTGGGCTTCCCTAAAGAGGTAGTATCAGACAGGGGTAGTAACTTCATGTCTGCATACTTGAAGGTAATGTGGCAATAACATGGTTAAACATACAAATTCACCACACCTTACCACCCTCAGACAGATGGATTGGTTGAGAGGTATAATAGAACTCTCAAAGGTATGATCATGGGACTATCTGAAAAGCTCAGAAGAAGACGGGATGGCCTATTGCCATGCCTCCCTTTTGGCTACAGGGAGGTACCCCAGGAGGGAGTAGGCTACAGCCCACTTGAACTCCTTTTTGGTCACCCTGTTAGGTGTCCACTTGCACTTTTGAAGGAGGGGTAGGAGCAGCCCTTGAAGCCCCCCAAACACAACATTGTGGATTATGTACTTGGCCTAAGATCAAGAATGGCTGAGTATATGAAAACGGCCACCAAACACCTTCAGGCATCCCAGGAGTTGAAAAAACAATGGCATGAATAGAAAGCTGTCTTGACTGAGTACCACCCAGGACAGAAGGTGTGGGTACTGGAGCCTGTGGCACCAAGAGCACTCCAGGACAAATGGAGTGGCCCACATCTGATAGTGGAGAAAAAGGGTGAGGTCACTTATTTAGTGGACATAGGCACTCCCAGAAATCCTCTAAGAGCACTTCATCTGAACCGCCTGAAACCCAACCATGATAGAGCAGACTTAACCCTACTCATGGCCACTGATGAGGGGCAGGAGGAGGAGAGTGACCCTGTCCCTGACTTCTTCTCCAACACTGCAGCTGATGGCACAGTTGAAGGTGTTGTCCTTGCAGACTGCCTTGCATAAAAGCAAAAGGAGAACTGCTGGAACCTCCTAGGCCAATTTTCTGAGCTGTTTTCCCTGACACCTGGTCAGACCACTTGGTGTGAACACACTATAGGCATTGGAGACTGTTTACCTGTCAAAAGTAAGATTTACAGACAGCCTGACCATGTCAGTGAATGCATTAAATCAGAAGTTCAGAAAATGTTGGACTTAAGAGTGATTGAGCAATCAGATACCACCTGGGCCAGCCCAGTGGTGCTAGTACCAAAGCCTCATTCTCAAAATGTAAAAAGAAAGATGAGGTTTTGTATAGATTATAGAGGGCTCAATACAGTCGCAAAGACTGATCTTCACCCTATTGCCAGGGCAGATGAGCTGATAGATACATCAGCATTTTTGCCAAGTATCTAAGCACTTTTGACTTAAGTGCAGGGTATTGGCAGATCAAGCTATCAGAAGATGAAAAACCTAAAACTGCATTCTCTACCGTTGGAGGGCATTACCAATTTACAGTTATGCCCTTTGGATTAAAGAATGCACCTGCCACTTTCCAGAGGCTTGTGGATACAGTCCTCCAAGGTCTGGAAGCTTTCAGTGCAGCATATCTAGATGATCGTGCTGTATTCAGCTCCACCTGGGATGACAGCCTGGTCCACCTATGGAAAGTTCTGGAGGCCCTGCAAAAGGCATCAAAGGCTTTAAAGTGCTAGATAGGGCAGGATGAGGTGGTTTACCTGGGACACCTAGTTGGTGGGAGACAGAGTGAACCACTGCAGGGGAAGATTCAGACTATTTTAGACAGGTCTACCCCTAATACTCAGACCTAGGTCAGAGCCTTTCTTGGTCTCACTGGGTACTATAGGAGGTTCATTAAGAATTCTGGCTCCACTGTTGCCCCTTTTAATGACCTCACTTCCAAGAAAATGCCCAATAAAATATTATGGACAGACAGCTGTCAAAAAGCTTTTGAGGAGCTTAAGCAGGCTATGTGTACTGCACCTGTCCCGAAAAGCCCAAACTATTCTAAGAAATTTATTGTCCAGACAGGTGCTTCTGAGGTAGGGGTTGGGCAGTGTTATCACACCTAAATTCAGTTAGTCAGTCAATTCAGAGGGCCAGGATCAACCTATTGCTTTTATTAGTAGTAGGTTGACACCTAGAGAAAAGTGTTGGTCAGCCATAGAGAGGGAGGCCTTTGCTGTGTTTTGACTGTGTCACTGGTGTCCTTCTAACCAGGACCCCAGTGCTTATGCTCTCTCTCCTCTCAAATTGATCACTACATACTGGTAACCCAGTATTTCATCCCCATTTGGCATACTGGTCACTCCTTATGAGTCCCTAGTATATGGTACTTAGGTGCCCAGGGCATAGGTGTTCCAAGGAATCCCTGTGGGCTGCAGCATTACTTTTGCCACCCATAGGGTGCCTAGCAAAGGCTTCTGCAGCACTGCCTGAAATGGTGCATGCACCCTTTCACAGCCATTTTCACTGCACCAGGCCACTTCTAAGTTACCTATGTGTCAGGCCTTTCAACCCTGAAGACTGGGTGCACAGTACCTGTGTGTGAGGGCACCCCTGCACTAGCAGAGGTGCCCCCACGTCATCCAGGACCATTTTCCTGGACTTCGTTAGTGCGGGCCTGCCATTTTACACGTGCTCTGGACATAGGTCAATACCAATGTCCAGCTTCACAATGGTAACCCCGAATATGGCCATGTAAGGTGTCTAACAACTGGGAATTGTACCCCAATATTGATTCTAGTATTGGTTGTACAATCCCATGCACTCTGGGGGCTCCACAGTGCACCCCCAGTACTGCCATACCAGCCTTCTGATGTTTTCCAGGCAGCCCCACCCACTGCCACCTCACAGACAGGTTTCTGCCCTCCTGTTGCTTGAGCAGCTCAAGCCCAGGAAGGATGAACAAAGGATTTCCTTTGGGAGAGGGGTGTGAGTAGGAAAGTACCATCTTGCCTGGCATGTTACCCCCATTTTTCACTGTATATATGTTGTTTTAGTTGTATGTGTCACTGGGACCCTGGTATCCAGGACCCCAGTGGTCATAAGTGTGCCTGAATGTGTTACCTGTGTAGTGACTAACTGTCTCACTGAGGCTCTGCTAATCAGAACCTCAGTGGTTATGCTCTCTCATTTCTTTCAAATTGTCACTAACAGGCTAGTGACCAATTTTACCAATTTACATTGGCTTACTGGAACACCCTTATAATTCCCTAGTATATGGTACTGAGGTACCCAGGGTATTTGGGTTCCAGGAGATCCCTATGGGCTGCAGCATTTCTTTTGCCACCCATAGGGAGCTCTGACAATTCTTACACAGGCCTGCCCCTGCAGCCTGAGTGAAATAACGCCCACGTTATTTCACAGCCATTTTACACTGCACTTAAGTAACTTATAAGTCACCTATATGTCTAACCTTTACCTGGTAAAGGTTAGGTGCAAAGTTACTTAGTGTGAGGGCACCCTGGCACTAGCCAAGGTGCCCCCACATTGTTCAGGGCCAATTCCCCGGACTTTGTGAGTGCGGGGACACCATTACAAGCGTGCACTACATATAGGTCACTACCTATATGTAGCTTCACAATGGTAACTCCGAATATGGCCATGTAACATGTCTATGATCATGGAATTGCCCCCTCTATGCCATCCTGGCATAGTTGGCACAATCCCATGATCCCAGTGGTCTGTAGCACAGACCCTGGTACTGCCAAACTGCCTTTCCTGGGGTTTCACTGCAGCTGCTGCCAACCCCTCAGACAGGTTTCTGCACTCCTGGGGTCAAGCCAGGCTTGTCCCAGGATGGCAGAACAAAGGACTTCCTCTGAGAGAGGGTGTTACACCCTCTCCCTTTGGAAAATGGTGTGAAGGCAGGGGAGGAGTAGCCTCCCCCAGCCTCTGGAAATGCTTTCATGGGCACAGATGTGCCCAATTCTGCATAAGCCAGTCTACACCCGTTCAGGGGACCCCTTAGCCCTGCTCTGGCGTGAAACTGGACAAAGGAAAGGGGAGTGACCACTCCCCTGACCTGCACCTCCCCTGGGAGGTGTCCAGAGCTCCTCCAGTGTGCTCCAGACCTCTGCCATCTTGGAAACAGAGGTGCTGCTGGCACACTGGACTGCTCTGAGTGGCCAGTGCCACCAGGTGACGTCAGAGACTCCTTCTGATAGGCTCCTTCAGGTGTTGCTAGCCTATCCTCTCTCCTAGGTAGCCAAACCCTCTTTTCTGGCTATTTAGGGTCTCTGTCTCTGGGGAAACTTTAGATAACGAATGCAAGAGCTCATCCGAGTTCCTCTGCATCTCTCTCTTCACCTTCTACCAAGGAATCGACTGCTGACCGCGCTGGAAGCCTGCAAAACTGCAACATAGTAGCTAAGATGACTACTGCAACTCTGTAACGCTGATCCTGCCGCCTTCTCGACTGTTTTCCTGGTGGTGCATGCTGTGGGGGTAGTCTGCCTCCTCTCTGCACTAGAAGCTCCGAAGAAATCTTCCGTGGGTCGACGGAATCGTCCCCCTGCAACCGCAGGCACCAAAGAACTGCATCACCGGTCCCTTGGGTCTCCTCTCAGCACGACGAGCGAGGTCCCTCGAATCCAGTAACTGTGTCCAAGTGAACCCCACAGTCCAGTGACTCTTCAGTCCAAGTTTGGTGGAGGTAAGTCCTTGCCTCCCCACGCCAGACTGCATTGCTGGGAACCGCAACTTTTGCAGCTACTCCGGCCCCTGTGCACTTCCGGTGGAAGTCCTTTGCGCACAGCCAAGCCTGGGTCCACGGCACTCTAACCTGCATTGCACGACTTTCTGAGTTGGTCTCCGGCGACGTGGGACTCCTTTGTGCAACTTCGGGTGAGCACCGTTTCATGCATCCTCGTAGTGCCTGTTTCTGGCACTTCTCCGGGTGCTACCTGCTGCTGAGAGGGCTCCTTGTCTTGCTCGACGTCCCCTCTCTCTCCTGACGCAATTTGCGACATCCTGGTCCCTTCTGGGCCACAGCAGCATCCAAAAACGCTTACCGCACGATTTGCAGCTAGCAAGGCTTGTTGGCGGTCTTTCGGCGGGAAAACACTTCTGCACGACTCTCCACGGCGTGAGGGATCCGTCCTCCAAAGGGGAAGTCTCTAGCCCTTGTCGTTCCTGCAGAAACCTTAGCTTCTCCTATCCAGTAGAAGCTTCTTTGCACCCACAGCTGGCATTTCCTGGGCATCTGCCCATCTCCGACTTGCTTGTGACTTTTGGACTTGGTCCCCTTGTTCCACAGGTACCCTCGACTGGAAATCCATCGTTGTTGCATTGCTGGTTTGTGTCTTTCCTGCAGTATTCCCCTAGCACGACTTCTTTGTCCTTTGGGGAACTTTAGTGCACTTTGCACTCACTTTTCAGGGTCTTGGGGTGGGCTATTTTTCTAACCCTCACTATTTTCTAATAGTCCCCGTGACCCTCTACAAGGTCACATAGGTTTGGGGTCCATTCGTGGTTCGCATTCCACTTTTGGAGTATATGGTTTGTGTTGACCCTATCCCTATGTGTCCCCATTGCATCCTATTGTAACTATACATTGTTTGCACTGTTTTCTAAGACTATACTGCATATTATTTGGTATTGTGTACATATAACTTGTGTATATTTCCTATCCTCTCACTGAGGGTACACTTTGAGATACGTTGGCATATTGTCATAAAAATAAAGTACCTTTATTTTTAGTATAACTGTGTATTGTGTTTTCTTATGATATTGTGCAAGTGACACTTGTGGTACTGTAGGAGCTTCACTCGTCTCCTAGTTCAGCCTAAGCTGCTCTGCTAAGCTACCATTATCTATCAGCCTATGCTGCTAGACACCCTATACACTAATAAGGGATAACTGGGCCTGGTGCAAGGTGCAAGTACCCCTTGGTACTCACTACAAGCCAGTCCAGCCTCCTACAGTGTTATACCCTCACCTTTTGAAAATATGTGTTACAGGCATGGGAGGGGTAGCCTCCCGGAGCCTCTGGAAATCCTTTGAAGAACACAGATGATGCCCTGCATAGTCCAGTATACATCGGTTCAGGGACCCCCAGTCCCTGCTCTGGCGCGAAACTGGACAAAGGAAAGGGGAGTGACCACTCCTCTGTCCATCACCACCCCAGGGCTGGTGCCCAGAGCTCCTCCAGAGTGTCCCTGGGTTTTGCCATCTTGGATTCCAAGGTGGTGGGGCACTCTGGGAGCATCTGAGTGGCCAGTGCCAGCAGCTGACGTCAGAGCCCTCTCCTGATAGGTGCTTACCTGTTTAGGTGAACAATCCCCCTTTCAGGGCTTTTTAGGATCTCTCCTCTAGGTGTTTCTTCAGATTTGGATTGCAACTCTCCAGCAGGAATCCTCTGCATCCTTTACTTCATCTTCTACCAATGGACCTGCAGCTGAACCCTCCAATAACTCTACAAACTGCAACAAAGAAGCAAAGACAACTTCTGCAACATTGTATCTTCAGCTCCTGGCACAAACTGCAACTGTTTCCAGGTTGTGCATCCTCCAAGGACTGCCTGTATTTAGCCTGCACCAGAAGAACCGAAGAAATATCTAGTGGAGTGACGGAGTCACTTCCTTGCTTCAGCAGGCACCTCTCTGCAGCGACGACAGTGGCGTGGGTTCCCTCTCCAGATAACGAGCGTAGATCCAGCAACACAGGTCATGGACTAAAGTGACTTCGACAGTCCCAAGGTCCAGCTGTTCAACTTTGGTGGAGGTAAGAGCTTGCGTCCCCACGCAAGACATTCCCCCATGTACTGCGTGACTTGCAGTTGCCAAGGCTTGTGTGCCACCTTCCAGGAAGTTCTTTGTGCACAGCACAGCTTATGGCCCCGCACTCCATCCTGCGATGCACAGCTTCCTGAGTGGTTCTCCGTGGAGTGGGATCCCTTTGTGTCGTGCTGCGTGGGCCTCCTTTGTCCCCGTGCTGTGGGACTCCTGTATGTGCTGCCTGGTCTTCTGAGGGCTCTCTAAGTTGCTGAGAATCCCTCAACTCCCCCTCCTGGGTAGAGAACACCAGGTCCCTTCTGGTCCCCAGCAGCGCCATTTTCTGCTAACCGCAAGCTCTGCGAGTGCCAAGGCTTGCTGACAGAATCCAGTGACGCAAACCACACTGCAATCATGCATCCGGAATGGGACATCTTCTGCACCAACCAGTAACCCGCATCTGTCTTCTTGGGTGCATAACTGACTTTGACTTCTCACCGGTGGTTGTTCTTTTGCACCTTCATCTGGGTTAGCAGGGGCTCCTGTTCTCCTTGGACTCTTCAGTGCTTCTTGGACTTGGTCCCCTTCTTCCACATGTCTTCAGGTCCAGGAAATCAATTGTTGGTGTCTTGCAGTCTCTTCTGGTTCTTGCATAATCTTCTATCACAACATCTTGTGTGGTTTAGGAAACTTACTGTGATTTACTCCTGTTTTCTCGCTCTGGGGTGGGTTCTATTACTTACCTTTGGTGTTTTCCTACACTCCCAGCGCCCCTCTACACACTACACTTGCATAGGTGGGAAACTGACTTATGCATTCCACTATTTTAGTATACAGTTTGTGTTCCCTGTAGGAGGCTGACCTGCCTTGTAGTGGGTACCAAAGGTACTTACACCTTGTGCCAGGTCCAGTTATCCCTTATTAGTGTAGAAGAGGAGTTTCTAGCAGCTTAGACTAATAGAAGGTAGCTATGGCAAAGCAGCTTAGGCTGAACTAGGAGACATGCAAAGCTCCTACTATACCACTTATATCATATGCACAATATCATAAGAAAACACAATACACAGAGTTACTAAAAATAAAGGTACTTTATTTTTATGACAACATGCCAAAAGTATCTCAGTGAGTAGCCTCAGTAAGAAGGTAATAATATGAACAAGAATGCATAGGCTCAAACGGCAAACCCATTAAAAGTATGAACAAAATTCAAATCCCACTGAGGCATGAGAAATGGAGTGGAAGGAAACTTATTAGTCAGCCCTCTAAAGAATCTGATAACTATAGGAGATTTAAACAAGGAAGGTTGATCAGGAAGGCAAAGAAAAGCTGACAGTGCCAATAAATAATCCTTCACAGTAGCAACTGCACAACGCTTTTGTGCTAAGGAAAGGGCAAAAAGCAAAACATAAGACAAATGGGCCTTTAAGGGATACATTTGCCTCTCTCCACACCAAGTAACAAATTTTGCCCCTCTGTTGGCATAGACAGTTTTGGTGGAGTGTCGCCTGGCTGATAAAATAACATCCACCACTTCTGGAGGGAGAGAAAAAGAACTCAGATTGCCCTGCTCAATCTCCAGGCATGAAGGTGCAGGCTCTGGAGGTGGGGGTATAGAACCTGCCCCTGCAATTGCAAGAGGTCTGCCCTGTGAGGGAGATGGGGCAGGGGGCACAATGAGAGTTGGAGAAAGTCTGAGTACCACACCTTTCTTGGCCAATCCGGAGATATTAAAATGACCTGAGCCCGGTCTTGGCGCATCTTCCTCAGAACCCGATGAATCTAGAGTATGGGGAGAAACGCGTAAAGTAACTGGCCCCACCAAGACATATGAAACGCGTCCCCCAATGCTCCTTGCACCGGATATTGAAGGCTGCAGAACGGAGGGCAGTGCACGTTCTCCCGAGTGGCAAGTAGGTCTATATGTGGAAAACCCCACATCGGGAAGATGTGAAGGACCAGGTCTGGATGGAGACGCCACTAGTGATCGGCCAAGAAATGCCGACTGAGACTGTCTGCAGGTACATTGAGAACCCCAGCCAGATGGTTTGCTACTAAGAAAATCCGATGATCCTGAGCGCAGGACCAGAGCCGCAGAGCATCTCTCCAGAGAAGATACAACCCTACTTCCCCCTGCTTGTTGATGTACCATATCGCGGTAGTGTTGTCCGTCAAGACTTGTACTGACTGACCACAAATGGATGGGATGAAGGCCTTGAGAGCCAGACGTGTTGGCCGCAGTATTAACAGATTGATGTGAAACATCTATTCTACTGGAGACCAAAGGCCTTTGATCTCCAGGTCCCCCAGATGAGCTCCCCACCCTGTGGAAGCATCCGTTATGACCATGGCCACCGGAGGTGGGAGGCAAAACGGCCTTCCTTGAGAAAGGTTGCCGTCCACAGCCCACCATGGTAGATCCGCTGCAGCGTCCCTGGCGATTGTTATCGACTCCTCCAGATGCCCTTTGTGTTGAAACTACTGCTTGCGGAGATACCACTGGAGAGCCCTCATGTGCCAATGTGCATGGGTAACAAATAGAATGCAAGAAGCGAACAGACCAAGCAGATGTAGGACCTTGAGGACCGGAACAGCCGCTCCCTTTTGAAACATTGGAATCAACGCCTGAATGTCCTGTATCCGCTGAGGCGGAGGTTAGGCCTGATTCAATGTTGTATCCAGTACTGCCCCTATGAACAGGAGGCGCTGAGAGGGCTCCAGGTGAGACTTGGGAACGTTTACCATAAAGCCCAGTGTGAACAACAACTGTGTTGTCTTTTATTTTGTTCAGGTATACATATGGAGAGAAATAAAACGCACATTATTCTTCAGTAGCATCCATCCTTAACAAACAATTTGCTTTGGCTGGTGAGATCCGGACAGCCTTGCTATCAATCATAGTTGAATGAAATATTAATTCAAATTCAATTCCCTTTTTCCATTCTAGTCACTTTGAGATTTCTGTTATTATCTATATTGCATATACTATATTCACGAACATTAGTTGCATGCATCTGCCTGCCTCCCCTATTCGTAACTTATTGCTCCTCTAAATATTGCCATATAGCTGAGAACTTTTTCATACTCCCGCCATGTTTTGAATATGCCTCCTTGTAATTCTAAGTTGCTATAATTTTTTTCCACCAGTTTTGCATAGTGGGAATAGTCTGAGTTTGTCATAACTTAAGTATTAATGATCGAGCTATTGTAAAGAAGATTGCTACAAAATAATGTTGGTACTTTGTTAGTTTACGTGTTTTCTCAGAGACTCCAAACAAAACTAGATGTGACTCTAGCTCAATCCTGTAGGTGAAGGTGTAATTCATTACCTCCTCTATTCCCACCCAGAAAGTTGTTAATTTGGGGCAATCAAAAAATACATGAAGCCAGTTCCCTCTCGCATACTGATGACAGCGAAAGCATTGATCAGGAATTGACAGGAACATTTTGTGTTTCTTTTCAGGAGGGTAATAGGCCATCCATCTAGAAAGAAAAGACGTTCTTTTATAGTTAGCTGCCCTCAAAGATTTATATCCTATTTCAGAGAGAATTCTCCACTCTTCATCAGAGATTAAACATTGTGTTGTATGAAGAATATTATCTCTTAACTCTATAGTTATTGCTGAAGTGGGTCTTTCCACTAACACCCTGCACCAATTTCCTGTACCCAGTACTTTACTTCTAATTAGAGCCCTCCATATTGGGTGTTCTCGGGTACTTTCCTGAAGTGAAATAGTATTAAGAAAATGGGAGATCTGATAAAAGCTCAGAAACAGTCTAGTTGCCATATCCCCAAGTCTGTTTTCAACCTCTTACCAAGTGATGTCTTTATTACTTAATATAAAATCTCCTATCTCTTTAAACCCTTTGCTTTTCCATAGGGCAACCGCTGCTTCCGGAGGATGTAAGCCAAAGTATTTACACTCCTGTATTTGTAGATAGCTATAACCTGATGGTATTTGATATGCTTTATGTAAGAATTTCAGTCTTTTACCAAAGCCATGTATATATTTATATTTAGTTTTTTTGGGGAGTTTCATCGTTTTTATTAATGCTGGGAGACTTATTGCTGATTCTGCAATCAATCTGTTAAAAAGGAAATCATCCATAGTTGCTTCGATAGCTAACGGTCGTGGCAATATATCCTGCAATGCGGCCTGATAGTAGACTTGAAAATTAGGAAGTGACAAACCCCCTTAGCTTCTATTCAGCTGAATAACTGAAAGTTTCACCCTTGGTTTTGTTTTCCTTCATATAAAACGTCTTATCATGGTGTCTAGTTCATGAAAATAGGAGCTGTTTATTCCTATGGGTACATTATTAAATAGAAAAACGAAGAGTGGGACAATTTACATTTTCATTAAGGAGATTCTCCCAATCAGAGTCAATGGTAAAACTATCCATCTATCGAGAACTGCTTGTACTTTTGTAAGCATCCTTGCATAATTAAGATTAAACAAGCCTCCATAATACTTTGTGACGTAAATTCCCAAGTACCCAACAGGTGCAGATGAATTGGCTTTCTGTTGCAAAACATGGGGGAGATTCTCTATTCCTGCGTTAAATAGGAGAACCTCAGTTTTATTTTCATAAATCTTATATCCCCCTATTTGCGTGAACTCATTAATCTTATCTAAAACTCTTTGTACATTATTGATCTCTGGTTTTAAATATAAAATGATGTCATCGGCAAAGAGTTTGATTTTAGGCATCTCCGGCACTGGTGCAATCATTTCCTTCGAACTGCGTATTATCTGTGCTGGAGGCTCAATAAAAAAGGCAGAGTATAGGGGAAAGAGGACATCCCTGCCTAGTACCTCATTTAATCTGAATTGTTCCTCTAACTTTTGAATTGATAACAATTCTAGCCTGAGCACCCTGATATAACCGCCTTATCATAGAAGTAAATTGCAGAGGGAAGCCAAATTTAGTTAAACTATATACCAAGGCTTCCCAATTAACTAGGTTGAAAGCTTTCGCTGCATTTAACATAATTACTACTTCTGGGATTATGTTGACCATAAAATAATCAATTGCCTGTAGCAAAATGTTTGTATTGGATATCATCGACCAACCGGCTACAAAACCATTCTGATCTTTATGTATTAATTGCTGCGCAGCTGGTGAGATCCTGATAGCCCAGACCTTTGTTAAGATTTTATAATCCGCATTCAACAGACTAATGGGGCGATATGTGTTGGGTTTCAATGGACTTTTATCTTTCTTCAAAAAGCTAACTATTATTGCTTCTTTAAATGTTAAAGGTATTTCTACTCCCTCCAGTATTGCATTAAATAATTCTGTCAAGAACAGTGTGAGCTCTTTGCAAAAATGTTATGAATTTCTATTGGGAAGCCATCCCCAACGCAAGCTTTAGCACTTGGTATTTTCTGAATAGCTCCCTTGAGTTCTGATGGCGTAATCTTCTGTACTACATCGTTCCGAGTCTCTAATGAAGTTTTAGGTAGCATATAATACTGACTTAGCTGCGAGAGTGCAACTGTATTGTCTTTCTCATAAATTCTAGAATAATGTAACATAAACACTCAAGCTATATCCTTGTCTTCATTGACAATTATATTAGTCTCAGGGTCCTAGATTTGGTGTATTGTCTGCTTTTCGTGTTTTACACGAGTGGTCCAAGCTAAGTGTTTAACCTATCTGCTAACTTTCTTCATAGACCAGTTGCTGATAAGCCCTTTGTAGGCGGCTGGCCTGGCTTATAGTGGGTACCTGATGGTACTTACACCTTGTGCCAGGTCCAGTTATTCCTTATTAGTAGATTAGTAGTATTCTAGCAGCTTTGGCTGCTAGAGGTAGCTATAGCAGAGCAACTTAGGCTGAACTAGAAGACATGCAAGGCTCCTATTTTACCACTTATATCATACAGCACTATATCACAAGAATCACAATACTCATTTTATTTTAGTGACAATGTGCCAAAAATATCTCAGAGGATAAAAGAAAAATACACAAAATATACACACAAACCAAAATCATGTAAGTAAACAGTTAGAAAATTAGTGCAAATACTATAGAATACAATAGGATGCAATAGGCCTAGGGGCAACACAAACCATATACTACGAAAGTCGAATGCAAACCACTTAGGGACCCCAGGCCTAGTGTAGTGTGTAGAGGGTCACTGGGAGTGTAAGAAAACACTAAGGGTGTCCAAGATACCCCACCCTAAGACCCTGAAAAGTAGGAGCAAAGTTACCCTACTTCCCCAGAAACACACTAAAGTCGTGATAGGAGATTCTGCAAGGACAACAACTGACTGCAAAGCACTGAAGACGGATTCCTGGACCTGAGGGCCAGTAAAGAAAGGGGACCAAGTCCAAGAGTCACAAAAGTGTTCCGGGGGGCAGAAGCCCACTAAACCCCGGATGAAAGTGCAAAATGGCTGCCTCCGGGTGGAAGATGCTGAAGATTCTGCAACAACGGAAGATGCTAGGAACTTCTCCTTCACACAGAAGATGTCCCATGGTGTGCTGGAGGATGCAGAGTTGTTTCCACGTAGAAAGACTGCAAACAAGCCTTGCTAGCTGCAAAGGTCGCGGTTGAAGAAAATGGTCCGGTCCCAGGAAGGTCCAGAAAGGTTGCCCCTTGGAGGAGGAGACAGAGGGGTCGCTCAGCAGCACAGGGAGCCCACGCAGAAGCAGGCAGCACCCGCAGAAGCACTTGAACAGGGGTTCAAGAAAACAGAGCACAGTGGTCATCTCAACACTACAATGGAGGGTCCCACAAAGCCGGTGGTCAACTCAGCGAGTTGAGCAATGCAGGACGGAGTGCTGGGGACCTGGGCTATGCTGTGCATGAAGGATTCCTTGCAAAAGTGTACAGAAGCCCTAGTAACTGCAGTTCACACAATACACAGGATTACTGTCTGGTGTGGAGAGGCAAGGACTTACCTCCACCAAATTTGGACAAAAGGGCCACTGGACTGTCGGGGTCACTTGGATCCAGCTCCTGTGTTCCAGGGACCACGCTCGTCGAGATGAGAGGGGACCCAGAGGACAGGTGATGCAGAAATTTGGTGCCTGCGTTAGCAGGGGGAAGATTCTGTCAACCCACGGGAGTTTTCTTCTTGGCTTACAGTGCAGGTTAAAGGCAGACAGCCCTCAGAGCATGCACGACCAGGAAACAGTCGAGAAAGCCGGCAGGATTAGGCACTACAATGTTGCTGGTAGTCTTCTTACTACTTTATTGCGGTTTTGTAGGCATCCTGGAGCAGTCAGCAGTCGATCCTTGACAGAAGTCGAAGAATGAGATGCAGAGGAATTCTGGTGAGCTCTTGTATTCGTTATCTGACGAGAAACCCACAGGAGAGACCCTAAATAGCCCTCAGAGGAGGATTGGCCCCCTAGTCAGGTATGCACCTATCAGGAGGGGTCTCTGAGGTCACCTGCTGGCACTCGCCACTCAGAGGCCTCCATTGTGCCCTCACACCTCTGTATTCAAGATGGCAGAGGTCTGGGACACACTGGAGGAGCTCTGGGCACCACCCCTTGGGTGGTGATGGACAGGGGAGTGGTCACTTCCCTTTCCTTTGTCCAGTTTCAGTTTGAGCAGAGGCTGGAGGATCCCTGAACCGGTGTAGACTGGTTTATGCAAGGAGGGCACCATCTGTGCCCCTCAAAGCATTCCCAGAGGCCAGGAGAGGCTACACCTCTCAGGCCCTTAACACCTATTTCCAAAGGGAGAGGGTATAACACGCTCTCTCAGAGGAAATCTGTTGTTCTGCCTTCCTGTGACTGTGCTGCCCAGACCCCAGGAGGGCAGAAGCCTGTATGTGGGTTGGCAGCAGCGGTAGCTGCAGTGAAAACCCCAGAGAGCTAGTTTGCCAGTACCCGGGGTCCGTGCTGGAGACCTGGGGATGCATGGGATTGGCACCCCTATACAAGATTTGCCATGGGGGGACAATTCCATGATCTTAGACATGTTACATGGCCATATTTGGAGTTACCATTGTGAAGCTACATATAGGTATTGAGGTATATGTAGTGCATGCGTGTAATGGTGTCCCCGCACTCACAAAGTCTGGGAAAATCGTCCTGAACTATGTGGGGGCACCTTGGCTAGTGCCAGGGTGTCCTCACACTTAGTAACTTTGCACCTAACCTTCACTAATGGAATGGCTAAACATATAGGGGACTTATATGTTACTTAAGTACAGTGTAAAATGGCTGTGAAATAACGTGGACGTTATTTCACTCAGGCTGCATTGGCAGTCCTGTGTAAGAATTGTCTGAGCTCCCTATGGGTGGCAAAAGAAATGATGCAGCCCATAGGGATCTCCTGGAACCCCAATACCCTGGGTACCTAGGTACCATATACTAGGGAATTATAAGGGTGTTCCAGTGTGCCAATCAGAATTGGTAAAAATGGTCACTAGCCTGCAGTGACAATTTTAAAAGCAGAGAGAGCATAAGCACTGAGGTTCTGGTTAGCAGAGCCTCAGTGACACAGTTAGGCACCACACAGGAAACACATTTAGGCCACAAACTGTGAGCACTGGGGTCCTGGCTAGGAGGATCCCAGTGAGACAGACAAAAAAAAACTGACACACAAGTAAAAATGGTGGTAACATGCCATGCAAGATGGTACTTTCCTACACCCTTGAGCTAGCTACTTCTAAAATAAAAAAATCTTTAAGCTGAGCCCTCTTTTGGTCATGATTGCGCCTTGCCACCTCATGCCCTCCTGATCTGATACATTCATCTGACGCCTTGTCTATTGCAAACTGTTGTTATGTATTTGTAATTCTCTTTGTTGTGATTGTGCTGCTTTAAAAGAAATAATTTGCCCCCTAGCTGTTACTTTAAATGCTTCCCATACATTAAAGAAGGATGCCGAGTTTCGATTCAGCTGGAAGAATTACTGTATGAATTTTCTCATATCTGAAACCCATTGCTGATTAGTTAGAAAAGATTTATCAAACTGCATCTCTTTGGAAGGCAAATACAATTCTACTGTCGCTGTAACCAAGGAATGATCAGAAAAAGCATTCTTCCAAATATCTGAGTCTAGTTTCTTTAATGAGCGGGATACTAAAAACAAATCTATCCGGGAGGCAGTCTTATAACGGTGTGAAAAACAAGTATATTGAGTGACAACAGGGTGTTCTTCTTGCCAAGTGTCTGTAATCTGGAAATCACATTCAGAAGTTTTTTGGTTTTGCATGCATTATATTTGAGTGTTCCTTGAAAAGAACTTTGAGCTTTGATTTCTGGAACAGACCAGCCTGGGCACCAGCTTTTTGAAATGCTGGAATCATTTCTCTCAACTCCTTTCTCTTTCGAGCAGCGGCGGAAGACATAGCAGAGAGATTTTTTAAAGTATAATCGCCACGATTCTGATGTACTCTACACTTAATTGCCTGAGATAAAAGTTGTTCTTTAATACGATAATCACCAAAGTTCACCAAGATTGTGCGAGGATATTTGGCATTGGGTGATTGTGTAGTCTGGACGAGGTAGACACACATAATGGAAAGATCATGTTGATCATTAGCTAAGTCTGGATCTACATGTTGTTTAATGAGATTCGTGATTAGTTCTGTAATAGGCTGCCCATTCTCGCGCCTTCTGGCATTCCCGTAAATCTTAAATTTGCTCTACATGAGCGATTTTTTAGCATCATCCAGGCAAATCTGTAATTCCATTAGATCGGCTTGACATTTGGAGACCGAGGGCGCTAACTGGGCACTGGCATCCTCCAAATCTGAGACTCGCTGTCCTACCTCCACTATACGTGAATTAAGTTGCTGAATGTTAGTATTTAATGAGTTTAACTGTTTCTCAATTTTATGATTCGCTTCCGTTTGTGAAAGTTTCAAAGACTTCAATTCGTTTAGTATTTGGAGGAGCATGAAGTTCTGAGGTTGTGCACTAAACTGTAGCGCCTCCTGAAATCCTGCAGGTGGCAGTATCTGCCGCTCCCCTGTTGTCCCTGCTGGCCTAGCAGACATTCCACTTGGGTTTTAGGTTTCCTGAAAGAGTTGTTTTCATTTATATCCGAGCCATTTAGAACCGGGGGAGGAAGTGTATCTTCCAGTAGTGCTGGGGTGTGACTGGAGGATTGTGGTCCCAAACAGGTCTCTTTAGAGCTTGTGCCACCCCCGGCGAATAACGGGTAAAGCTGCTTCAGAGTGCTGCCGCCCTCATCAGAGTTACACCTCTCTGTTAGTGAAGTTGGGGTTGAAGTAATTTTTGCACTGATTTTCTGGTTCAGGGTTATCCAAATTAGCTTTTGCTAATGTGCCATAATTGCCAGGGTTCAGCTGGTGTATGCCCGTCGAGCTGAGGGCCATGGTGGATTGCAGATTAATTTTAACTGTGGACTGAGGTCCCATTTCACTTGTAATAGGCTCACTATTGGCGTCTTCTCAGGGAGTAGAAGGTGCTTATTTGACACTGCGCACTGTTTTAAAGATTTTGACAAGGGGTGGCCCTTGTTCTGTAGATCTCTGGACGAGCGTCTCCTCACTGACAGGGGGTGAGACTGATATATATTGGTATTATATTGCAATACCTCTTTCTGGGTAGCCAGAGACACCTGAGGGCCACAAGCCGCACCTGTGACTCCACAGCCGCCTCCGTGATTCCTCAAAGTGCACTAGCAGCCCAGCGGGAGGGCCTAATGTTGTTTCCCGCTAGGAGAATGGCTGGGAACGTAGAACTTGAAGCTCTGTTTTAGGTATGGCTGAGGTGCGGTGGACAGGCAGAGAAACCTATTTACTACAGGGAGCCCTTAGTGGCCCCCATTAGTCCCTAGAGGGGGGTACCCCACTGTAGACCTCCTCTACCCTCCGCGCTGCCTCACATGCCTCTCGAAATGCCACTTTCTCAACTTCTTACGAGGAGGGTGGGGGAATATATCTCAGTCTTTGTCTCTTCCTTCAGGAGCCCCCTCGCTGCTTCCTCGTACCTTTTTAATAACTTTTGTCAGCCTGCTCAGAGCCGTGGATCCAAATTCCTTAGGGCCATCACACTGTCCAAAAACCCTGCTCGAGTAGTGCGTCTGTCAATGAGAGCGCATCCAGCACGGTAAAACGCTGCTTTCTCCACTGCACGTTCAGCTTCCCTCAGCCGTGGAGCATGGCGGGAGCTCCAGATGCAGCTAAACACTACCAACAACTGTCTTGTCAATTGCAAGTGATGCAGCACAAGCTCTGGGGCCCCGGCTTTGATCAGCCAATTGTCCAGGTAAGGGAATACAGATACTCCCTTCCTTCTGAGGAAGACTCGTTGTCGGCATCATTTGAGGCAATGATGTAATCGGCACCGAACCAGCACCCACAGCGTGATAGAAAGGCACAAACAGAGCCCACTTGTATGGAGACGGCGAACGCCAGGAGAACGCTAATGGACTCATGGGACCAACCAGTGCACCAGCAGGGGCCATAGCTTTGTTAAAAATGCTGAACATGGCATTTAGAAAAGCCGCCGAATCCACTCCCGGAGTCGGGAAGGCAGGAAACCTCTGTTCGTCTTGCAGCGCTTGGGCTGGATCCGAAACATGCGCCACTGGCTCCTGAACCAACACAGGTGAAAAGTGAGTGGGAGGACTTGCCGGGGACTCAACCACCTCGATCAGTGATGGAGCCGGAGAAGCCTGAGGACTCTTGGGAGTAACAGTCAGACTGACTTCCCACGCCGTTGCCCTTGCCGGGGCCGAGATCGAAACCGACCTCTAGAAGAAAGGCATCGAGAATCATGCCAGCGCCGCTTCTTGTGTGATCTCGATGACCTATGAGAAGAAGAGTCCCTTGTCTTAGATCTCCGATGACTCCTGTGACCTCTCTTAGCTTTTGCTAAGAAGAGTTTAGCTTCTCTTTCTTTTAATGCCTTTGCAATCATCCTCTGGCAAGACACACACCCTTCCACGTTGTGGTCCGAACTCAGACAACACAAACAGTCTTCTTGTGGGTCCGTGAATGACATATGACTCCCTCACTCACGACAAGGCTTAAAACCGGATTTCTTTGGCGGAGACATTGTAACAAGTACAACAAGACACATTTGAAACAGTAGATGTTCAAAAATGTTAGGGTCGAAGGCACAGAAAAATGGGAACTGACGTCAGCATGCCGGCGAGGACCTCTTATTGCCACGATAACGTCAGATGGCGTCGTGTGCAGAGTTGTGCAATTGTGACGTCCTCGTCGACATTAAGAGCTGGGAAGAAAGTTTCAGTCGAATGCTGGCACACTGGGAGAATTCATAAGGTGAGGAATCCACAGGTAGTTGTATCCACCAGAATTGTGTTTACATATTCAAAGAGAAAAAAAAACTGAAAACACAAAATATGCTAAACTGATGGGTAACCCTCCAAGCTCATCCCCATTCACACCCAATAATACAATACCTCCACACATGCTCGCATTTATCTTTGATTGGGGGAAGGATAATTGGTGATGTGCTAATGGTAAATATCCAAATGTGCACCCACCTGTTCCTATTATAAGCTTTAACAATTTTGTTCTTAATTTCCAGCCTAAGTTGGTATCCCTAAAATACAAATCACATTTTACAAAATGTCTATTTTCTTGACATGTTTGCTTCATCGAGTCCATATATGTGTCAAGCTTGAGAGTGAAATGTTTCAAATATCTCGTCACACTTCAGAAAAGCTGCAAACAACAGCAATCATGCCGTCACTTGACATTATCCTCTGACCATTGTTACATATAACAATTAACTGAGTATGTAGAGACCCATATCTCAAGTAGTTCCTATTTCTGTAACAGTCTCACCTAGAATGAGGAATCTTCCTTTTCAAATGCATCTCAGGGGGTGAACTTTCCTAAGGATCACAGCTTATGTCCCATATATGGTGGGGGTAGGTGGATAAGGAAACAAGTTGCTGATCCTTCTACTCGTAGAGCATTACAGCAGATTACACTAACCCCAAAGACTCATCACTTTATCACGCATTAGCATTAGCATTTGTGCTCAGTTGTGGTGAAGATTAGTGATGGAACAGCTGGGGAGCAGGGTGTGAGAGCTAAATATCAGCAAGGACAATCCTCCTTGGTTTTTGATGAAGCCATGCCCTGCGCTTTGTATTTTTAATGTCTTTTGGAATTGTGCAGACTATTTCAGGTCAGTGGTGATGGCTGTGAGGTCAGTCAAGGTCGAGTTGCTGTCAGAAATGGAAGGTGCTGCTAGGTACTGATGTGGGCAGATCTAGGAAGGCTGGTTACATATTTTTAAGGAGCCATCTCCTACTAGGTTGCAATGACTGAAGAAATGTTGGTTGTGTGTGTATGGATGCTTCTTTGAAGAAATTAGATATCTCAAAGGCTGTGTTAGGGACTGGTGGCTGATAGATAAAGTCTATTCAGAAACTTTGAGTTGGGGGTCTAGAAAAGCATCAGGCTAAGTGGAGTTCAAGGGTCTACAAATAACCCAACAGGTTTTCAGATGAATTATATGCAAATAAAAATCCAGTGACCATACATTGCTTCTACCATCCTAGTCAGTAACCATAACAATTATCCACATTCAGTGCACAGAGTGCACATAGCACTTACACTGGTACATTGGTGGGGAGCAACGGACTAAATAATGCAGCTCCTTTTCAATCAGAAATCAACATAGAAACTACTGATCAGACAAATTGTACTGCCCAAATATTCAACTCACATTTAAAATAAATACTTAGTTTATACAATTGCACGAGTTATCCATTTGGAGTACTAATCATGGCATTTAAACAACCTGGACATTTTTGAAAAATGCATGTCTTTCGCATCCAAATGAGAGAAAAAATCCAAAAGATGTTTTACAGATAAATTGTTCCACTTCCTCAAAGCTGTCTGGGCTGCAATATCATTGCTCAGTTAATTTCAATCTTTGTCAATGTAGTCCTCATGAGAGACCAATATGCAAATCATGATTTGTAAAACATACTTTCATTTGCCGGGGATGGTATAAGATTGAAATTGTCACTTTTAGGGCCAGATGTAGGAAAGCTTTAGCGAGTCGTAAACGGCGAAAATCGCCGTTTGCGAGTCGCTAAAGCCACTTTGAGATGTAGAAATGCATTTTGCAAGTCGGAACCGACTCGCAAAATACATTTCCGAGTCGCAAATAGGAAGGGGTGTTCCCTTCCTATTTGCGAGTCGCAATGCGATGTAATGCTTACCATCCACTTGAAGTGGATGGTAACCCAGTCGCAAACGGGAAGTGGCCCCCATGGGACCCCTTCCCCTTTGTGACTGGCATAAAAAATAATTTTTCAGAGCAGGCAGTGGTCCAATGGACCACTACCTGCCCTGAAAAATACCGAAACAAAAGGTTTCGGTTTATTTTTCAAAGTGCATCTCGTTTTCCTTTAAGGAAAACGGGTTGCACTTTGAAAAAAAAAAACTGCTTTATTTAAAAGCAGTCACGGACATGGAGGTCTGCTGACTACAGCAGGCCTCCATCCCCGTGAGTGCCCTGAATCGCTATGGGGTCACAAATTGCGACCCACCTCATTAATATTAATGAGGTGGGTCTTTGCGACCCCATAGGGACTCGCAGAAGGTGTCTGAGACACATTTCTGCATCCCAAATTGCGACTTGCAATTTGCGAGTCGCAGGGACTCGCAAATTGCAAGTCGCAATTTGGGAATTTGCTACATCTGGCCCTTAGTATATACTTTCCTATCGTAAAGCAAGGATTTAAAAATGTATAACAAGATTGCACTAAGGCAGAATGCCTAAAGAAAATGTGATCAAGGTGTTGGATACATGATTGCACAACAAACATAATTGCTGTTCCAAATTAATACCATTTACTTTGGATACTTCAACAGGCATTGTGTCTGTCCTTACTAGGAATATGTTTTTTCTAACATTACGTTCTATAGGCACAGAAAGATATGGTTGTATCTAGCCTGTAACAGCCGAGTCTACAATTACATTGTAATTTTTTGATGAGCTGAAATGTGTTTTATCAATTTTAGAGCCAGAGTGAGAAATGATTCTCTTTAAGACAAGTCTCAAATGACAATATTTATAGTCTATTATTTACTCAAAAGGGATCTCAACGAACGTTAGCACATAATTAAAATGTTGATAAAGGATATTTGCCAATTTTATCTAGGAGGAATTTGTTCATTAAAGACTATCCTAAGTTTCATTCTTTAGAGTTTAACAGTCTTTAACTACTGATGCACCAAGTGTACTACTGC